>NC_092232.1:46087481-46417481 GCF_036320965.1 Panulirus ornatus
TCCATTCCACATTTCCATCTACACCAAAACCTACTGATAACCGTCATTCATATTCTATATCTTTATATTACTACATGTAAATATGATATCAAAATAGTTTTATATCCAACAATTTCTCTTGACATTATTCTTTTGGTTTTTATAGATATATGATAGAACAAATGCTGATGATAGTGACCCTAAATATATGCAATAACCTGTGACATTTCAAAGAAAATTTCACATTCCTTCGAGAATCGTCTCCATCCTAGCAATCCCATATTATTTCATTCTATACATTTGGATATATTTCGTGTGTCAAAACCTGTTGAAACACTTCCATGATAACTTGAATATAACGAAGGTAGGATATCTAATGAGCATCGTGAGCGAGTTGATTTGGCAAAATGCATAGACACTGAATTGAATCTATTTGGGATGAAACAAAACATCACATTTTACACAACACACACATCAACCAAATAACCCACTACATTACGGTTACACATGGGCTTCCTAATGGTCTTAAGATCGTCGGACCTCTACTTGGTCCGACACGGGCCTTTGCCTGTTGGCGGCCCGTTCCCTGGTTTTTATGCATCGTCTTCTGGGATGCAGGCAACCTCTCTTGTAGATGGTGCTTGGCGCGCTATTTTCATCTGGGAGGTGGGTATTCACCTATGGTCCGGAGTAGGTGTTCCATATGGTTCTTCTGGGTCTTGTGCATTAGTGAGGCCGCTGGCAGTACATGGTCTTCCTCACTGAAGTCAGGGACTCGCATGGAGACTTTGTGTCACTTGGCAGTCCAGCATGATGTGTTCCAGTGGGCGCGTTGACGGCTCTTGACAGTAGTAGACACAGTCTCTGAAGACGACGTCAATTCCTTGCCAGTTACATTGGTACCCCAGTCGTAGACGGTGTAGATTGACCAGGGTTTTCCTTCTCATGCCTCTGTCGCTATATGGTGGCCACCATGTTCCTTTTGGCTGAATTCTCTATACGAAGAAACAATAAATAGTTTATATGAAAAAAATTAACTTATGAAACAGAACTGATAAAATACATACCATTCCCAGCCTGTGATATAATTAGTTTTTGTATGCTTGGATATATGGTATATTATCGTATATTAGAAATATATTATTATCATCATGCCTTCTACTTGAGACAGCTTGAAGTCATCAGTAGTCATGAGTTGGGTCAAGAAAGTGGTTTGGTTGAGTATCGCTTCTCGGCCTTTTGGCTAAGATCAAAGTGTAGTATCTGTTCTTATCAGCTTAATATCTGATACGATCCCCATGTGGGATCCACGATATTAAACTGATTTTTGGATCATGGCGAAGTGCTAGGGGCTTGCTCCACCTTTGCCGCGGATCGGCCCGGTATTGCAGTACCTCCGGGATTGGTCCACTCCCTCCGGGGAGACGAAAACTCATTCATCTTATAAAGTAAAATAACATTGACTGGGAATACATATTTCAAAGACCTTATGTTCAGAGTTTGTTTCCACTCAAAAGATTTTCATGAAATTATGATAGAAATGAAATGCAAGATTATCAAAGCGCCCAACTAGATCAATCTTAACATTAAAATGATTATGCAAAATTTAAGATAAAATCATTTCAATTTCCAAATGTATACAGATTCAGCAATTCATATTCGTTGTGGTTTTTAATCATTTTGCCCGAATGTTGTTTTACACCAAAGATGGATGATCCCCTGATGCTTGCATCTACCTTTAAGATAATATTCTCATACGTCATAAAGGACAGTGGCTTCCCATCCTGATCTCCTGTTAAATGCATTGCCACTATGTCACTCTCATCATCTGATTAACATAATAAAGCTAGTTCACACATAGGTCAGTGATGGCATAGATATAAACAGCAGAAACCATTGTTACACAGCTCTGACAAAGCAACAGGACAGTTAGGAGCAGTGAATCCAATGGTTGTGACCCAATCATGATGAATACTGTAAAATCCATGCCATGTTCAGAGAGGGTTCGCATAACCTTTGTGGCTTACATTACTGAACTTTGTTCCAAAAATATTGAAGTTTAAACCCTAATAACGAATGACCATGTGCTCAGCCGAGATAGTTACTGGATATATCTTGTGATCATGACAATTACAGCGTATAAATCTAATTAAACAGGCAGTAATTTCTTTATGATAAACTGCAATCTTGAATCGTTGTTGATTCAAGAATTATTGGTATTTTAGTTATTTCCACAACTTTGATCCTGTTCATTTCTTATTAAGGGGGATAGCGCGAACGCAGTCCCCCACTGTAAAAATTACACACTCGAGTTAACCACTTTTGGGTTAATCGCAAGGGTCAGCACCACCTTAGTGCAATGGTGAGCCTCGCCCTGGGAGAACCACCTTCGTGATCATGGTATCTCCTGTGCCAGGTAAGTATGCATATCCATTCCACATTTCCATCTAACCCAAAACCTACTGATAACCGTCATTCATATTCTATATCTTTATATTACTACATGTAAATGTGATATCAAAATAGTTTTATATCCAATAATTATTCTTGACATTATTCTTTTGGTTTTTATAGATATATGATAAAACAAATGCTGATGATGGTGACCCTAAATATATGCAATAACCTGTGACATTTCAAAGAAAATTTCACATTCCTTCAAGAATCGTCTTCATACTAGCATTCCCATTTTATGTCATTTTATACATTTGGATATATTTCGTGTGTCAAAAACTAGTGAAGCACTTCCATAATAACTTGAATACAACGAAGTTAGGATATCTAATGAGCATCGTGAGCTACTTAATCTGGCAAAATACTTAGACACTGAAATGAATCTATTTGGGAGGAAACAAAACATTACATTTTACACAACACACACGTCAACCAAATAACCCACTACATCACGGTTACACATGGGCTTCCTAATGGTTTTAAGATCGTCGGACCTCTACTTGGTCCGACACGGGCCTTTTGCCTGTTGGCTGCCCGTTCCCTGGTTTTTATGCATCGTCTTCTGGGATGCAGGCAACCTCTCTTGTAGATGGTGCTTGGCGCGTTATTTTCATCTCGGGAGGTGGGTATTCACCTATGGTCCGGAGTAGGTGTTCCATATGGTTCTTCTGGGGCTTGTGAAATAGTGAGGCCGCTGGCAGTACATGGTCTTCCTCAATAAAGTCAGGGACTCGCATGGAGACTTTGTGTCACTTGGCAGTCCAGCATGACGTGTTCCAGTGGGCGCGTTGACGGCTCTTGACAGTAGTAGACACAGTCTCTGATGACGACGTCAATTCCTTGCCAAATACAACGGTACCCCAGTCGTAGACGGTGTAGATTGACTAGGGTTTTCCTTCTCATGCCTCTGTCGTTATATGGTGGCCACTATGTTCCATTTGGCTGAATTCTCTATACGAAGAAACAATAAATGATTTATATAAAATAAATGAACTTATGAAACAGAACTGATAAAATACATACCATTCCCAGCCTATGATATAATTAGTTTTTGTATGCTTGGATACATGGTATATTATCATATATTAGAAATATATTATTATCATCATGCCTTCTACTTGAGACAGCTTGAAGTCATCAGTAGTCATGAGTTGGGTCAAGAAAGTGGTTTGGTTGAGTATCGCTTCTCGGCCTTTTGGCTAAGATCAAAGTGTAGTATCTGTTCTTATCAGCTTAATATCTGATACGATCCCCATGTGGGATCCACGATATTAAACTGATTTTTGGATCATGGCGAAGTGCTAGGGGCTTGCTCCACCTTTGCCGCGGATCGGCCCGGTATTGCAGTACCTCCGGGATTGGTCCACTCCCTCCGGGGAGACGAAAACTCATTCATCTTATAAAGTAAAATAACATTGACTGGGAATACATATTTCAAAGACCTTATGTTCAGAGTTTGTTTCCACTCAAAAGATTTTCATGAAATTATGATAGAAATGAAATGCAAGATTATCAAAGCGCCCAACTAGATCAATCTTAACATTAAAATGATTATGCAAAATTTAAGATAAAATCATTTCAATTTCCAAATGTATACAGATTCAGCAATTCATATTCGTTGTGGTTTTTAATCATTTTGCCCGAATGTTGTTTTACACCAAAGATGGATGATCCCCTGATGCTTGCATTTACCTTTAAAATAATATTCTCATACGTCATAAAGGACAGTAGCTTCCCATCCTGATCCCCTGTTAACTGCATTGCCACTATGTCACTCTCATCATCTGATTAACATAATAAAGCTAGTTCACACATAGGTCAGTGATGGCATAGATATAGACAACAGAAACCATTGTTACACACCGCTGACAAAGCAACAGGACAGTTAGGAGCAGTGAATCCAATGGTTGTGACCCAAACATGATCAATACTGTAAAATCCATGCCATGTTCAGGGAGGTTCGCATAACCTTTGTGGCTTACATTACTGAACTTTGTTCCAAAAATATCAAAGTTTAAACCTTAAGAACGAATGACCATATGCTCAGCTGAGATAGTTACTGGATATATCTTGTGATCATGACAATTACAGCGTATAAATCTAATTAAACAGGCAGTAATTTCTTTATGATAAACTGCAATCATGAATGGTTGTTGATTCAAGAATTATTGGTATTTTAGTTATTTCCACAACTTTGATCCTGTTCATTTCTTATTAAGGGGATAGCGCGAACGCAGTCCCCCACTGTAAAAATTACACACTCGAGTTAACCACTTTTGGGTTAATCGCAAGGGTCAGCACCACCTTAGTGCAATGGTGAGCCTCGCCCTGGGAGAACCACCTTCGTGATCATGGTATCTCCTGTGCCAGGTAAGTATGCTTTCCCATTCACATTTCCATCTACACCAAAACCTACTGATAACCGTCATTCATATTCTATATCTTTATATTACTACATGTAAATGTGATATCAAAATAGTTTTATATCCAATAATTATTCTTGACATTATTCTTTTGGTTTTTATAGATATATGATAAAACAAATGCTGATGATGGTGACCCTAAATATATGCAATAACCTGTGACATTTCAAAGAAAATTTCACATTCCTTCAAGAATCGTCTTCATACTAGCATTCCCATATTATGTCATTTTATACATTTGGATATATTTCGTGTGTCAAAAACTAGTGAAGCACTTCCATAATAACTTGAATACAACGAAGTTACGATATCTAATGAGCATCGTGAGCTACTTAATCTGGCAAAATACTTAGACACTGAAATGAATCTATTTGGGAGGAAACAAAACATTACATTTTACACAACACACACATCAACCAAATAACCCACTACATTACGGTTACACATGGGCTTCCTAATTGTTCTAAGATCGTCGGACCTCTACTTGGTCCGACACGGGCCTTTTGCCTGTTGGCGGCCCGTTCCCTGGTTTTTATGCATCGTCTTCTGGGATGCAGGCAACCTCTCTTGTAGATGGTGCTTGGCGCGTTATTTTCATCTCGGGAGGTGGGTATTCACCTATGGTCCGGAGTAGGTGTTCCATATGGTTCTTCTGGGGCTTGTGAAATAGTGAGGCCGCTGGCAGTACATGGTCTTCCTCAATGAAGTCTGGGATTCGCATGGAGACCTTGTGTCACTTGGCAGTCCAGCACGTAGTGTTCCAGTGGGCGCGTTGACGGCTCCTGACAATAGTAGACACAATCTCTGAAGACGAGGTCAATTTCTTGCCAGCTACATTGGTACCCCAGTCGTAGACGGTGTAGATTGACTAGGGTTTCCCTTCTCATGCCTCTGTCGTTATATGGTGGCCACCGTGTTCCATTTGGCTGAATTCTCTATACGAAGAAACAATAAATGTTTTATATAAAAAAATGAGCTTATGAAGCGAAACTGATAAAATACATACCATGCCCAGCCTGTGATAGAATTATCACTTGTATGCTTGGCTATATGGTATATTATCATATATTAGAAATATATTATCATCATCATGCCTTCAACCTGACACACCTTGAAGTCATCAGTAGTCATGAGTTGGGTGTAGAAAACGGTTTGGTTGAGTATCGCTTCTCGGCCTTTTGGCTAAGATCAAAGTGTAGTATCTGTTCTTATCAGCTTAATATCTGATACGATCCCCATGTGGGATCCACGATATTAAACTGATTTTTGGATCATGGCGAAGTGCTAGGGGCTTGCTCCACCTTTGCCGCGGATCGGCCCGGTATTGCAGTACCTCCGGGATTGGTCCACTCCCTCCGGGGAGACGAAAACTCTCATTCATCTTTATGAAGGTAAATAACATTAGTTGCAAATACATATTTTACAGATCTATAGTAAGTTCAGACTGTTTGTTTCCACTCGAAGATTTTCATGAAATTATGATAGGAAATGAAATGCAAGATTATCAAAGCGCCCAACTAGATCAATCTTTTCATTAAAATGATTATGTAAAATTACGGAAGAAATCATCTCGCATTCCAAATGTATAAAGTAATTCATATAATTTCACAAATTACATATAAAACATGAATATAATTCGGTGTGAAGCAGTTCATCACATTTTATACAATACACACACCCACATGAGAGCTAGCTACACTACACTTGCACACGGGCCGCCCTGTGCCAGTGATGGCGCACCAGAGAACGGGCCCGTTCCACGCTCAGCCTTAGTGGTTTCCACACACACACACACACACACACACACACACACACACACAAACAATAACGAATACTATAAAATCTATGCCATGTCCAGGGGAGTTCGCATTGCCTTTCTGGCTTACATCACTTCATTTTATTCCAAAAATATCAAAGTTTAAACCTTGATAACGAGTGACCATGTGCTCAGCTGAGATATAGTTACTGGATATATATCTTGTGATCATGTCAATTACAGCGTATAAATCAATTTAACAGGCAATTATGCAAGGCTGTTATACAATAGTTATTGGCTTTTAGTTATTTCCACCACCTTAATCCTCTCTTTTTATTAAGGGGGATAGCGCGAACGCAGTCCCCCACTGTAAAAATTACACACTCGAGTTAACCACTTTTGGGTTAATCGCAAGGGTCAGCACCACCGTAGTGCAATGGTGAGCCTCGCCCTGGGAGAACCACCTTCGTGATCATGGTATCTCCTGTGCCAGGTAAGTATGCATATCCATTTCACATCTCAATCTAACCCAAAACCTACTGATAACCGTCATTCATATTCTATATCTTTATGTTACTACAAGTAAATGTGATATCAAAATAGTTTTATATCCAATAATTATTCTTGACATTATTCTTTTGGTTTTTATAGATATATGATAAAACAAATGCTGATGATGGTGACCCTAAATATATGCAATAACCTGTGACATTTCAAAGAAAATTTCACATTCCTTCGAGAATCGTCTTCGTACTTGCAATCCCATATCATTTCATTCTATACATTTGGATATATTTCGTGTGTCAAAAACTATTGAAACACTTCCATGATAACTTGAATACAACGAAGTTAGGATATCTAATGAGCATCGTGAGCTACTTAATCTGGCAAAATACTTAGACACTGAAATGAATCTATTTGGGAGGTTACAAAACTTTACATTTTACACAACACACACGTCAACCAATAATCCAATACATTACGGTTACACATGGGCTTCCTAATGGTTTTAAGATCGTCGGACCTCTACTTGGTCCGACACGGGCCTTTTGCCCGTTGGTGGCCCGTTCCCTGGTTTTTATGCATTGTCTTCTGGGATGCAGGCAACCTCTCTTGTAGATGGTGCTTGGCGCGTTATTTTCATCTCGGGAGGTGGGTATTCACCTATGGTCCGGAGTAGGTGCTCCATATGGTTCTTCTGGGGCTTGTGAAATGGCTAGGCCGCTGGCAGTACATGGTCTTCCTCAATGAAGTCAGGGACTCGCATGGAGACTTTGTGTCACTTGTCAGTCCAGCATGATGTGTTCCAGTGGGCGTGTTGACGGCTCCTGACAGTAGTAGACACAGTCTCTGAAGACGACGTCAATATCTTGCCAGCTACAACGGTACCCCAGTCGTAGACGGTGTAGATTGACTAGGGTTTTCCTTCTAATGCCTCTGTTGTTATATGGTTGGCCACCGTATTCCATTTGGCTAGTTTATATAAAAAGAAATGAACTTATGAAACAAAACTGATAGAATACATACCATTCCCAGCCAGTGATATAATTAGTTTTTGTATGCTTGGATATATGGTATATTATCATATATTAGAAATATATTATTATCATCATGCCTTCTACTTGAGACAGCTTGAAGTCATCAGTAGTCATGAGTTGCGTCAAGAAAGTGGTTTGGTTGAGTATCGCTTCTCGGCCTTTTGGCTAAGATCAAAGTGTAGTATCTGTTCTTATCAGCTTAATATCTGATACGATCCCCATGTGGGATCCACGATATTAAACTGATTTTTGGATCATGGCGAAGTGCTAGGGGCTTGCTCCACCTTTGCCGCGGATCGGCCCGGTATTGCAGTACCTCCGGGATTGGTCCACTCCCTCCGGGGAGACGAAAACTCTCATTCACTTCAGAAAGTAAAATAACATTGGTTGGGAATACATATTTCAAAGATCTTATGTTCAGAGTTTGGCCACCGTATTCCATTTGGCTAGTTTATATAAAAAGAAATGAACTTATGAAACAAAACTGATAGAATACATACCATTCCCAGCCAGTGATATAATTAGTTTTTGTATGCTTGGATATATGGTATATTATCATATATTAGAAATATATTATTATCATCATGCCTTCTACTTGAGACAGCTTTAAGTCATCAGTAGTCATGAGTTGGGTCAAGAAAGTGGTTTGGTTGAGTATCGCTTCTCGGCCTTTTGGCTAAGATCAAAGTGTAGTATCTGTTCTTATCAGCTTAATATCTGATACGATCCCCATGTGGGATCCACGATATTAAACTGATTTTTGGATCATGGCGAAGTGCTAGGGGCTTGCTCCACTTTTGCCGCGGATCGGCCCGGTATTGCAGTACCTCCGGGATTGGTCCACTCCCTCCGGGGAGACGAAAACTCTCATTCAGTTTAGAAAGTAAAAAAGCATTCGTTGGGAATACATATTTCAAAGATCTTAGGTTCACAGTTTGTTTCCACTCAAAAGATTTTCATGAAATTATGATAGGAAATGAAATGCAAGATTATCAAAGCGCCCAACTAGATTAATCTTAACATTGAAATGATTATGCAAACTCTAAGATAAAATCATCTCAATTTCCAAATGTATACAGATTCAGCAATTCATATCATTTCACAAATTACATATAAAACATGAAATAGAATTTGGTGTGAAGCAGTTCATCACATTTTATACAATACACACACCCACACCTGAGAGCTAGCTACACTACACTTGCACACGGGCCGCCCTGTGCCAGTGATGGCGCACCAGAGAACGGGCCCGTTCCGGGCTCAGCCTTAGTGGTTTCCACACACACACACACACACACACACACAAACAATAACGAATGCTATAAAATCTATGCCATGTCCAGGGGAGTCCGCATTGCCTTTCTGGCTTACATCACTTAACCTTATTCCAAAAATATCAAAGTTTAAACCTTGATAACGAGTGACCATGTGCTCAGCTGAGATATAGTTACTGGATATATATCTTGTGATCATGTCAATAATCACATCGTATAAATCAATTTAACAGGCAATTATGCAATGCTGTTATACAATAGTTATTGGTTTTTAGTTATTTTAACCACCTTAATCCTTTCTTTTTATTAAGGGGGATAGCGCGAACGCAGTCCCCCACTGTAAAAATTACACACTCGAGTTAACCACTTTTGGGTTAATCGCAAGGGTCAGCACCACCTTAGTGCAATGGTGAGCCTCGCCCTGGGAGAACCACCTTCGTGATCATGGTATCTCCTGTGCCAGGTAAGTATGCATATCCATTCCACATTTCCATCTAATCCAAAACCTACTGATAACCGTCATTCATATTCTATATCTTTATATTACTACATGTAAATGTGATATCAAAATAGTTTTATATCCAATAATTATTCTTGACATTATTCTTTTGGTTTTTATAGATATATGATAGAACAAATGCTGATGATGGTGACCCTAAATATATGCAATAACCTGTGACATTTCAAAGAAAATTTCACATTCCTTCGAGAATCGTCTCCATCCTAGCAATCCCATATTATTTCATTCTATACATTTGGATATATTTCGTGTGTCAAAACCTGTTGAAACACTTCCATGATAACTTGAATATAACGAAGTTAGGATATATAATGATCATCGTGAGCTACTTCATTTGGCAAAATACATAGACACTGAATTGAATCTATATGTGATAAAACAAAACATCACATTTTACACAACACACACAAACCAAATAACCCAATATATTACGGTTACACATGGGCTTCCTAATGGTTTTAAGATCGTCGGACCTCTACTTGGTCCGACACGGGCCTTTTGCCTGTTGGTGGCCCGTTCCATGGTTTTTATGCATCGTCTTCTGGGATGCAGGCAACCTCTCTTGTAGATGGTGCTTGGCGCGCTATTTTCATCTAGGAGGTGGGTATTCACCTATGGTCCGGAGTAGGTGTTCCATATGGTTCTTCTGGGGCTTGTGAAATGGCAAGGCCGCTGGCAGTACATGGTCTTCCTCACTGAAGTCAGGGACTCGCATGGAGACCTTGTGTCACTTGGCAGTCCAGCATGTTGTGTTTCAGTGGGCGCGTTGACGGCTCCTGACAATAGTAGACACAATCTCTGAAGACGAGGTCAATTTCTTGCCAGCTACAACGGTACCCCAGTCGTAGACGGTGTAGATTGACTAAGGTTTTCCTTCTCATGCCTCTGTTGTTATATGGTTGGCCACCGTATTCCATTTGGCTAGTTTATATAAAAAAATGAACTTACGAAACAAAACTGATAGAATACATACCATTCCCAGCCTGTGATATAATTAGTTTTTGTATGCTTGGATATATGGTATATTATCATATATTAGAAATATATTATTATCATCATGCCTTCGACTTGAGACAGCTTGAAGTCATCAGTAGTCATGAGTTGGGTCAAGAAAGTGGTTTGGTTGAGTATCGCTTCTCGGCCTTTTGGCTAAGATCAAAGTGTAGTATCTGTTCTTATCAGCTTAATATCTGATACGATCCCCATGTGGGATCCACGATATTAAACTGATTTTTGGATCATGGCGAAGTGCTAGGGGCTTGCTCCACCTTTGCCGCGGATCGGCCCGGTATTGCAGTACCTCCGGGATTGGTCCACTCCCTCCGGGGAGACGAAAACTCTCATTCAGTTTAGAAAGTAACATAACATTGGTTGGGAATACATATTTCAAAGATCTTATGTTCAGAGTTTGTTTCCACTCAAAAGATTTTCATGAAATTATGATAGGAAATGAAATGCAAGATTATCAAAGCGCCCAACTAGATCAATCTTAACATTAAAATGATTATGCAAAATTTAAGATAAAATCATTTCAATTTCCAAATGTATACAGATTCAGCAATCCATATCATTTCTCAAATTACATATAAAACATGAAATATAATTTGGTGTGAAGCAGTTCATCACATTTCATACAATACACCCACACCTGAGAGCTAGCTACACTACACTTGCACACGGGCCGTCCTGTGCCAGTGATGGCGCACCAGAGAACGTGCCCCTTCCACGCTCAGCCTTAGTGGTTTCCACACACATACACACACACACACACACACACAATAACGAATACTATAAAATCTATGCCATGTCCAGGGGAGTTCGCATTGCCTTTCGGGCTTACATCACTTCATTTTATTCCAAAAATATCAAAGTTTAAACTTTGATAACGAGTGGCCATGTGCTCAGCTGAGATATAGTTACTGGATATATATCTTGTGATCATGTCAATAATCACATCGTATAAATCAATCTAACAGGCAATTATGCAAGGCTGTTACACAATAGTTATTGGTTTCTGGTTATTTCCACCACCTTCATCCTTTCTTTTTATTAAGGGGGATAGCGCGAACGCAGTCCCCCACTGTAAAAATTACACACTCGAGTTAACCACTTTTGGGTTAATCGCAAGGGTCAGCACCACCTTAGTGCAATGGTGAGCCTCGCCCTGGGAGAACCACCTTCGTGATCATGGTATCTCCTGTGCCAGGTAAGTATGCATATCCATTCCACATTTCCATCTACACCAAAACCTACTGATAACCGTCATTCATATTCTATATCTTTATATTACTACATGTAAATGTGATATCAAAATAGTTTTATATCCAACAATTATTCTTGACATTATTCTTTTGGTTTTTATACATATATGATAAAACAAATGCTAATGATGGTGACCCTAAATATATGCAATAACCTGTGACATTTCAAAGAAAATTTCACATTCCTTCGAGAATCGTCTTCATACTAGCATTTCCATATTATTTCATTCTATACATTTGGATATATTTCGTGTGTCAAAACCTGTTGAAACACTTCCATGATAACTTGAATACAACGAAGTTAGGATATCTAATGATCATCGTGAGCTACTTCATTTGGCAAGATAATAGACACTGAATTGTGTCTATTTGGGATGAAACAAAACATCACATTTTACACAACACACACATCAAGCAAATAACCCACTACGTTACGGTTACACATGGGCTTCCTAATGGTTTTAAGATCGTCGGACCTCTACTTGGTCCGATACGGGCCTTTGCCTGTTGGCGGCCAGTTCCCTGGTTTTTATGCATCGTCTTCTGGGATGCAGGCAACCTCTCTTGTAGATGGTGCTTGGCTGGCGCATTATTTTCATCTCGGGAGGTGGGTATTCACCTATGGTCCTGAGTAGGTGTTCCATATGGTTCTTCTGGGTCTTGTGCATTAGTGAGACCGCTAGCAGTCAGTACATGGTCTTCCTCACTGAAGTCTGGGACTCGTGTGATCTTGTGTCACTTGGCAGTCCAGCATGATGTGTTCCAGTGGGCGTGTTGACGGCTCTTGACAGTAGTAGACACAGTCTCTGAAGACGACGTCAATATCTTGCCAGCTACAACGGTACCCCAGTCGTAGACGGTGTAGATTGACTAGGGTTTTCCTTCTAATGCCTCTGTTGTTATATGGTTGGCCACCGTATTCCATTTGGCTAGTTTATATAAAAAAAAATGAACTTATGAAACAAAACTGATAGAATACATACCATTCCCAGCCAGTGATATAATTAGTTTTTGTATGCTTGGATATATGGTATATTATCATATATTAGAAATATATTATTATCATCATGCCTTCTACTTGAGACAGCTTGAAGTCATCAGTAGTCATGAGTTGGGTCAAGAAAGTGGTTTGGTTGAGTATCGCTTCTCGGCCTTTTGGCTAAGATCAAAGTGTAGTATCTGTTCTTATCAGCTTAATATCTGATACGATCCCCATGTGGGATCCACGATATTAAACTGATTTTTGGATCATGGCGAAGTGCTAGGGGCTTGCTCCACCTTTGCCGCGGATCGGCCCGGTATTGCAGTACCTCCGGGATTGGTCCACTCCCTCCGGGGAGACGAAAACTCATTCATCTTATAAAGTAAAATAACATTGACTGGGAATACATATTTCAAAGACCTTATGTTCAAAGTGTTTGTTTCCACTCAAGAGATTTTCATAAAATTATGATAGGATATGAAATGCAAGATTATTAAGGCACCCAACTAGATCAGTCAACATTAAAATGATTATGTAAAATAATAGATAAAATCATCTTAAATTCCAAATGTATACAAATTCAGCAATTCATATCATTTCACAAATTACATATAAAACATGAAATAGAATTTGGTGTGAAGCAGTTCATCACATTTTATATAATACACACACCCACACCTGAGAGCTAGCTACACTACACTTGCACACGGGCCGCCCTCTGCCAGTGATGGCGCACCAGAGAACGGGCCCGTTCCGGGCTCAGCCTTAGTGGTTTCCACACACACACACACACACACACACACACACACACACACACACACAATAACGAATACTATAAAATCTATGCCATGTCCAGGGGAGTCCGCATTGCCTTTCTGGCTTACATCACTTAACCTTATTCCAAAAATATCAAAGTTTAAACCTTGATAACGAGTGACCATGTGCTCAGCTGAGATATAGTTACTGGATATATATCTTGTGATCATGTCAATAATCACATCGTATAAATCAATTTAACAGGCAATTATGCAATGCTGTTATACAATAGTTATTGGTTTTTAGTTATTTTAACCACCTTAATCCCTTCTTTTTATTAAGGGGGATAGCGCGAACGCAGTCCCCCACTGTAAAAATTACACACTCGAGTTAACCACTTTTGGGTTAATCGCAAGGGTCAGCACCACCTTAGTGCAATGGTGAGCCTCGCCCTGGGAGAACCACCTTCGTGATCATGGTATCTCCTGTGCCAGGTAAGTATGCATATCCATTCCACATTTCCATCTACACCAAAACCTACTGATAACCGTCATTCATATTCTATATCTTTATATTACTACATGTAAATGTGATATCAAAATAGTTTTATATCCAACAATTATTCTTGACATTATTCTTTTGGTTTTTATAGATATATGATAAAACAAATGCTGATGATGGTGACCCTAAATATATGCAATAACCTGTGACATTTCAAAGAAAATTTCACATTCCTTCGAGAATCGTCTTCATACTTGCAATCCCATATTATTTCATTCTATACATTTGGATATATTTCGTGTCAAAAACTATTGAAACACTCCTGACAGTAGTAGACACAGTCTCTGATGACGACGTCAATCCCTTGCCAGCTACATTGGTACTCCAGTCGTAGACGGTGTAGATTGACTAGGGTTTTCCTTCTCGTCGTTATATGGTGGCCACCATGTTCCATTTGGCTGAATTCTCTATAAAGAGAAACAATAAATAGCTTGTATATAAAACATCAATTATGAAAAACAAAACTGATAAAATACATACCATTCCCACCCTGTGATAGAATTATCATTTGTATGCTTGGCTATTTGGTATACTATCATATATTAGAAATATATTATTATCATCATGCCTTCTACTTGAGACAGCTTGAAGTCATCAGTAGTCATGACTTGGGTCAAGAAAGTGGTTTGGTTGAGTATCGCTTCTCGGCCTTTTGGCTAAGATCAAAGTGTAGTATCTGTTCTTATCAGCTTAATATCTGATACGATCCCCATGTGGGATCCACGATATTAAACTGATTTTTGGATCATGGCGAAGTGCTAGGGGCTTGCTCCACCTTTGCCGCGGATCGGCCCGGTATTGCAGTACCTCCGGGATTGGTCCACTCCCTTCGGGGAGACGAAAACTCTCATCTTTATAAAGTAAAATAACATTGGTTGGACATACATATTTCAGTGATCTATATTAAGTTCAGAGTATTTGCTTCAACTCAGATTATTTGTTTGTTTGAAGATCGTCTGACCTCTGCTTAGTCCGACACGGACCTTTGGCTGCAGACGGCCAGTTCCATTGGTTTTTATGCCTGGCATGTCGGTGTCTTTGTCTGTGTGTGTTCAAGGTCTTCTGAGATGCAAGCAACCTCTTATGGAGATGGTGCTTGGTGCGCTTTCATCATATGGGAGGTGGGTATTCACCTATGATTCGGAGTAGGTGTTCCATTAAGTTCTTTTGGGTCTTGTGAAGTAGTGAGGCCGCTGGTAGTACATGGTCTTCCTCACTGAAGTCTGGGACTCTTGCGTGGAGACTTTGCGTCACTTCGTAGTCCAGCATGCTACTAGTGTTCCAGTGGACGCGTTGACGGCTCCTGACAGTAGACGTAGTCTCTGATGAACCCGTCAATTTCTTGCCAGCTACATTGGTACCCCAGTCGTAGACGGTGTAGATTGACTAGGATTTTCTTTCTCATGCTTCTGTCGTTATATGGTGACTCCAACTTCGTGGCCACCATGTACCACTTGGCTGACAGAGATCCGGCATTGTAGACGTCCAGGAGGTTCCTCTTGGTCCGGAGCCTTGCTGCTTTCTGCAGCTGGTGTTTGACTTGTTGCAGGCTGGAACATACACCTGGATATTGCTAAAGCGGGTAGCTGCTTTAGCTGCCTCGTCTACTGTCTCATTCCCCTCGATCCCCGCGTGGCTGTGGATCTAGTGTATGGTGACGGGACGTCCCTGTCGCTGTAGCTCTTGAAGCTGAGCGAGGATCGAGATGACAAGCTTAATGTTCTCTTTTGGGAGGCTGTGTTGCAGCGCTTGCACTGGTGAATCGGAGTCCGTTTGTATTGTCTCGGGCTTCGAGTGCGTGGTGGCTGCGAGTTCTAGGGCTTTGGAGGTGGCTACCACCTCCGTCTGTAGTGTGGAGCAGCCATCTGACAGCCTCAAGAGGCGAGTATGACCTTGGGTGTGGAAGGCCGCCCCTGACCTTTCCTCATCCGTCTGGTCCACCGGGCCGTCTGTAAGGTATGCAACAGCTTCAGCAGGTGTCTCAGTGGCCATGGCTCTCAAAGCCAGTCTTCTCAAGTCTTCGTACTGGAGGCTGGACTTCTTGTTTACCAATGCTGTGACTGCATGTTGGTCACCTTTTCATCCCTCAGGCCAATAAGTGCTGGAGGCCAGTAGTCTACCAACGATCTGATGACGGCGGTGTAGTACGTCTTGAGCACCTCCATGTTGGCCCCAGCGGCTGGGTTAGTCAACGACCTCATGATGTTTCCTCTGTTTACTGTTCTTTGTCGGAGATAGTGAAGCTGCGTCCTGAAGCTGAGGTTTCGGTCAACCCACACTCCAATACACTGGTGGGTGTCGACCCAGGTTACCGGCGTTCCTGGATGGAGAGCTTCCTGTCTGGCCTCGTGGAGCAGAGGGCCATCGCCTTAGTTTTGGTAGAGTTGATCTTGAGTTCCAGTCTGTTGCACTCTTTTTTAACTAGCTTGAGTGTGTGTTGGGCGTTGGCAAATCTCATGTGCGCCCTCGCACTAGCAGCTGGAGATCATCGGCGCAGCAGAGGAGCATAACCGTAGACCTGAAGGGGAGCTTCACTAAGTTCTCCATAAGATCGTTGAAGAGTGTTGGGCTGAGGATGCCCCCTTGTGGGGTGCCATTTTCGAGGGACTTGTATGACGAGAAGACTCCTCAGCATCGTACATGTTCTTGACGGTGCGATAGGTAGTGCTGGTGGATCCATCCGATGAGCCTTCTCTGAACTCCCTTCTCAGTTGATATCGCCAGCGGACTGGCAAGCTCGAAGGCTTTTCCCACGTCCAGGATGACCACTACAGCCAGTTAGCAATCGATGGTGTTTAGTATCTATGCTATGTTGGTAGCTGTCCCGGTGTTGTCTGTGTAGGCGAAGATACGGGGATGTTGGGGGGCCGACTTCCCACCTGAGCCTGTTGAGAACTATCCTCTCAGCCGTCTTGGTGATGCAACTGTGGAGGGAGATGGGTCGTGGTTTCTCAGGTTCTCTGGGCTTGGGAATGGGCTGGATGTCTGCCTTTTTCCATTCCAGTGGAAGTATGTGTGCTGTCCACGAGACGTTGATGACCTGCAGCAGTGCCTCGTGTCCAGCTTCTCCAGCGTGGCGCAGCATGGAGTAGGTTATTCTGTCGGCTCCTGTTGCCGTGTCTCTGCTCCGTTTCATTGCTTTGTGCAGTTACTGCTTGATGAAGGCTTTGTCTGTTGTGTCTTGCTTGCTGTTTGCTTCCCGTATGCGTTGTATCCTACTCTGTTTGAGTCTTTCTCCTACCTGTGTGTGTAGGTTATTTGTGGCTGTTCGGTTGTAGAAGACCCGCAAGCCTCTCTGCCTCCTCTCTGGGTGGTGGCGGTACAGTCGTGCCAGATGCTCTCTTGATCTGGGCCCACATCGTACCGAGGGAGGTTTGCACGTTCAGCTCAGAGCACCATTTGAGCCAGCTTGCTTTCTTGATGCCTCTGGTCTCTTCTGTGGTAAGCCGAATTGTGCCCTGCAGAAAGTGTTTATTTGCATCGGTAGGTTGTCTCCTGTATTCTTTTTTTTCGGCCCTTTTTATCCTGTTGTTGACCTTCACTCTGCTGCCGTAGTACCGCTGGTCGTGGTGTCGTCTGGCTGAGGCCTTGGTCTTGGGTATAGCCAGAGCTGGTGCTTCTTGAAGGGCTTGAACTAATTCCTCGTGTAGACGAACCCTCGTCTGTGAGTGTGATGCCCGCCTGCTGTTGGTGCCCATCTTGCCATGTCTTGATTTTGTTTCTGAAGAGCTCCCAGTTGGCTTTTTAAGTGTTGTACCTCCATCTCGGTGGTGGAGGCGGAGGGAGCTTGTTGACCGATAGAGTGATCAGCGTGGCAAAGTGGTCGTTGGCGAGAGAAGAATGCAGCTGCTAGCGGGCTGAGTCACGAAGTGGGCGAGGAAGGTAAGATCGAGTTTCCCTCCCCTTAAGTGGGTTGGGTCGCCGTTGTTGAGGAGAGTAATCTCTGGCGTGTCAGGCATTGTGGGGTAGAGGTGCAACCCGTCTTCATTGATGGCGCTCGCTGAATTGAGGAAGGGATGGTCAGCGTTGAAATCTCCTCCTACCAGAGTGACGTTGTGCGCTGCCGATGCAAATAATTCCGTGACATCTAGAGAGCACCTCTGACTCTTGTATATGTCATAGATGTCACGGTCTTGCAGGGTGACTGTAATGGCTTGCGTTCCGACGTCCTGGCCACAAGGCATCAGGTACACCAACTCTGATTGGGATGTGCGAACTGACTAGGATCATGCAGCCTCTGGTCGGTGCCTGACCAAAGTGCTTCCTGTACACCTTATACCCACTGAAGTGGAAGCTGTGGTGATCCTGGAGGAATTGTTTCTTGTAGCAATATGATATCGAGGACTTAGCTAAGTGCTGCTGCATGGAGTGGATGTGTTGTGTTCCTGATTCCCTGAATGTTCCATGAACGGAATCTTCATGGTGGCGCTGCTGTCCATCTTTAAGATGGACCTTGTTGAGCGTCCCTGGTCCGAGGTTCCGTCTCGGTGACCTGTTTTTTGTGGGTCATCTCCTCTACGTCTTGCTGGGGTTTCTCGCTAGCCTTCTCTTAACGTAGGGGTACAAGAAAGTGGATTGCTGGGGTTTTTCGCTAGCCTTCTCTTGACGGAAGAGTACAGGAAAGTGGACTTCCTGTTTGGGGGGCCTCGGGGCTTTCTCTTCTTTGTGGCTGCGGGTGTTCTCTCATAGGGTTCTCTTTGGGATGGAGGGCACCTTGGCAGTTACTTTTATTTATTCCAGCGTGGATGTGGGGTCGCTGACTGGAACGGGGCTCTGGGTTTGCTGATTGGGATGGGGGATTTGGGGTTTTGACTGAAACGGAGGCTGTGGCCACTTGCCTATGTACGTTCCCCATCAGGGCGGAGAGCTGTGTCGCTTGGATCCTGTGGCCCAGACAGCAGTGCTGCCAGGCCTTCTGAGAAGTCGTGCAGGACCTTGCTTAGGTCTGACATGTGGATCATGCCACTCGGGATCGGCCGCTTGTTCTTCGCCAATGTCTTGGGTGGCGCAGGCGGTTTCTCCTCTGTGGCAATGGGGGGATATCGTAGGGAGTGCAGGGTAGTGTTCTGTATTCCATGGGGCCGCGGGCTGTTGCTGAAGCTGGCCCCAAACGAAGATCCTGGAGAGGGGCTGATATGCGGTTGTGGTGTGATTGGTGGGTGGAGAGGGCGCAGGCTTGGTGGCGTGCACCCTCTTTGTCTGCTCGGTTCACCTCTTGTTCCACTCGTATTTGCTCCTTGTTCTGTGTTTACGGAATGCACACTGTTGATTATTTGATAAATTCTACGATTTAGATAAAAAAAAGAAAATAAGCAGTTTAGGAAACATTCTTTCCATGACCTTACAAATGCAGCTCGCCAATGCAATAGGTCGAAAAGAGTTGATATTCATAAGGCGTCCGGAACCATTTGCGAATGGGATGACGTGCGCAAAGTGCCATGAGTTTGGAGACTTTCTAGACGTCCAAATCTCATTGTACAATGCTAACAACTTAGTCAGGTTAGCCTGTCGTTGGTTATCCCGCTGGGTCCTGGGCTGGAACCTTTACAGGATTTCAGGGCAAGAAGTAATTCATTAAAGGTAGATGAATCATTGTATGTTATAACTTTATCTTCTGTGGCAAAGTCAATCACTTTTTGCTCGACCTGACGTTTGTGGTGTAAGAAAAAAAAAATGTCAATCGTAATTGGTCGATCAGATAGAAAAGCGTCCTAAGGCTGGGTTGAGTTCTCCTGCTGTCACCTCTCGACTGGGGGCACAATTCTGTCCAACCAGCCTTCGTAAAAATGTACCAGTGGTCCGGCAACACCAGAAACACCTGTAAACACTCGCTTGTCTGTAAACACAAAAAAGAGATGAGTTAACACACACAAAATAGACACAAAGATAAATTAAAGTAGGAGTTGTCGGTAAATTCTTTACTAAGCTAGAAGCTAAGATAAGCAAAAAAAAGATGGTAAATAAAGGAAACCCTTTTTATTGCCAGATCTTGTGTGGGTTGGTGAACTATGGTCATGTTACTTGAGAAATATTAAGCATTGCTCTGTTTTTCTCTAACCTTTTACTTGTCGATTCTCCTCCAACTCAAAGATTTATTAATCAAGGGAATTTTTTTTCTCTTAGGTATACAGACATCTGAAAAGAATGCAGTACCTCGGTCAAAGCATTCAAAGCGCAATGCGCTAGTTTGAAATAACTTTAAGTTACTGCTGGACTGTTATCATTTTCTTTTATGAGTCTTACATAGAAAACGTATTTTACTACTAACCTTTGTATTTTTTCATACCTATTTCTTTCTAATTCAATGAAATCTCATTGAATCTTTTAAATCTATTTATCATTATTTCGAACTCTATGTTCTTATATTTATCACTTCTTATTTAACGATATTTCATTGAATGAGTTAACTCTACTATTCCTTCATTGATTCAATTAATGTGACGATCTACAAAACTGTAAAATATAACTTTTTCTTTGAAATTTTGATTAGTCTAATACCTGCATTACTTCTAGCTAGTGTGTCTGTTGTCTCTGGTTTTATCTATGGTCTTAGCTTTTCCGTGTGTCACCGAACACTTTCATAGAGGTTCCCTCTGGGAAAAGGCTCCTTATGACAGCTTACAAGCTGCTGGCTGGCTACCCTATCTTGACTATACACATTGTCTTATGTGGGGTTTCGGACCAGCATGGGGGAGCAAATCCTCCCTTTAGCAACTCCCATACAAATGGAGGGGTTTTGTTTGAAGCCATGTTATTAGAGGGCATTTTGTGATATGCTTTTTCATCTATGTCCCTCGCCTCGCATCCATACAGCACCGACAGGACTACTGTACTATGAAATGCCCATCTTTGCTCTCACCGACCGTGACCCTTCTCCCCACACACTCCTCTGTGTGCCTAAGACTTTCGCCCACTCACCCGCCCTATGGCTCACTTCAGCTTTCGTGGCTACATTTTCTGCCATGCCACCCTCCCACTTGTCTGAAACATCCGACTTCCTATTGGTTCTTACTATTGAAACTCACACCGTAATTAACCTACCCTTGAACCCTGCTGAACCCTCAAATCTTGCTTCATATTTACATTTAACCTCCTCCTCTCATACATTCAACCTCCTCCTCTCATACATTCTACCAAACTCAGACATCAGCTTCTGCAGATTATTTTTCACACGAATCTGCAACCTTTGCCGTGTCGACAGCAATCAACTGAGTCTCTCTCTCTCTCTCTCTCTCTCTCTCTCTCTCTCTCTCTCTCTCTCTCTCTCTCTCTCTCTATATATATATATATATATATATATATATATATATATATATATATATATATATATATATATATTTATATATATATATATATATATATATATATATATATATATATATATATATATATATATATATATATATATATATATATATATATTCCTGTCATGTTTCATTTCCCCGTGGACTCATCGGAATATACTTGATCATTCGTTCAATTGTAATCCTTTCCTATATATATATATATATATATATATATATATATATATATATATATATATATATATATATATATATATATATATATATATGTGTGTGTGTGTGTGTGTGTGTGTGTGTTAGTTCAGGTGTACGTCATCAAAACTGCCGGACTACAGTCATTTTCACGACGTCATACGCTGGCTGTTCATGTATTGGTCGTCCCGACCCCCGTCAGCCACGCCTAGTTGTCCACCGTAATATAACAAGGCTGTTAACAAGTCATCTCATAAGACAACAACGCAACTAAACCAGCAAAATCAAAGATAGACGCATCATTAATGGAGGGGGAAAAAAGATACGTAAAAGGCTCTTTTTAGGTGGATGTGTGTGTTGTGTTAAATGTGATGTGAATTGCTTGATCACCACAAAAAAAGGGTTATCAATTTCCAATTATCTTGCTGATTCCTTCTTCTTTTTTGCTTGTATAACAATTCCTGTCTGAATGTTTGCAAACTAAATTAACAGCACCAAAACTGAATGGAAGCAAATCACACGCATTTAGTATGAATAATAGCTTGTAATCTACGGTTAGCCTTTGGTATTGTATCCAAAATTCATGACACCTTTACATTTCTTTACAGTTCAGGGAATCAACTATTCAAGTATTACGTGTTATGGTTTTCCTTGGGAGTTACATAACAAAGAAATTCAAGGGCGTGAGTTTGATTTCAGTTTACTTTCTTATCCACAAAATAGATGGCATTATTATGGTGGTATTTAGAATTGTTTTGTGCATGGCCTTGTTAGGATTTTTTGTATTGCAATTACAGCTTCCTTGTCTCTTCTGTCATTGGCTAGGACGCGTCATATGTCTCTTCAGCCAATCAGGTTCCAAGATGCGTCTTTCGTCACACGAGCCCAGTAGTAATGTGCCTCATTTCGCCAGTCGAGCTTGGACCGTCCATGGCTCAGCAACATCCTGCGAAAGTTTTCATTAATTTTGTGTGACCGGTAATACTGTGACGTACGTCGTTGTCCCGTCATGAAGTATGTAAGTAAGCGGTCCAAGAACCCGGTTGCTGAATTTGAAGCGGTTCCAAAAGGTGGTTCGTTCTGTTGAAGAGCTGCACGAGGTAAGTGTGGAGGATTGTTGCTACCCAGCGGGTCTGGATCATGGCTGGTCGAGGCTGATATTTTTTTGAGACGTATTTTGCTACTGTGCTCATGAAGGGATCAAAGTTTGGGAGATGAAATTCCTTTCAGATTTTAAAGTTTCTTGCCCTCTTAGGCTGACTGAACTTATGTAAAGTTATGGCAATGACAATGTGATCATTCGCACTTGGGACCACTCTACCATTGCAAAAGTTATCCTGTTGAACGTTTTGGATCTGCCTGGTGTAGGTAAGTGAAGTTTCACCTTGTTTTGCATAATTCTTAATGTGTCTAGACTTTTACATTAATTTTTTTGGAATCTATGTTGACTTGTACTTTTTCAGGTATGATTCATGCATGCATCCACCGAATTTGGGGATTTAATGTCTTGGTTAAGGTAGGTTTATGGTATTACCATTTCAGAAATGCAGCGAATTTGAGAATTTTTGTCATGGTTAGGTAAGTTTGTGGTATTACAACATATTTTTTTTTTCATGTTTAGGTTTATAAAGTTGTTTCTGGGATATCCAGCGAATTTTGGGAATCTTAAGTCTTGCAATTCACTGGTTGTCCGAAACTGTATCTTTACCATTTTCAGTATGAATCCGGCCATTTTTTTTGTTTTTTTTTGTTTTCATTTACTTTTTCGAGAACAGTGGTTCTCTGTGGATCAAATGGTTCACTAGGGTGCCACACTTTACGTCAGGAGGACCACATGCAGCAAGAGGGTTCCATGTAGGCCCTTGTATATGTCTGGGGGAGGAAGGACTCTCAGGTCTTTAATACTAAGCCAACATTTTTTTTTTCTTTGGTAAATATATGAAAACTTTATTTGAGGTGCCAATGTAAGCCTCTTAAACTATTCGTAGCCATTTTAGAAATATGTCGTTTGCACCGGGGATGTCATGGGTATTTAAAAAGGCATTTAAAAAGTATTAATGGTCTTTAAATGCATCGTAGTGATTGTAAAGGTTTTTGTTGGGACGCAGATGTCAGACGTAACTGAAATGTGTAGTAAAAAATATTTTCTTAACTAGTTTGCTCAACTCTATTCATGTGATGTTATTAGAGGTGACAAGTAAATTGGGTTGTGCTAAGCTAAATTCTTCCTGTTCGCAGCCATTATGGCTAGGGATCCAAGGGTAAGGACAATGTCGTTCTCGCTCCGCTCAAATGTCTGCTTAATATTAACCGTTGCTTTCGCGTGATCGAAGCGAGCAAATTGTGAGCAGTAGGGTGCATGACCCGCTCATTGAAATACATGTCATATTTAACTGGAACCAGAGTGAAACCGTGAGCGATAGTGTGCATGACTCCATTGAAGATGCATGTAATGTTGAACGAGCGAGAGCGAACCGTGAGCGATAGTGTGCATGATCCCATTGAAATGCATGTAATATTTAACTGGGGCAAGAATGAGCCATTAGCGATAGTGTGTATAACCCCATTGAAATGTATGTAATATTTAACTGGGGCAAGAATGAACCATTAGCGATAGTGTGCATAACCCCATTGAAATGTATGTAATATTTTACTGGCGAAGAGCGAACCATGAGCGACAGTGTGCATGACCCCATTGAAATATATATAATATTACTGGAGCATCAAGCCTACAGTGGTAGAAAGCTTGGGAACCTTGATATAGGAAGAAGACTTGTTGGTTTTGTTTTCATTTACGAAAAGTGGAATCATTAAATTGAAGATTTTCCACACTGGAGAATCTTTGGTCATTTAAAGGGTAAAACTTTTAAAGATTTTACTGTATGAAACTGCTTTTTGACACCTGCCATACCATGCATAATCTGGTAAAGCTAACTTCATTGCAAACATTTTTGGGTCATTAATGTAATTTTTAAAGCATTTGGGTTACATTGAGGTAGGTTGAGTTTATTGGGCATTAATAGGTATATGTGGATACTTTATAACCTGTTGCAGTAAAGCAGGTATATGTTGCTACAATTATATTTATTTTTACCAATAAATTACAATACTTGTTAGCTTGTTGTATATATTATAGCTAAGTTGTGGGTGCTTTCCTTCACAGATTGATTTTAATAGGACATTTTCTATTTGATTAGAAACTTGCCATGATCTGGGCATTTTGAAGTGCCTGGCGAATGTTCTACAATTATATTTGTACCTATAAATTACAATACTTGTTAGTTTCTTGTATATATAATAGCTAAGTTGTGGATGTTCTTCACAGATTGATTTTAACAAGACATTTTGTATTTGATGAGAAACTTTCCATGATCTGGGCATTTTGAAATGCCAGGCGAATGTTCTATAACTATTGCCAAATAAGTCCATGGAGATATTAGATCCAAGTTAATGTAAACTTTTTTTAATTGGTATTATTGAACTGTCAGTTAAACTGTCTCTAGCATTAAAAGTTCAAATTTTTTGTAAACCTGAAAAAATCCAAACAGAGTGGGTGTTCTGCTTCCCAACCAAGATTTTCAAGAGTTGAACTGCTTAGGTTATATCTTTCCACAATTAAAGTTTTTCATTTGGTAATGGATGGTTTGTGTTTCTCGTGGTGCTGTGGTTTCCTCCATCAACAAGATTGACCATGATATTGCCGAAAAATGTTAGGCTTGGTTGAATATCAGTGTAAATTCAACTTGCTACTTTGCTTGATTAAAATTTGATAGAAATTATTTTTGGTCAAGAATTTGAGATCTTGGCACTGGTATCTTATGTTGTCTATTTGCATTCGTCTAGAAAAAGCATTAGAACATTTTACTTTAAAAGAAGAAAAGTTGTGCAAAAGCTTTGATTTTTATAAAGACATTTACCATGACCTGTCATTTTAATGAATTTATATATTGATACACATTATTTTCAAATTCTACATTGCATTGACTTCTCATCGAAGAAACTAAACCAAACCCGTACTTTATATTTTGAAACCTCTCAATTCAAAACCAACTAAAATCTCATTGTTTGGCAGGATTCCAGTTAAACATTGTAGATGCCTTTGAGCTTTAAACATTGAGAATGTCTGGTGCTGGCAGCAACCCATGAGAATTCTTGTTGGGACAGGGCTTCATTTGTTTCAATGATATATCAAACATTATTTCCATTTAGATGTGTAGCATCTGAGACTGTGGTAAAAATTTTTCAGGGACAGCAATACAGCCATTTTCATGGAGTGGTTATTAAATGATCACATAAGTGGGCAAACTTAGGGTTATAAATGAATCGAGCAAAGTCAGAAGCCGACTTGCACAACCACTGATTAGGTATTGCAGAAATTTAGGTGTATTTAATGGATTAGGATGCCTAGAGGGTGAATTACATCTAGTTTGATGCAAAGGTTAACCCAATGGCTCATCCACCCGTTAAGTGCCTGTTGTTCTCGGTGATCAATTGGAATGTGAATTAGAGGACATGGAAAAGGTGAAATCAAATCAGAGAAAGTGATTGAACAGATTGGATTAACAGTATGGTTATTGTGGATGAGGGAAGTATATTAAGAATATGCCTAGATCCAAGAGGTTTAGATAAGGCCTTGAAGAGGCAACACTATCCACTACCTACAATTGAAATATCAACCAGGTTAGCAGCTGCTAAGGTGTTTTATGTGTTGGATGCCAGCAAAATATTTTGGCAAATTAGATTGTTTTCTAAACTGCTTGTATTTCTTATTTTGGTAGATGCATTTCCTCTTTGGGATAAGTCCGGCTCCAGAAATCTTGGGGGTACATGCATGAATTGTTTGATCTTGGAGTGGAAATTATATTAGATGACATATTAGCTTATGGTAGTTCTGAGGTAACACATGATGAGACTAAAAGTCCTTAAGAGATGCTAGGAAAGAACACGGAAGTTGAACTGTGCCAAACTTCATCTTAAAACTGAGCAGGTAGAATACATTGGCCATGTATTAACAGCAGAAGCTTAAGACCAGACCTTAAGAAGGTAAAAGCTGTCATTTTCCAACTCCAAAGTTACTTAGATTCCTAGGAATTATCAGCTACTTGGGAAAGTTTCTCAGTATGTCTGAAATGAATGAATCTCTTAGAAGGTTATTGGAGGACACTGAATTTAAATTGGATGAACCTCATGAGAAATGATTTTTGAAACTTTAGCAAATGGTCTGTGAAGCACCAGTTTTCAGGTATTATGATGTATCTAAGTCTGTAACCTTGACTGTTGATGTCTCGGTATGCTGTAAGGGCTTTTATTCAGGAAGATCACCCTGTTGCCTATGCTGATAAGTCACTAACTAAAACTGAAATTATGCTCAAATTGAAAAGTTGACTGTTGTTTTTGGAGCTGAGAAATTTCATTATCTGTATGAGAGGAGTAAAGTGGTTGAAAAGAGTGATCATAAACCCTTTGAGTATTTTCAAGAAGTCCTTGTCATCTGCTCCTCCTAGATTACAGAAATTGCTTCTCACTCCAGTAATATTCTGTAGAGTTACATTATAAGAAAGGGAAGGACATTAATATAACTGATCAGAGTAGGGTCAACTGGGCTGAAGTGCAAAATGTTGATCTAGAGGTTCAAGTAAATCTAGTGACTGTAAGCAGCTAGACACTGCAGGTATAAGCTTGAAAGTTCTTAAAAGTAGGACTAAAGAAGATAGAATATTTCAGATGCTTAAAGACTTCACATTCAAGGGATGGCCTGATTGTGAAATGACACTCCATTAGAAGTCCATGCCTTTTGAAATTAGAGGTTAGTTAAGTAGATGGAATGCTGCATGAAATGAACAGAATGACGTGCCTAAGGAACTAAGGAGCAAGGTACTCAAGCACACACAGATCTCATCGAAGTATAGAAGTCTCACAGGTTAGTGAGAGAGCTTGTGTACTGGCCTGGAATGGGGGCTGAACTTAGACCTGCTCAGTGCTTGACACCTGTAATACTTATAGTAACCACCAAAACTCCCTTGGCAAAACTTGGAGCAAATTTATTTCAGATGAAAGGGAGAGGTACTTGTTGCTTGTTGGTTACAATAGCCAATGTTTTGAGTTTGACTTTTTAGAAAATACTCATTCTAGCACTGTTGTGAAATACTGTATTGTTTTGATAGGCATGGAATACCTCTGACTATTCGGTGACAATAGCCTGCAGTTCACATCTGTAGAATTTAAAGAATTCTGTAGGTTGTATGGACTAGACCACACCATTTCATCCCCCAATTATCCAAAACATAATGACCTGGAAGAAAAAAGTGTACAGACAGTAAAGCGGATGAAGAAGGCAGCCAAAGAAGGCAAGTTTCCTTACGTTTGCTTGATTATAGAAACATGTTGTGGGGACAGCAAGCCCCAATCATTTCCTGTTTGGTAGAACATGATCTACACCCCTCTTCTGAAGCCTTGTTACTACACGAGATGCAGGACCCATTGACTATCAGACACTGACTTCAAGATTTGCAAGATAAGCAGAAACTTTGTGATAGCTGTAAGCTATTGCCTGAACTGGAAGAGATGAAATTTGTTAGAATCAATGATGGCACAAGTTTAGTTATAAAAGGGTATAGTGGTTGTTCCTAGTTCATATTAGTTAAGAATTGTGACCATCAAATTTACAGGAGAAATATGCAGCAACTACACAAGACTGCACAAAGCCCAAATTCGCAAACTCTCCAGTCATTATGATGAAGTAACTGATGTATGTCATGAAGGTGCTGTGGCACTGTGAATCAATAGTAGATGAGCTGAACAGGAAGAAGTGACAAGTGCAGGAGACACAAATGGGGAAGGTACACCAAAGAGGAGTTAGCGTGATTCCAGTGAAGTTAGAATATCTAGGTTAGATCCATGAATGTATGATGTAAAAGTAATCCTTGTACTTTGCATATCTGAGTAATGTTGTGCAGTTTAGTTATTTTTTGGGGGGAAAAGATGTAATTTTATTTTATATGGAAAATATTTAATTTTATTATACTTGATTGTCGTTTCCCGTGTGACTGAGGTAGCACAAGGAAACAGATGAAGAATGACCCATCCACTCATATATATGCATAAACGCCCATACATATAAAAAACATATACTCATACATATAGACATGTATACACGTACATGTACATGCTTGCATTTTTCCATTCCTGGCGGTACCACACCCAACAGGAAAAAGCATTGTTACCCCGTGCTTCAGGGAGGTTGTGCCAGGAAAACTGACAAAAAAGACCACATTTCAGTCTCTCTAGCTGTCATGTGTAATGCACTGAAACCACAGCTTCATATCCAGACACCACAGACCTTTCCATGGTTTACCCCAGATGTTTCACATGCCCTGGTTTATTAACATTATAATTTCATTATTTGTGGCTTTTGTAACAGGCAATTATATTATATTGTAAAAGGACTTTTCATGTTGTACAAGATTAAGCAGAGATTCTGTATTGGTGGAACGATAGAAATAGCTTGGTACCACGTATGGAAACTCTGTCCCTCTGCCTTCTTTACCCAAAAGCTACCCTGACATGGCACATATTACAAACATCATTGTTTGTTCTAACTGTAAATGCAAATGATGATTGTCACCGTTATCACTAATGTATAACACTTCAAAAAACTTCCCTCTAAAATGTATGTGTATGATTTTCAGCTAAATTTAGCCTTGGGAATATCCCTCATTAGTGTCCAGTAGTAATCTGCCAACATAGAGGAGTTCCGCTTTTCTTGATACCACTTTATGTTGAAAATGTCCTGGTGAAATATTTCACCATGCTTATCACTGACTTCCCCAGAATTTTATGGGAAAGTCTAAGCGGGTCCAAAAAGTGAAATTTTAGAATCCAATGGCATCCCAGAGCTTTATATGAAGTCGGTAGATCTTGTACATCACAGTAGTTTTCTGATCTGTGATTCCCTAAAAGATTTTTGCATGCACCCTTGAATGACAGCCATGCAGTTTTTTCATCTTCATTTAGCTTGTCAAACTTTCCATCCTGAAGTTCCCTGATAAGTGGTCCTACAAAAATACCCTCTTCTATTTTGCATTGCTGATTCTGGGGAATTTATTCCTCAGATATGAATCCATGGCCAGTTATGTCCATACCTTTGACAAAGGTTATCAACCCAAGATTAATGTGCAAAGGAGGCAGATATTCTCAAGATCATGACATTTTTTCCATGGAGTCTGATGATCGTTTTGGCCACATTTTCTTTCCATGATTTTTCGTGTCCCTCTTCATGACACTATTCCTCAGCTGTCCTTTGTGATTGTTAGATTCCTGTTTCTTGTAAATTTCTTGGTGCACTTTTAAATCCACTAAGTCATTGGTGTTTCTTTGAGTAGCAACAGAGTCTTGTATTCTAGAGGTAGGTTTTTCAATGCCATTGGCATGAGTAGGATGTCACTGTTGGTTTCATCCGCTGTCTTTAGTGAAGTTACTGCCCAAATCACATAATCACTGTTTTCTTCATTGGTCATCTTCAGTGAGGTCAACTCTGTGTATAAAGCAATGATTTTACAACCTGGCTCAGGCACAGATAATTCTTGAATGTGTGGCCTCATAGCAGATGGTAAATTAGGATATTTAACATTATGCTTAGATTTTGTTGTTCATATTTCAGGCAGTAGTAGTGGTCCTAAATGTGATTTTTGGGTTCTCCAAACCACTGGAATGGCAAAAGGCATATGGCATCAACCTTTTGCTTATACTGAGAAGCCTGACACATGTTAGAACATATAGGGGCCCAACTTTTATCCTGATCACCCACTTTACAATGAAAGTAATGCTCATAGCATTTTTTAATGGTATAAATGTTTTTGCAATGTGAATGTTGGTTCACTGCATATGTAGCAGAAAGAATTCAGACTACACAGTTTCTTGGCATTATAATTGTCGATGGGGTATCAGCACAACACCTGAATACACAAAAGCACAGTCTGTCTACAGAATGGAAAAGACAATGTATACACGTTTAGCTCTAGCCTGCAACTGACAGAACGTTTTGGTATATATTGCTGTATAAATGTCCCAGCATTTCCAGTCATGTTTCTGCAGGCCCCTGGTGACTTTTATCTAGGCTTGTGCTTTCAGAAAGAAGCAGATGCACTTAAATGATGAAAATAGCAGCGTTACTTTGTTTCAGATGCTATGCAGAGCACTGGTACATTGTATATACTGTATGTAATGATATACGAGGATGCTGAAAAAATGCTATGGATGATAAATTCTGAAAGCATATTTGGATTCAGCATGCAAATATGCACAAGATATTCTTTCTTGTTTGACACTTTTTTTTTTTTTAGTATAATGCATGATAATCACATCACCAGCACTGTTTCCATTGGGGTCTATTAGGCTCTGGCTTATTGTTCCTTTTACACTGACTTTTTATGACCTACCTTTCCACATGAAAAACATTTGAGCCTAATACTTGAATCCTTTGACCTAGCATTCATGACAATATTCCTCAGCTGTGCTTTGTGGCTGTTGATTAGTCTCAGGCACAGGTAATTCCTGAATGTGAGGTACTGGCCCCAGCAGATGGTAAATTAGAACATTTAACATTATGCTTGGATTTTGTTGTATCATTCATATTTCGGGCATGAAGTAGTAGTCCAAGGTGTTTTTTGGGGTTCTCCAAATCATTAGAATTGCAAAAGGCTTATGGCATCAACCTTTTGCTCATACTGAGAAGCCTGACATGTCACAACAAATATGGGGGCTCAACTTTTATCCTGGTCACCTATTTTACAGTGAAAGTAATGCTGAGAAATTTTTGAAGGGTGTATAAGAATGCTTTTGCAATGTGAATGTCTGTTCACTGTGGATGTAGCAGAAAGAAGTCGGACTATGTACACATTTTCTTGGCATTATAATTGTCGAGGTCTTGGCAGAACACTTGACTACACAAAAGCCCAGTCTCTCTACAGAATGGAAAACACACTGAATAAATGTCCTGGCATTTTCAGTCTTGTTTCTACAGGCCCCTGGTGACAGAGTTCTAGCCTGCAACTGAGAGAACTACTCAGGAGTGGGCACTGAATAAATGTCCCGGCATTTTCAGTCGTGTTTCTGCAGGCCTCTGGTGACTAATTTATCTAGGCTTGTTCTTTCAAAAAGCAGCAGATGCACCTGACAATTGATGAAAATAGTGTGTGTTAAACTGTTTTAAATGCTCTGTAGAGCACTGGTACATTGTATATACTGTATGTAATATGTGAGTGCTTGAACAGAAAACTATTGAAAGACAGATTCTGAAAGCATATTTGGATTCAGCATGCAAAAATACAAGATTTTTTCCATGGGGCAAAATCTTTGATTTTTTTTTTTTTTTTCTTAGTATGATGCATGATAATCACACCACCAGGACTGTTTCCATTGGGGTCTATTAGGCTCTGGCTTATCTTTCCTTTTACACTGACTTTTTATGACCTACCTTTCCACATGAAAAACATTTGGGCCTAGTACTAGAATCCTTTGACCTGGCATTCATGACACTATTCCTCAGCTGTGCTTTGTGGCTGTTGATTCGTCTTTTCTAAATTTCTAGGTGCACTCTTAAATCCACTAAGTTATTGGTGTTTCTTTGAGTCACAACAGAGTCTTATATTCTAGGGGTAGGCTTTCCAGTGCCTTTGGCATGAGTAGTTTCATCTACTGTCTTAAGTGAAGTTACTGCTCTCTGCCCAAATCGCATAATCAGTAATGTTTTCTTCACTAGTCATCTTCAGTGAGGTCAACTTAGTGTATAAAGCAATGTTAGGCACTGGCCTCATAGCATATGGTAAATTAGGATATTTAACAGTATGCTTGGATTTTGATGTTATACCATTCATATTTGTCAGGCAGTAGTAGTAGTCCCAAGTGTGATTTTTGGGTTCTCTCCAAACCATTGGAATGGCAAAAGGCATATGGTGTGAACCTTTTGCCCATGTTGAGAAGCCTGACATGTCACAACAAATTTGGGGGCCCAACTTTTATCCTTGTCGCCCACTTTACAAGCATTGTTCATAGCATTTTTTAATGGAGTAAAAGTATATTTTGGTAATATGAATGTCAGTTCACTGCAGATATAGGTGAAAGCATTTGGACTATGTACATAGTCTCTTGGCATTATGATTGTCGATGAGGTCTTGGCACAACACTTGAATACACAAAAGCACAATCTGCCCACAGAATGGAAAAGACTTTATATACACATTGAGTTTTAGCCTGCAGCTGAGAACTTCTACTCAGGAGTGGGCACTGTATAAATGTCCCAGCATTTCCAGTATTGTTTCTGCAGGACTCTGGTGACTCATTTATCTAGGCTTGTGCTTTCAAAAAGCAGCAGTTGCACTTGACAAATGATGAAAATAGCCAAATTTGTTAGTTTCAAATGCTCTGTAGAGCACTAGTACATTGTATATGCTGTGTGCTATGCGAGTATGCTGGAACAAAAAAATTTGGATACAGATTCTGAAAATATATTTGGATTCGGCATGCAAAAATACAAAAGATATTTTTTTCCATGGGACAAAGTCTTTGTTCATTAGTTTTTTTCTTTTCGGTGTGATAATCACACTACCAGGACTGTTGCCATTGGGGTCTATTAGGCTCTGGCTTATCTTTGCTTTTACACTGACTTTTTATGACCTACCTTACCACATGAAAAACATTTGGGTCCAATACTTGAATCCTTGGACCTGGCATTCATGACACTGTTCCCCAGCTATTCTTTGTGGTTGATGTCTCTCTCCTAAATATCTTTGTGTGCTCTTAAATCCAATAAGTCATTCGTGTTTGAGTCACACCAGAGTCTTGTATTCTAGGGGTAGGCTTTCCAATGCCTTTGGCATGAGTAGGATGTCACTGATAGTTTCACATGCTGTCTTCAGTGAAGTTACTGCTGTCTGCCCAAATCATATGATCAGTAAGGTTTTCTTCATGTAATCTTCAGTGAGGTCAACTTGGTGTGTAGAGCAATGATTTTAGGCTCGGGCACAGGTTATTCTTTAATGTGAGGCACTGGCCTCATAGCATATGGTAAATTTGAATATTTAACAGTATCCTTGGATTTTGATGTTATACCATTCATATTTGTCAGGCAGTAGTAGTAGTCCCAAGTGATTTTTGGGGTCTTTCCAAACCATTGGAATTGCAAAAGGTATATGGCATGAACCTTTTGCCCATGCCAAGGAGCCTGACACGTCACAACAAATATGGGGGCCCACCTTTTATCCTGGTCACCCACTTTACAATCAAAGTGATGCTCATAGCCTTTTTTTAATGGTATAAAAATGTTTTGATGTGAATGTTAGTTCACTGCAGATATAGCAGAAAGAATTCGGACCTATGTACACAGTTTCTTGGTATTATAATTGTAGATGAGGTATCGGCACAACACTTGGATACACAAAAGCACAATGTCTCCAGAATGGAAAAGACACTGTATACACATTGAGTTTTAGCCTGCAGCTGAGAGAACTACTACTCAGGAGTGGGCTCTATAAATGTCCTGGCATTTCCAGTTTTGTTTCTGCAGGCCCCTGGTGACTTGTTTATCTAGGCTTATGCTTTCAAAAAGCAGTTGCACTTGACAAACGATGAAAATAGTAGAGTTTAATAAACTTTGTTTCAGATGGTCTGTAGAGCACTGGTACATTCTATATGCTGTATGTAATATGCGAATATGCTGGAACAAAAAACAGTGGACACAGCTTCTGAAAGCATATTTGGATTCAGCATGCAAAAATACACAATTTTTTTCCATGGAGCAAAATCTTTGTTGCTGAGTTTTTTTTTTTTTTATAATCCAACCACCAGGACTGTTGCCATTAGGGTCTTAGACTCTGGCTTATCTTTGCTTTTACATGCTGACTTTTTATGACCTACTTTGCCACATGAAAAACGTTTAGGTCTAATGCTTGAATCCTTTGACTAGCATTCATGACATTATTCCTCAGATGTTCTTTGTGGCTACTGATTCCTCTTCTAAATTTCTTGGTGCAAGAGTCAGGCTGAGGATGCCCTCTTGTGTGGTGCCATTTTCGAGGGGCTTGTATGACGAAATGATTCCTTGGAGTCGTGCTCGTTCTTAGTGGTGCGTCAGGTCGTCCTGGATCCACCTGATGAGCTTCCCCTGGATTCTCTTCTCGGGTAGATTCTAACATCGGCAGCGGACTGGCGAGCTCGAAGGCTTTTCCATTCCAATGGAAGTTTGTGTGATGTCCACGAGGCGTCGATGACCTGCAGCAGTGCCTAGTGTCCAGCTTCTCCGGCGTGGCGCAGCATGGAGTAGGTTATTCTGTCGGCCCCTGGTGCAGTGTCCCTGCTCCGTTTCATTGCTTGAAGGGCCTGTCTTTTGTGTCTTTCGTGCTGTTTGCTTCCCGTATAAATTTTTCCTACCCTCTGTCTTGTTTCATCTACCTGTGTGGGTAGGTTATTTGTGGCTACTCGGTCGTAGGAGAGACCTGCAAGCCTCCCTGCCTCCTCCCTGGGATTGAGATGAGCAGGTGGTGGCGGTACCGTCGTGCCAGATGCTCTCTTGATCTGACCCCATATCCTGCCGAGGGAGGCCTGGTCATTCACCTCAGAGCACCATTTGACCCTGCTTGCTTTCTTGGTGTTTCTGGTCTCTTTTGTGTTCTGGATTGTATCCTGCAGAAGGTGGGGGGGGGGGGTGTTTCCTGTATTTTTTTTCTATTCCTGTTGACCCCTGTACTTGAGCTCCTCTACTTTGCTGCAGTAGTACCAATGGTCTTGGTGTCCCTTGGTCTTGGAGATGGCCAGACCTGCTGCTTCTTGAAGGGCTAGAACCAGTTCCTTGTGTAGACAATTCTCGTCTGTGATAGTGTGATGCCCGCCTGCTGTTGGTACTCGCCTTTCCATGTATTTATTTTTCTTCTGAAATGCTCCCAGTTGGCTTTTTTGGGTATTGTAACTCCATCTCTGTGGTGGAGGCGGAGGGAGCTTGTTGACAGATAGTGGTCAGCGTGGCAAAGTGGTCGCTGGCGAGAGAGGGTGCAGTTGCCAGCGGGCTGGGTCTTGTGAGCAGGAGAGGAAGCTGATGTGGTCTCCCTCCTCTTGTGTGGGTTGGTTCGCTGTTGAGGATATTGTCTGGAGTGTCGAGCAGTGTGTATCCTATCATTGATGGCACTCGCTGAGATGAGGAAGGGATTGTGAATATTGAAATCTCCCCTACCAGCGTGGTGGTGTGCACGGCTGGTCGTCATTTTGAATTCTATAGAGCCTCTCTTACTCTTGTAGATGTTATAGATGAAGTACTCAGTGTTGCAATGTCTTACGCTTCGACGTCCCGACCACAAGGCATCAGGTGCACGACCTCTGTACTGAGAATGTACGACCTGACTAGGATCATGCAGCCTCTGGTCGGTGCCTGACTCGAGTGTTTTATGTACACCTTCTACCTTTGAAACGGAAGATGTGGTGTTCCTCCTAAGTGGTTCTCGAATGAGTACGATGTCGAGGCCTTCAGTGTGTGCTGCTACATGGAGGAGGTCCGCTTCGTTCTCGATTCTCCGAATATTCCTCGACTTTCTTCAGGGTGGCGCTGCTGTCCGTTTTTGAGATTGACTTTGTCGAACTTCCTTGGTCTAAGGTTCCTGCTCAGTGACCAGCCTTCAGGTCCATCTCCTCTACGTCTTGCTGGGGTTTCTTGAAGGAGGGGTACAGGGAGGTGGACTTCCTATTTGCGGGGCTCGGGGCTTTTTTCATCTTTGCGACTGTTCTCTCGTGGGATTTTCTTTAAGGTGGAGTGGGCCTTGGCCCTGTGCTTTGGTGTTGACTGAACGGGGGCTGTGGCCACTTGTCCAAATACGCTCCCCATCAGGGCGGAGAGCTGTGTCGCATGGATCTTGTGGTCCAGCAGTGCTGCCAGACCTGACATGAAGTTGGTCAAGACCTTGCTTAGGTCCGACACGTGGATCATGCCCCTCGGGATCGGCCGCTCGTTCTTTACCGATGTCTTGGGTGGCGCAGGTGGCTTCTCCTGTGTGGCAATGGGGGATATCTTGGGGAGAGCAGGGAACTGTTCCGTATTCTGTGAGGCCGGGGGGCTGCTGCTGTTACTGGGCCCCAAACGGAGGTGCTCAAGGGGGGCTGACAATGGTTGACGGTATGTTTGGAGGGGGGAGCGCAGGCCTGGTGGTGTGCACCCTCTTTGTCTGGTTGGAGCAGCCCGGGTTCCATGCGTGGTGCTTCCTTCCGCAATAGGCACATTTGGGCGTTATTTTCTCGCCCTCCCTCAGTTTGGTGAGAGACAGTTCTGTTTCATTGCGCATATGGCGCATGCCTCCTGGTTTGAGCGTCTTGACTGGTGGTGGCCGGACCTCTGACAGCGGTAACATATGAGGGGTTCCGGCACGCAAGGCTTCGCCTCGTATTTTCCCCAGGTTATCAGGTGTATGCCACTCGGGGTCGGCCCATAGTGAGTAATGAGAACTTGCCGATTTGTCCGTAAGCAGAGTGCAGCGCTCCGCCTTCAGAACCTTGGGGTGGTGGTTTTCCAGGGGATCCAGTGGCAGGACCTTGTCGTACTTCAGTACCACATAGCTGGCTTTTTTCACGGCTGGGTCTAGTTTGATGGCCGTACATGTCATTTGCAAGGACAATCAAGGCGTTGGCGGAGGAGGCGTCTTTAGGGTGGAGAATCATCTTCCCCATGTACAGGCAATGATGTCGGGTTGCCGAGGTCCGACTTTCTACTTGAGCCTGTTGAGAAACGTCCTCTCTGCCTGCCGTCTTGGCATTGGAGCTGAGGAAGGAGATGAGTCGTGGTTTCTCTGGGCTTGGGAATGGGCTGGATGTCTGCCCTTTTCCCATACCAGTGGAAGTATGTGTGCTGTCCACGAGTCGTTGATGACCTGCAGCAGTGCCTCTTGTCCAGCTTCTTCGGCGTGGTGTAGCATGGAGTCTGTCGGACCCCTGGTGTAGTGTCCCTGCTCCGTGTCATTGTTTTGGTATCAAGCTACGTGTAGGCTGTGTCTATTGTCGTGCCTGGTGTTCGCTTCCCGTATGTGTTGTGTCCTACCGTGTCCGAGTCTATCTTGTGTTTCTTCTTTGTGGAAATTGTAGGTTTTTTACGAATGGTGGCCTAAGCCGTGCTGAGGAAGACACCCAATCTTAAGTTTAAATTTAGATGGAGGCTTGATTTACCGATATGTCGCATGTATAAGAAAGACTGATTAGGAAGTGATGTTAGGAAGTTGATGTCATTTAATACTTCCTGGAGTAGCGAGGGTAGGTCGATGGTGATGTTACCAGTCCAGTCGTCCTCCAGATTTACACTACCATCGTTCAGAAGGGCGAGAGCAGAGGTGGTGATAGAATTAACCTATTCTTTCCCTATGTAGTTGGTATGTTTGCTTCCCCACTGGTGAACGTTAGAATCTCCCGAAATTGATTAGCTCTGGGGTAATTGATCGGGTAGAAAGTTGAGCGCATCATTATGAAGTCCATTGGAACCGGGACACTATTGAAAATGCCAGTTACGTGTTCTTGAAGATTGACTCTACATGCGACGGCTTGAGTAGAAATCAAAGTCGCGCGCCAGTGTGGGGCGTAAGCTTCGATGTACGTAAATAGGAGCTCTTATGTATGAGCTTCATCTCGTCTATAGTTATGTAGATCAACACAATGTTCGACTGGGTTGTTTAGATTAGTAATTTGTAGACACTGATGGCCTACATATTACAAGCAGCAGTGACAGTTGTGCATATATATTCCTAAGGCCTCTACAGTTCCATTGAATGATATTGAATGCGTTTTGTTTGAGGTATTTGACCGGCCAGTTTTATGAACCCTTTTTTCTTTTGCGGACTTAAGTGCCCGGGGAACGTGCTCAGTCCCTGGAAGTGGCGTAATTCCTTGACGTCCATAGAGTTCAACAATTTGCTCATCTTGCTGCTGCTCCTCCTCCTCGTCGAAGCCACCGTGACCACTATGTGCCTTGTGGTTCCTTTCTCTAATTTTGTTGATTGACCCGAGACTTGTAATCATAGGGACAGGTAATCTGTTTCCAGTTACACCACAGGTAATCATGGGGACAGGTAATCTGTTTCCAGTTACACCACAGGTAATCATAGGGACAGGTAATCTGTTTCCAGTTACACCACAGGTAATCATAGGGACAGGTAATCTGTTTCCAGTTACACCACAGGTAATCATGGGGACAGGTAATCTGTTTCCAGTTACACCACAGGTAATCATGGGGACAGGTAATATTTCCAGTTACACCACACGTAATTATGGGGACAGGTAATCTGTTTCCAGTTACACCACAGGTAATCATAGGGACAGGTAATCTGTTTCCAGTTACACCACAGGTAATCATGGGGACAGGTAATCTGTTTCCAGTTACACCACAGGTAATCATAGGGACAGGTAATCTGTTTCCAGTTACACCACAGGTAATCATGGGGACAGGTAATCTGTTTCCAGTTACACCACAGGTAATCATAGGGACAGGTAATCTGTTTCCAGTTACACCACAGGTAATCATGGGGACAGGTAATCTGTTTCCAGTTACACCACAGGTAATCATGGGGACAGGTAATCTGTTTCCAGTTACACCACAGGTAATCATGGGGACAGGTAATCTGTTTCCAGTTACACCACAGGTAATCATGGGGACAGGTAATCTGTTTCCAGTTACACCACAGGTAATCATAGGGACAGGTAATCTGTTTCCAGTTACACCACAGGTAATCATGGGGACAGGTAATCTGTTTCCAGTTACACCACAGGTAATCATAGGGACAGGTAATCTGTTTCCAGTTACACCACAGGTAATCATGGGGACAGGTAATCTGTTTCCAGTTACACCACAGGTAATCATAGGGACAGGTAATCTGTTTCCAGTTACACCACAGGTAATCATAGGGACAGGTAATCTGTTTCCAGTTACACCACAGGTAATCATGGGGACAGGTAATCTGTTTCCAGTTACACCACAGGTAATCATGGGGACAGGTAATCTGTTTCCAGTTACACCACAGGTAATCATGGGGACAGGTAATCTGTTTCCAGTTACACCACAGGTAATCATAGGGACAGGTAATCTGTTTCCAGTTACACCACAGGTAATCATGGGGACAGGTAATCTGTTTCCAGTTACACCACAGGTAATCATAGGGACAGGTAATCTGTTTCCAGTTACACCACAGGTAATCATGGGGACAGGTAATCTGTTTCCAGTTACACCACAGGTAATCATGGGGACAGGTAATCTGTTTCCAGTTACACCACAGGTAATCATAGGGACAGGTAATCTGTTTCCAGTTACACCACAGGTAATCATGGGGACAGGTAATCTGTTTCCAGTTACACCACAGGTAATCATGGGGACAGGTAATCTGTTTCCAGTTACACCACAGGTAATCATGGGGACAGGTAATCTGTTTCCAGTTACACCACAGGTAATCATGGGGACAGGTAATCTGTTTCCAGTTACACCACAGGTAATCATGGGGACAGGTAATCTGTTTCCAGTTACACCACAGGTAATCATGGGGACAGGTAATCTGTTTCCAGTTACACCACAGGTAATCATAGGGACAGGTAATCTGTTTCCAGTTACACCACAGGTAATCATGGGGACAGGTAATCTGTTTCCAGTTACACCACAGGTAATCATAGGGACAGGTAATCTGTTTCCAGTTACACCACAGGTAATCATAGGGACAGGTAATCTGTTTCCAGTTACACCACAGGTAATCATAGGGACAGGTAATCTGTTTCCAGTTACACCACAGGTAATCATGGGGACAGGTAATCTGTTTCCAGTTACACCACAGGTAATCATGGGGACAGGTAATCTGTTTCCAGTTACACCACAGGTAATCATGGGGACAGGTAATCTGTTTCCAGTTACACCACAGGTAATCATAGGGACAGGTAATCTGTTTCCAGTTACACCACAGGTAATCATGGGGACAGGTAATCTGTTTCCAGTTACACCACAGGTAATCATAGGGACAGGTAATCTGTTTCCAGTTACACCACAGGTAATCATAGGGACAGGTAATCTGTTTCCAGTTACACCACAGGTAATCATGGGGACAGGTAATCTGTTTCCAGTTACACCACAGGTAATCATAGGGACAGGTAATCTGTTTCCAGTTACACCACAGGTAATCATAGGGACAGGTAATCTGTTTCCAGTTACACCACAGGTAATCATGGGGACAGGTAATCTGTTTCCAGTTACACCACAGGTAATCATAGGGACAGGTAATCTGTTTCCAGTTACACCACAGGTAATCATAGGGACAGGTAATCTGTTTCCAGTTACACCACAGGTAATCATGGGGACAGGTAATCTGTTTCCAGTTACACCACAGGTAATCATAGGGACAGGTAATCTGTTTCCAGTTACACCACAGGTAATCATAGGGACAGGTAATCTGTTTCCAGTTACACCACAGGTAATCATAGGGACAGGTAATCTGTTTCCAGTTACACCACAGGTAATCATGGGGACAGGTAATCTGTTTCCAGTTACACCACAGGTAATCATGGGGACAGGTAATCTGTTTCCAGTTACACCACAGGTAATCATAGGGACAGGTAATCTGTTTCCAGTTACACCACAGGTAATCATAGGGACAGGTAATCTGTTTCCAGTTACACCACAGGTAATCATAGGGACAGGTAATCTGTTTCCAGTTACACCACAGGTAATCATAGGGACAGGTAATCTGTTTCCAGTTACACCACAGGTAATCATAGGGACAGGTAATCTGTTTCCAGTTACACCACAGGTAATCATGGGGACAGGTAATCTGTTTCCAGTTACACCACAGGTAATCATGGGGACAGGTAATCTGTTTCCAGTTACACCACAGGTAATCATGGGGACAGGTAATCTGTTTCCAGTTACACCACAGGTAATCATAGGGACAGGTAATCTGTTTCCAGTTACACCACAGGTAATCATGGGGACAGGTAATCTGTTTCCAGTTACACCACAGGTAATCATAGGGACAGGTAATCTGTTTCCAGTTACACCACAGGTAATCATAGGGACAGGTAATCTGTTTCCAGTTACACCACAGGTAATCATAGGGACAGGTAATCTGTTTCCAGTTACACCACAGGTAATCATAGGGACAGGTAATCTGTTTCCAGTTACACCACAGGTAATCATAGGGACAGGTAATCTGTTTCCAGTTACACCACAGGTAATCATGGGGACAGGTAATCTGTTTCCAGTTACACCACAGGTAATCATAGGGACAGGTAATCTGTTTCCAGTTACACCACAGGTAATCATGGGGACAGGTAATCTGTTTCCAGTTACACCACAGGTAATCATGGGGACAGGTAATCTGTTTCCAGTTACACCACAGGTAATCATAGGGACAGGTAATCTGTTTCCAGTTACACCACAGGTAATCATGGGGACAGGTAATCTGTTTCCAGTTACACCACAGGTAATCATAGGGACAGGTAATCTGTTTCCAGTTACACCACAGGTAATCATAGGGACAGGTAATCTGTTTCCAGTTACACCACAGGTAATCATGGGGACAGGTAATCTGTTTCCAGTTACACCACAGGTAATCATAGGGACAGGTAATCTGTTTCCAGTTACACCACAGGTAATCATAGGGACAGGTAATCTGTTTCCAGTTACACCACAGGTAATCATGGGGACAGGTAATCTGTTTCAGTTACACCACAGGTAATCATAGGGACAGGTAATCTGTTTCCAGTTACACCACAGGTAATCATAGGGACAGGTAATCTGTTTCCAGTTACACCACAGGTAATCATGGGGACAGGTAATCTGTTTCCAGTTACACCACAGGTAATCATAGGGACAGGTAATCTGTTTCCAGTTACACCACAGGTAATCATGGGGACAGGTAATCTGTTTCCAGTTACACCACAGGTAATCATAGGGACAGGTAATCTGTTTCCAGTTACACCACAGGTAATCATAGGGACAGGTAATCTGTTTCCAGTTACACCACAGGTAATCATAGGGACAGGTAATCTGTTTCCAGTTACACCACAGGTAATCATAGGGACAGGTAATCTGTTTCCAGTTACACCACAGGTAATCATGGGGACAGGTAATCTGTTTCCAGTTACACCACAGGTAATCATGGGGACAGGTAATCTGTTTCCAGTTACACCACAGGTAATCATAGGGACAGGTAATCTGTTTCCAGTTACACCACAGGTAATCATAGGGACAGGTAATCTGTTTCCAGTTACACCACAGGTAATCATGGGGACAGGTAATCTGTTTCCAGTTACACCACAGGTAATCATAGGGACAGGTAATCTGTTTCCAGTTACACCACAGGTAATCATGGGGACAGGTAATCTGTTTCCAGTTACACCACAGGTAATCATGGGGACAGGTAATCTGTTTCCAGTTACACCACAGGTAATCATGGGGACAGGTAATCTGTTTCCAGTTACACCACAGGTAATCATAGGGACAGGTAATCTGTTTCCAGTTACACCACAGGTAATCATGGGGACAGGTAATCTGTTTCCAGTTACACCACAGGTAATCATAGGGACAGGTAATCTGTTTCCAGTTACACCACAGGTAATCATGGGGACAGGTAATCTGTTTCCAGTTACACCACAGGTAATCATAGGGACAGGTAATCTGTTTCCAGTTACACCACAGGTAATCATGGGGACAGGTAATCTGTTTCCAGTTACACCACAGGTAATCATAGGGACAGGTAATCTGTTTCCAGTTACACCACAGGTAATCATAGGGACAGGTAATCTGTTTCCAGTTACACCACAGGTAATCATGGGGACAGGTAATCTGTTTCCAGTTACACCACAGGTAATCATGGGGACAGGTAATCTGTTTCCAGTTACACCACAGGTAATCATAGGGACAGGTAATCTGTTTCCAGTTACACCACAGGTAATCATGGGGACAGGTAATCTGTTTCCAGTTACACCACAGGTAATCATAGGGACAGGTAATCTGTTTCCAGTTACACCACAGGTAATCATGGGGACAGGTAATCTGTTTCCAGTTACACCACAGGTAATCATGGGGACAGGTAATCTGTTTCCAGTTACACCACAGGTAATCATAGGGACAGGTAATCTGTTTCCAGTTACACCACAGGTAATCATGGGGACAGGTAATCTGTTTCCAGTTACACCACAGGTAATCATGGGGACAGGTAATCTGTTTCCAGTTACACCACAGGTAATCATAGGGACAGGTAATCTGTTTCCAGTTACACCACAGGTAATCATGGGGACAGGTAATCTGTTTCCAGTTACACCACAGGTAATCATAGGGACAGGTAATCTGTTTCCAGTTACACCACAGGTAATCATGGGGACAGGTAATCTGTTTCCAGTTACACCACAGGTAATCATGGGGACAGGTAATCTGTTTCCAGTTACACCACAGGTAATCATAGGGACAGGTAATCTGTTTCCAGTTACACCACAGGTAATCATAGGGACAGGTAATCTGTTTCCAGTTACACCACAGGTAATCATAGGGACAGGTAATCTGTTTCCAGTTACACCACAGGTAATCATGGGGACAGGTAATCTCCTGGCTGTAGAAGAACGTTCACGTCATTGTCTGAGAACCATTTTCATGGCCTTCTTTGCCTTGTGATGGTGCACTGTCTTGCATAAAGAAGCTACAGTCTTGGATCTAATTACTCGTGTGGTCACGAAGAACCTCAGTGTAGCGGTCTCCGTCCATTATGATGTTCTTGGGAATCACATGACGTCTCCCACGCCTGACTACTACACCGAAGCCACCCCAAATCATGACGCGAGTCTGGGTGTTTGATGGTCATAACGGAGGTCGAGGGGGATTCATGTGTGAGGACGTCTTAAACTTGCCACGCCTCGCTCACACCACCACACTGGAAAGTTGACCCGTCGCTCCTAAGACCCTTCCTTCTCCAGTCCTCAACAGTGAAATGTTTGTGTTTCCTTGCAAAACTTAGAGACGATCGGCACTCATTTTTTTCAGGTCATTATGGGGTTGGTCTGGTCGGGGAACGAAGGGGCGGCAGGTTCCAGTGTTTCTGGCAGCGGTCTTGAATGGTGCGTTCTACAACGCTTCCGAGGAGGGTTGGGATGGCCTTGCTGCACTGCCTCGATTTATATCAATACTTGCGCTTCTCCTTTATAAGCTTGTCGGTAGTTACTGAAGTCTTTCTGGGACGCCCTGGTACATATTTCCGAGGTGGAGGTGGAACCTTAGGAGGTGGAACTTCAAACTTAGGTGGAACTTCACCTAGTGGGATCTTCTTTGCTTTTGCAGCGAAGCTAACCTCCTTCCTGATTTTAGATGTGTAACAATTGTGTAGCGGATGGGTTACATATTTCATAATCCTATCTACTTGTTTCATTACGCCTGTCTGGTAAAGCTTATTTCGTGATGTGGTCGCCGCACCTAATTTTCCTGCCTTTTTAACAATTCTTCCCAACTTATTTTTATCTTTACAAGTTTCCCATACGAGGCAGTCACTGAAAAATTTAGAACTGATTCTAATATTGATTTGTAACATAAGTTAATGATCACTTTATCTACATTTAGGTTGCGCAATATACGTACAAAGTGTTAGTGAGAGGGCCGCTGCTTTCTTCTGTAGATGGCAGATGAAAACTTGTTACTAAACAGATCAGAAGGTTTAGAAGACTCTCATCTTGCCCTCCTACTAGATACCTGCTAAGATATTGAATTCAACACTTTCCAACCCATGGATGAGGACGGAATATATTTTCACTGATGGATTTTGACATTTAGGTGGATGGTAGGTGGTGATTGACGGTAGGGAGGTGCGGGCGTGAGTGTCTCTTCTTAGGGATGGGAATGTACTGTCTGGCGAGGGAACGGAGTTCTGAATATGGTGGTGATGGGTGACCGTCCCTGAGGTTGGGCCAGCGGGAGTGGTGTAGCACCAGCTGACGACGGCTGCTGATGCTCAGGTCCATTGGCACGTCTCCATGTGGTGGCCAGTTGCCTGCCAGTGTCAACACCTTCATGCTGCCGCTGCTGGGATATCTATTTTTCAAGCTTCGAAGTCACCACAGTGAGAGCGTCGACACAAACTGTGTGTGTTTACTACAGGTGAGGTAAAACTCGACAGCCACCCGCTCCGGTGATAGCCGGGTATTTAAGAGGCGGTGAGATCAGGTCTGAGGGTCAGCTGTTCCCAAAGGGAATTGGAGACGTGGAAGTCTAATGTCGCAAGCTTCTGACCTTTCTCAATGCTAGTGGACTTGAGGTAAAACCTGTAGAGCGGCGCTTCTTATGGAATGGGACAGCAACAGATTTTGATATGCTACCGCCGACATCGAATGGAGGTGTCAGAGGTTGATGTAGGTGCAGTTATGTAGAATGGGCCACGAAATAGACACTTCGGAGGATTGTTAGGTCAGGTGAGGTAAAACTGTCCAATGCTACCTAGTCAAGCCGTCGTTATGAAGACTCCAATTGTGGGGCGACCGTGGTGGACGCTTCCACTGGAACCCGCGTCGTCACGGTTGACTGTGAAAGCTATACAAGTGAGGGCGTCAGCCCTGCCTGCACCGGCCTTTGCTAGTGTTGACATCATCCCGTTACGTTGATGCACATAGCGCAGGTGAGCCCCCGTACACACTATCTATATAGGGGACGCGGGTGTGCCTCCTTACACTGTCAATAAAGGGGGCACATAGTGCGGGTGTCCCCTTTGCATACTATCTGTATAGAAAGTTTTCAACAGGTTTGAGGACGTTTAAGATAAGAGATGATTGTTTGTAGTATGATACCCAGTTATTGACCCTGGAGTCCCGGGTTATCGTAAAGTGTTACAACACAACCAGCAGCATCAGTGTTGTGCTAAAGGAAAGTATGTAGATGTATAGAGATTGTGTTAAGTACATATCCATTTTTGCTCTCCTTCCACACTTTCTTCATCGCTCCCAGAACCTTCGCCCCCTTCCCCACCCTGTGATGACTATTAATGTTAACTCAGGCTGTGACCTGAGTAGAGGCTTTGGGAGAAAGATGGAGACGTTGGTATCATTGATAGGCCAGGCGGAGCCAGCGGCGAATCGCGACTCTCGCCTGCTTATCCATACGTGCGAGCTACGTCTTAGACTTCCCCCAGCACCAGGGGATTCGTGAGATTTGGCGCTCGGTGGTCTGCGAGGATCACAATATCGTAGGGAGCGCAGGGAACTGTCGTGCATTCCGTGGGGCCGGGGGCTGCTGCTTTTGCTGGCCCTAAACGAAGGTGCTTGGAGGGTTCGGCAGGCATACGATAACGGTCTGTTTGGTGGTGGTGGTATGGAGCGGCCGGGAGGCGCAGGCTTTGTGGCGTGTACCCTCTTTGTTTTCTCGAAGCAGCCCGGATTCCATGCGTGGTGCTTCCTTCCGCTGTTGTCACATTTAGGCGTTATTTTCTCGCCCTTCTAAAGTCTGGTGAGGCATATGGCACATATTCCCTTGTTTGAGCGCTTTGACTGTAGGTACCCGAACCTCTGGCAGCGGTAACATCTGAGGGGTTCCGGCACGCAAGGCCTCGCCTCGTGTATTTTCCCCAGGTTGAGGTGTATGCCACTCGGGGTCGGCCCATAGCGAGTAATGAGAACTTGCCGATTTGTCCGTCAGCGAAGTGCAGCGCTCCGCCTTCAGAACCTTGGTGGTTTTCCCGGGGATCCAGTGGCAGTTGCTTGTCCTTCAGTACCACATATTTGCTTCCTTTCACGGCCGGGTTTAGTTTGATGGCCGTGCACGAGTCATTTGCAAGGACATCCAAGGCGTGGGCGGAGGAGGCGTCTTTGGGGTGGAGAATCATCTCCCCCCCTGAGGTTTGGTTTGACCGTGAATTTGGCATTGGGCAACTTTTCTATGCCAGTGATGGTTGCATCGGACGTTGTTGCCTCTGTGCTCACAATCCGGAACTTGAAGTGCCGGAGTTGAGCTCGTGATGGTGGTGGTTGTGGTGGTCAGGGAACTTGGAGAGTCCTGGGATACGTATTCTCCCGAGTAGTTACGGCGGCGTCTTCTATTTCCAACAGTAGTCCATCCTTCTTGGTCAGGGATGACGGTAGCTTTGCTGGTGGCGGTGATGGAGAAGTAGTCAGGGGCAGCGTGGATGGTTGAGTCGTTGGCGGTGTTCAGAGCGGTGGCGTCTGTCTTGGCTTGTAAAGTCTCGTCGAGTCGTTTGAGGTTATTTGCCTATTTGGTCATGAGGTCATGTTGGCGGGATCGCAGTCTCGACCACTTGACGTTGCAGGCGGAGGTCCCGGTTTGGAGAGCGTAAAGCCCTCCATACCGGGTCCTTTGGGCGACTGTGTATCAGCGCTTGCACTGATGACTTGGAGTCCGTGTGTATTATCACGGACTTCGAGTACGTGATGGCTGCGTGTTCCATGGCTTTGGAGATGGCTGCCAGCTCCGTCTGTAGTGTGGGCCAGTCATCTGACAGCCTCCAGGGGCGAGTATTACCTTGGGTGTGGAAGGCTGTCCCCAACCTTCCCTCATCTGTCTGGTCCACTGATCCGTCTGTGAAATATGCTACTGCTTCAGTAGGTGTCTGTGGCTTTGACTCTCGAAGCCAGTTTTCTCAGGTCTTCGTGCTAGAGGCTGGACTTCTCGTCTCCTAGTGCTATGATTGGTGGAGGTGGTACTCTGTATAGGTGGTGTGGTGTATCCTCCATCTCCAGCGTGTATGCCGCCACTTGAAAGGCTTGGATGGCATTGGCCGCCTCGTGCGTCTGGGTGGTGGTGTAAGTGGAGGGTGGCCCGGACTCAGGTCATATTAGTTTAGGGCTTGTCCTACCCGCAGATCAGAGTCGCCGCTGTCGTCTGCTTGACTTTACCTCTTAGGGGTGGCAGCATGGTCTCCATCTTCAGGATTGTATCCTGCAGATGGTGTCTGTTCGCATCGATGGGGTGTCTCGTGTGGGTTTTTTCTAGCCCGGTTTGCCATGTTGAGCTCTTCCACTGTGCTGCCGTACAACCAATGGTGTTTGTGTGTGGCTAAGGGCTTGGTCTTGGAGATGGCTGTTCCTCGTGTAGACGACCCTCGTCTGAGTGTGATGCCTGCCTCTTTTTGGTGGTTAGCTTGCCATGTTTTTTTTGATTGAAAAAGCTCCAATTTGGCTTTTTGAGTGTTGTACCTCAGTCTGTGGTGGAAGCAGAGGGAGCTTAACATAGTGGTCAGCGTGAAAGTGGTTGCTGATGTGTGAAGGGTGCCGTTGTCAGCGGGCTGAGTCTGTAGTGAGTGGGAGAGGAAGGTGAGGTCGAGTCTTCTCCCTTTGTGGGTTGGTTCGCCGTTCTTTAGGAGGGTGACGTCAGGAGTGTCAAGCAGTGTGTGGTAGGTGTATCCCGTCCTCGTTGGTGGCACTCTAGTTGAAGGGATGGTGAGCATCGAAATCAATCCCCCTAATAGCGTGTTGTGTGCGGCCGATGCGAATAATTCGGTAACTTATAGAGATGTCGATGTCATGGTCCTGTAGTGTGACCATGATGGCTTGCGTTTCGACATCCTGGCCACAGGACAACAGGTGCACGACTTGTGTGCTGAGAATGTGCGACCTGACTAGGATCATGCAGTCTCTAGTTGGTGCCTGACCAAAGTGCTTTCTGTAAGCCTTGTAGCCACTGAAGCGGAAGCTGTGGTGTTCCTGGAGAAGTGTTTCTTGTAACAATATGATGTCGAGGCCTTCGCTAAGTGATGGTGCAGAAAGGTGCGCTTCGTTCCTCAGTTCCTGAATGTTCCATGACAGAATCATCAGGGTGGCGCTGCTGTTCATTATTGAGATCGAGCTTGTCGAGCTTCGTTGGTCTGAGGTTCCACCCATTCAAGCCTTATTCTATGGATTTGCCGGACACTTCCTCTCTCGCTGCTCCAGCCACAGAAGAGATAGCCACTCGGAAAGAGGTTAGAATTATAGCTAAACTTCACTCGACCCCGAAGATAACCCAGAGACGCCAAGAAAAAACGAAAATGCACCAACATCACCCAGGAAGAAGATAGACCTGCCTGTACGGCCAACCCGCAAGGTAGCTAAGGAGCCGACCAGGCTCTACCCGTCGAAACAGACCTTGGAGCTTTATATGACCTCAAACCAGGAGGACATGGACCTCATCGAGATGGCGCCAGATTGGCGTCCCTAAAAATGCACCAGATGGGTTGAGCTACGCACCAGATGGGCTGAACTACGCGGAAGACGACGGAAGGACACACGGATGCAGCACCTATGACCACAGCACATGCCTAAGGATTCCTGGAATATGTAGGGATTCAGGAATAGGAAGTTTTCCTGCAAGCAGTGGCGTACCAAGCAAAGATGTCTCACTGCTGCAAGAGATGCTACCCCAGGAACACGACAATTTTTACTGGATGCAACCTATTCCTTATGGTCAAGGCGAGGAAACAAGCCATTATAACTACTCTGCTAGATCACGACTTCATCTACAACATATGCAGGAGCCAAGGAACTTCACCAGACGTGACTTGTTTACTTGGGCCGAAGAACACTGCACGCGAATAAGGAGGGTGGCGTCAGGAGTGTCAAGCAGTGTGTGGTAGGTGTATCCCATCCTCGTTGGTGGCACTCTAGTTGAAGGGATGGTGAGCATCGAAATCAATCCCCCTAATAGCGTGTTGTGTGCGGCCGATGCGAATAATTCGGTAACTTATAGAGATGTCGATGTCATGGTCCTGTAGTGTGACCCTGATGGCTTGCGTTTCGACATCCTGGCCACAGGACAACAGGTGCACGACTTGTGTGCTGAGAATGTGTGACCTGACTAGGATCATGCAGTCTCTAGTTGGTGCCTGACCAAAGTGCTTTCTGTAAGCCTTGTAGCCACTGAAGCGGAAGCTGTGGTGTTCCTGGAGGAGTGTTTCTTATAACAATATGATGTCGAGGCCTTCGCTAAGTGATGGTGCAGAAAGGTGCGCTTCGTTCCTCAGTTCCTGAATGTTCCATGACAGAATCATCAGGGTGGCGCTGCTGTTCATTATTGAGATGGAGCTTGTCGAGCTTCGTTGGTCGGAGGTTCCCCCATTCAAGCCATGTTCTATGGATTTGCCGGACACTTCCTCTCTCGCTGCTCCAGCCACAGAAGAGATAGCCACTCGGAAAGAGGTTAGAATTACAGCTAAACTTCACTCGACCCCGAAGATAACCCAGAGACGCCAAGAAAAAACGAAAATGCAACAACGTCACCCAGGGAGAAGATAGACCTGCCTGTACGGCCAACCCGCAAGGCAGCTCAGGAGCCGACCAGGCTCTGCCCCTCGAACCAGATCTTGGAGCTTTATATGACCTCAAACCAGGAGGACATGGACCTCATCGAGATGACGCCAGATTGGCGTCCCTAGAGATGCACCAGATGGGCTGAACTACGCGGAAGACGACGGAAGGACACACGGATGCAGCACCTATGACCACAGCACATGCCTAAGGATTCCTGGAATATGTAGGGATTCAGGAATAGGAAGTTTTCCTGCAAGCAGTGGCGTACCAAGCAAAGATGTCTCACTGCTGCAAGAGATGCTACCCCAGGAACACGACAATTTTTACTGGATGCAACCTATTCCTTATGATCAAGGCGAGGAAACAAGCCATTATAACTACTCTGCTAGATCACGACTTCATCTACAACATATGCAGGAGCCAAGGAACTTCACCAGACGTGACTTGTTTACTTCGGCCGAAGAACACTGCACGCGAATAAGAGGTAGATTTTAACTCTTGTTAGTCCCACCAACGAAGATGGGCTAACACTTGTATCTAACAGTACAAGACACACCAGGGAAGGGATGGCCTGAACAGCCACGCCAGAGAGGATGCTTTACTTTCAAAACTTGATCTGGGTGGCCGCTCATCATTGTGTTGGAGTGTAGCTCAACCAGACGTTGACGTTCAAGCTATAGCTCGGGTAAATCAGACTCTGGCCCAGAAGCGGAGAAAACAGTGTGGTTCATTATTCCTAGTATAGCTGCAAACTTGTATACCCTAAAGAACTTGTTACACAGCCTGTCATCAAATCCCTGGTGGATTACTGCTCCCCAACGCTCATTGGTCTTGCTGACGAGCAGGTGACCAGGTTGGAGGTCATCAAAAACAACGCACTCGGAATCATTCTTGGGGCATCCATGTGGACCAGGATCTGTAGATTAGAGATGGGAGTCCAGCAGATGACAGCCGGCCTCTTAGCCAAGATTTGCAGATCGGACGGGCCAACATCTGCAACGAGGAAAGAGGGCGAAGTCTTCCACTTTGATGACAGGGTGCGAGGAGATTCCTGGACGTACGTGGCGGCTAATGACATTCGACAGCTGCAGGCGACCTTGTAACATCAAGGTCGCAGCAACGATTATATTGTTCCACCACCGTGGTTCCTCCACCAGCCACCGTAAGGGAAGGAAGGTTGGATCTTGCCTTCGCCAATAGCTCCCTGGAGCCCTCAGCCTGCTGGTAGGTGCACTCAACTTTGACGAGTGACCGCTTTACCACTCTGACCACGCTTAGGATCACTAAGCTCCCCCACGCCACCATCACTGGAATGGAGATACAAATCTCGGAAGGCGAACTGGAGGATCTTCAGGAAATGCGTAGAAGTGGCACAAAAGAGAACAGCAGGCGAACATCCGTGACACATCTGGACCTAGGCAGACCTACATAGGAGACTGGTTGTGGTGCAAGAAGCTGCCGATCTGGCTATCCCAAAAACCAAGCCTACAGCCAGACAACACCAAGACCGCTGGTACTACTGCAGAAAAGTGAAGGAACTCGACCACAGACTGAACTTAGCCAGGAAAAACTACAGGAGGCATCCCACTGATGTGAAGACTCTCTTCTGCTAGAGAGACTCGCCAGAGAAGAGGCTTAGGAGATGAAGAACCCCAGCTGGCTCAAATGGTGCTCCTAATTGAGTGATCACACCCAAGTCAGAATGTGGGCCCAGATCGGGAAAGCATCGCATCAGGGGGCACCGCCGCCACAATGCCATCCGAGAAAGGAAGCCTTGACACCAGAAACCCTCTTCTACGACCGAGCGGCTTCAAGGGACCTTCCACAAGTGGGAACACATCGAGGCCTACGACAAGGTAGAGCAGAAAGTATTCGAGAAGCCAGCATTAGAGAGGACGTCACAGACGGGCCTTTCAGCAAGCAGGAACTCTACAAAGCAATGAAGCTGAGCAGAGGACGCAACACCAGGGGCCGACATAATCACATAGTCCATGCTCTACACCGCTGGAGCAGCTGAACACGACGCAGTACAACAAGTAATTAACGCATCGTGGTCGGCGCGAAGACTTCCACCGGGATGGGAGAGAGCAGAAATACAGCCCATTCCGAAGCCCCGAATGCCAGAAAAATCAAAACCAATCTCCCTTCTAAACAGCATAACCAAGACGGCTTTGAAGAAGTTCGAGTGGAAAACGGAACCTCCACACCCTCATAATTTCCCATACACTGAGAATAGAGGGACGGCTAACAACATTGTCGAGATAATTCTAGTTGACAACAAGCTGACCGTAGTGGTCTTAGTTCTGGACCTAGAGAAAGCCTTTGCGTTGGCTTGTCTACTCGACATACTAACGACCTTGCTTGGGAAAGGCGCGAGTAAGACTGCTCTAGTGAATCCAGGTTTACCTCAGAGAGGGGGCACATCGACCTATAACCCCTTAGAGAAGGAAACCCCACAAGGAGACATCCTCAGGCCGACGCTGTTCAATATCCCGATGGAGAATTTAGTGAAACTCCTCTTCAGGCAAACGGCAAATCTCTGCTATGCAGATGACTTGCAGATGATAGTAAGAGGAGCAAAAAGATTTGCCAACATTCAGCACCCACTCACTCGAGATTGTAGAAGAGGACAACAGACTTTGCTTCAAGATTAACAAATTCAGGAGCGATGGCCTGAACAGCCACGCGAGACAGGATGCTTTACACTCAAAACTTGGTCTGGGTGGACGCTCATCATTGTGTTGGAGTGTAGCTCAACCAGACGTTGACGTTCAAGCTATAGCTCGAGTAAATCAGACTCTAGGCCCAAAAGCGGAGAAAACAGGGTGGTTCCTCATTATTCCTAGTATAGCTGCAAACTTGTATACCCTAAAGAACTTGTTACACAGCTGTCATCAAATCGCTGGTGGATTACTGCTCCCCAACGCTCATTGGTCTTGCAGACGAGCAGGTGGCCAGGTTGGAGGTCATCAAAAACAACGCACTCGGAATCATTCTTGGGGCATCCATGTGGACCATCTGCTGGGAGTCCAGCAGATGACAACCGGCCTCTTAGCCAAGATTTGCAGATCGGACGGGCCAACATCTGCAACGAGGAAAGATGGCGAAGTCTTCCACTTTGATGACACGGTGCGAGGAGATTCCTGGACGTACGTGGCGGCTAATGCCATTCGACAGCTGCAGGCGACCTTGTAACATCAAGGTCGCAGCAACGATTATATTGTTCCATCACCGTGGTTCCTCCATCAGCCACCGTAGGAGTCACACATGTCGATGACTAAGTCCAGTCTTCAGCTCGATGACCTGAAGAGGCTAGCCCTAAAAGCCATAGTCGGTGTAACGCCTTAAGAAGATTATCTAACTATCTGCTCGTTTCATCTGGCGGAAGGAAGGTCCGAGGCGGCATTCCACACTCAGGGTAAGACTCTACTTCGGAGATTAACAAACGGCTGCTCCACTCTACAGAGCTGATAGCAATGTTTGCAAGTTCTACTGCACTCTGCGATGGAATACTCCAGACGCGTCGCAATCCACACAAACTCACGGATAGCCATACAAGCGCTACAGCACTCTGATCCAAGAGACAACGATGCGCTTATAACCTATATCCTTGTGACTCTCCAAAGCTTCTAGCTTCAACAGCACCAGGTCGTCCGTCATTGGATCCCCAGCCATGTAGGAATAGAGAGGAACGAGACTGCGTATACGAGGCAGCCAAGGTAGCCACACGTTTGGCAACAGTTCAGATACAAGTTCTGGTGAGCCAGAGTCGAACCAAGCTCCACTTAAAGAAAAACCACCTGCGGCCTCAACAATGGTTCCTCTTCTGCGAATTAGGGGTCTGGTAATGATGCGCGGGGAGCCACCATACACCGACAAAGACTTGCCCAGAAAGACCTAGTCAATCGCCTTCGATAAGGGTACAAAGGCTCTTGTTAGAGTATCAACGGAATCGTCGGGGTGTGTGAATATTGTCAGGAGCCAGCAGAGAGCCCAGTGGAACACTTCCTTCTTGACTGCGAAGTAACACCCGTGTCTCCGAAAGAGGATACCGTCAGGAGCAGTCAAGAGAGCCCACTGGACCACTTCCTTCTTGACTGCGAAGCTACACTTGTCTCCGGAAGATAATCCGGGACCTTAAAGAACACACGATACTAGCGGCCTGAGAACTCTATCGAGCCCAAAAGCAACATATGCAGAACCTTGTCTGACAGAGATATCCTCCACCAGCATAAAAAGAGATGAATAGTGATCACACAGCAAGTAAACTTAGGAGCAATGCGGCACTTCTGGCTGCAGTGGGCGCGCCACTCCGAGCCTGACTTGTTCAAGAGTGAGGGGCGGTGGTAAGCATTCACTGGCCAGTAGCTGCTGTCACCTGCGCGCCAGTTCTGTTTAACTGCAGGCAGGACCAGCTCACGCCTGCTGCTATAAGGTCCATAAACTCTCTTTAAGGAGCTTGTTGGACGAGACTTGGTTTGCGTCATTGTAGCTTCTCTTGAATCGTTGATAAGCAGTGAGAGAAGCTGCATTGATTGAATGGGGATGGGTTTTGTCTGATGTCATGCCTTAGGGCTTGCCTATCATAAAGGCGAATTGCAGCCGAAAACTTCAGCCGGAATCGCAGGACGGGCCGCCCAAGGCGAAGGCCCGTGTCCCATCAACTGTGCGACTATCTTTACCAGCCAACCATCAGCCTGGCGATTGTATTGTATGTGGAACCGTTGTAGTCACCGAGCATTGATCACTGATCCTCAGAAATATTCTCTCTCGTTAGGGCCACAAAGATTTGAATGGAGTATATGCTGACCACATTGAGAATACACACAGCTATACCAACTTTGTTGCTAGCAGTGATGGAACTTTTTTTTCCTACTGTCTCGCGTGGACATAAACATGGTGATTCTTGGAATGTTATATTTAAGGGGGCTGAGGGTTTATCAGTTACTGCAAACCCCGGATAATAACGAGACCTTTAAATACTAATATTTATTCTAGTGCCTTTTCTGTGACAGACGATAGCATGTTCATTAAGAGCGCCTTCTATAATATCACATAATTGCACCCTAAAATCACCCGGAATCAAACAGCAGTGGAGGGCAGCCCTCGTACCACTTGGCGTGCCTCTCATTCTTCCGTAAGCACTGTGCGCTGACAGATTGCGCCACTGGAACCTTAAGGTAGGACGTCGAAGCGCAAGCCATAAGAGTCGCACTGCAGGACTTTCACATGTATAACATCTAGAGCCAGAGGGGATCTCTAGAAATCTTGGAATGATTTGCATCGGCCGCGCACACCACCACGTTAGTAGGGGGAAGATTTTTTTTTTTTGCTCGCCATCCCTTCCTCAACTCGACGAGTACACATCTACCACACATTGCTTGACACGCTAGACATTCCCCTCGTCAATAACGGTGAGCCAACCCACATAAGGGGAGGGAATCACGACCTCGCCTTCCTCTCCCGCTCCGTAAAAGACTCAGCCCGCTGGCAACTGCACCCATCTCTCGCCAGCGACCACTTTGCCCGCTGGCAACTGCACCCATCTCTCGCCAGCGACCACTTTGCCACGCTGATCACTGTCAACAAGCTCCCTCCGCCTCCACCACCGAGATGGTGCAACACTCAAAAAGCCAACTGGGAGCTCTTCAGAAGCTAGATTAAGACGTGACAAGATGAGCATCAACATCAGGCGGGCATCACTCAGACGAGGGTTCGTCTACATAGGGAATTAGCTCAAGCCCTTAAAGAAGCACCAGCCCTGGCCATAACCAAGGCCTCAGTCAGACGACGCCACGACTATTGGTACTAAAGAAGCAGAGTGGAGGAGCTCAACAGGATTAATAAAAACTACAGGGGACACTCAATCGATGACTCAAATGGTGCCACAAACTGAACGCGCACTCCTTCCTCGGCAGGATGTGAGGCCAGATCAAGAGCATCTGGCACGACGGTACCGCCGCCACCGGCTCACCTCCGTCCCAGGAAGGAGACAGAGAGGCTTGCAGGTTTCCTCTCCTACCGATCAGCCACAAATAACCTTCCCACACAGGCAGAAGAAACAGACAGGGTAGGACACATCACATACAGGAAGAAAACAGCAGGGAAGACGCAATGCAACGGTCAGGACCATCACCAACAAGTGCAAAAGTCAGTGAAACTGACCTGGGACACTGCTTCAGGGGCCGACAGAATGACATACTCCAAGCTACGCAACGCAGGAGAAGCTGGGCACGAGGCACAGCTGCAGGTCAACGCCTCGTGGACAGTGCAGAAACTTCCACTGTAATAGAAAACACAGTGATACAGCCCAAGCCCAGAGAAACCACGACTCGTCTCTCCCCTCAATTGCATTGCCAAGACGGCCGAGAGGATGGTTCTCAACAGGCTCAAGTGGAGAATCGGCCCCCCAACACCTCCGTATCTTCGCCTACACAGACAACACCTGGACAGCCACCAACATAGCGGAGAGACTAAACACCATCGATTGCTAACTGGCTGTAGTGGTCATCCTGGACGTGGAAAAAGCCTTCGAGCTTGCCAGTCCGCTGGCGATATTAGACACGCTAGCTGAGAAGAGAGTCCAGGGGAGGCTCATCGGCATATACATATATATATATATAGGAAAGTAGGTAAGTGGGTATTGTCAGCGTGGCAGCAAACACCACCCAGTCGGCACAACATCCACTGGTTCAGCTGCCAGGAGGACTGCGAAAGAGATAGGATAGACTAGAGAGTGTCCTTCACCATAACATGAAACACGTATATAAATCATGACACCGGCAACTCGTCAGCTGTACACCATAACGGAACCAGCTCCAACCCGAACCACCACCACTGCTTCGGGCCAGCAGCATGATGAGCAAATAGCTTCGCCCACCACACAACCAAGCCCAGAGCGAAAGCAGCTACACCCCGAAGCCGGGTCCGGCACAGAGTCGAACCAACGAACCCCCTTATATCTTATTTTCTGTTTCCTTAAGATAATCAATTTAAGTATCACCAAGTAGATTGTACGTGGTGAAGTTTGTTTTCTTGTTCATGAAAAAAATGTATCTGCTTTCTCGTGTTTTGATGGTACTTTGTACATTGCATGATGTGATGGTCTATTAAACTGGTACGGCAGGTTTCGCGTCTTGCTGGGAAGTTTCTGTTCGTACAGGGTTCGAGGTGGTTGCTGTAGGTACAGTCGAGGCGTAGACGGGCTAGCACGACTTCCTCTCTTCTGTTCTTCCACTACGAGGTCGTTCAGTCTGCTGCTTGTGGTTTATACTTGCTGGTTATTGCCAGGCTGGTCCGCTGACTTTGCTACGAAAGAAATGTTGAATTCTTTCCCAAGTAAACGTAGGACCCCAGCTCCCGAGGGATTGGAACGACCTCCCCGAGTTCTGAGGTCGACTTTTAGCCAAGCTGTCTGCCTGTTCATTGCCTTAAATGTTACAATGACCAGGCACCCAAATCAGGATATCAGTTTCATTGCACGAGTTTAGTGTATTAATGATGTGGCCCTGAATTTCATTTGACTTAGTGTTTATAGCTTTGAGCTGAGAACGAATCGGCAATGATTACCGATTTAAAAATGAATTTGATATCTATGGCCTTATCAATAGCAAATAATTCCGCACAGAAAACAGTTGTATGGTTCTGTAGCCTGTGCCGAAGACTCGTTCGACTACACACTTGCACCCCACACACTCGCCTATCTTGGAGCCATCTGTGTAGAGGTGGATATATAATAAATGATCCATAATGACGTAACTGAATCGCTGGTGTACCTCACTCTCCGGCGAGTTCCATTTCGTCGCAGGGAGCCAGTTGGTCTTCGTTTTCATTCTTGACTGCTCCCAAGGAGATGGTTTATTTTTAACCACCGTGTCAACTCCTTGCACTTTCAGACCAGAATTCTCACTGAGGAAGTGTATTCTAAGGGCCAGGGGCCTGACGCCGCTGTCGACCGAATGTTCGTATTGTTGCGACAGGCAGTAGTATTTCTTCCTCTGGTCATCAGAATACCACACTTTAACGTCATTTCATCTCGACGCAGCCGGACAGGAGGTACAATTGCCTCAACTTCCAATCGCAGAACTCTGGTACATGACAAGAGCTCCAAGAGACATTCGCAGGCATTTATTCTGTAGCACATCCAACCTGCTCAGGGTACAGTCGCTCGCCGAAGCATACACCTGAGAGCCATAGTCTAATTTACTTATAATAAGGGCCTGGTAAACGTTAATAAAGATTAACTGTCTGCTTCCCAAAAGGAACCGGAGAGATGCTTAAGAATAACATTTTATATCGCAAATCTATATGCTTTTTTCAATTCTATCTTCTGTCAGTTTAATCCAAGAGATCTTAGAATATTGCAAAAGGGAATCGGGTTGTCAAATTTTAGCTGCAAATTCGGGATCTTGCTTTTGAGTAAAAAAACACCCTCGACACTTTTAGCTGGTGACAACTTAAATCCCCTCTGTAGCGCCCAATGTTGAATGGATTCAAGTGCAACTTGAACCCGCTCAGCCGAAAATTGTGTATTGGGCTAAGAGTGCCATATTGCACAATCATCAGCATAAAGTGAGTGTTCAAGGTTTCAAGGAACGGAAGCTGGAGACAGAATATTAATCATAATATTAAATAATGTTGATCAAAACGCTGCCTTGCGGCACCCCATTTTCTTAGACACATATGTCCGAGATTGTTAGATGCAGCAGTCTTGACAGAGAATGTTCTGCCGTATAGAAAGATGTTGAAAAAATGGGTAAAGAACCTCTTAAACCAGTAGCATGAAGTTTGCCTAAGGTTGCCTTTCGCCATATCATGTCAAAGGCTTTTTCTAAATTAAAAAATGATTAAAAAATATTCATAAGTATCAAATATTGTTTTAATTTATCAAATGATCCATTGTGCTTCTATGTTTACGAAATGCACACTGTTGATCATTTAAGTTCTGAGATTCCATTAAGAAAAAAAGATAAGCCTTTTATCAACCATTCTTTCCATGACCTTGCAAATGCATCTGTCTGTGCAATAGGTCGAAACGAATTGATCTTAAGATCATCGGACCTGTTGGTCCGACACGGGCCTTTGCCTGTTGGCGGCCCGTTCCCTGGTTTCTAGTCTTGATGTATTCTCACCAGGGAGGTGGGAATTCCCTTAGGGTCTGTTGTAGGTGTCCCATAAGGTTTCCTTGAATCCTCCGAAATAGTGAGGCCGCTGGTAGTACGTGGTCTTCCTCACTGAAATCACGGAGACTTTGTCGCGACAGTCCAGCATGCAGTGTTCCATTGGGGGAGTTGACTGCTCCTGGCAGTAGGCGCAGTCTCTGATGACGCCGTCAGTTCTTTGCCAGCTGCATTGGTACCCCAGTCGTAGGCGATGTAGATTGACTAGGGTATCTTTAGGCGCATATATATATATATATATATATATATATATATATATATATATATATATATATATATATAATATACACACACATTTAGCCAGAACTAGTGTAAAGTTTCAATAAGTGAAACTCAGAGACATAAGGAAAAGTAGTGAGTCTCCCCCTCACTTCAGCTATACGGTGGTCAACGTTTTCCTTCCTACACTTGTGTTGGCAGGTATAACTTTATATTATGGTGTAAATGTCTCACACAATTGTGATCATTTCACATTAATAACAAATGTACGGCTTTTTTGTTCCCCAGTAGAGTTGATACCCCCCACTCTAGTAATTTCTTGTGATTGTGTGTGTACTTGTGTGTAAAAGGGTCAGACTAAACAATCATGTCTTGCTTTAAAAATTTTGGTGTATACACTCATTTGTAAGACTTTTTTGATCACATTTTCTTTACTGAAATTGCGAATGAGCTAAGTTATGGGAATTGTCTTAAAATGATATCTTTGACTTTAATTTTTGATATTATACGAAGTCGCCTTAACGTTTTAAAAAGCTTGTATCTTCCTAAACTAAAGCCAGACCAATGTAGGATACAGATTTTATTCTTTGATGCATACAAAAGTATACCTGAAAATGTATTATGCCTTTATTGACTTAATACAGCTTGAAGTCATCAGTAGTCATGAGATGGGAGTAGAAAATGGAATGGTTGAATTGTTGTCAGTTTCTCAACCTAATTTATGATCATGGCCAAGTGCTAGGGGCTTGCTTCACCTTTGCCGCGGATCGGCCCGATATTGCAGTACCTCCGGGATTGGTCCACTTTCTCTGGGGAGACTTAAGATTTCAATGTGTTGAGAAAATGAAATGGTAAAAGGATGTTTAGTGTGTACAAGGATAAATTCCATGTTGAGAAAATGATAGATAAAATTGTTACATTTCTACAAGAACAAAATTTTATTGGACTACCCAACACTGTTTTCGCAGAAGATCCTGCATGACGAGCTCGCTGGAATTTAATATCAAAATTGGAAATGAAGTTTTATTCATTTCTTTCGATCTCCCAAGATATCTAACTATTTATTAGCACAATAAATGTTGAGGATTTTTGATGGTTTGGGTATGTCTTTGGTGTATATGAAGTATGTTAGGGGAGAGTTCACTCCTCTGAGGTACTCCGGATTGCAAGTCAAAAGTTTACCATTGTGACTGCCAATCTTTGCCTCCCTGTCGTTTAGGAAATAACTTTGAGTTTTTCTATAGTTATACATAGGTTAAGGTCAAGGTTTTTATATTTCGAGCCTAAGTTGCAGACTTTATATCGAAAGCTTTCGTGACGTCTTGATATTATTTGGCACGGTCTCCCGTCTTTTTGTGCTATCAATTCTGATGTGAGTACTATTGCCTGTTGTTCCCCTTTCGTATCTGAATCTAAAATAATTTTTGTATGTCATTCCATTCCAAATGGTTACGCGGTCTTTTATTGACTGATCTTTCAAGAAGTTTGCCTAGGACTTCGGTAGGGGACATTGGCTGAGAATGAGTTGTTACGTGAGGATTTCATCTTGGTTGTGGTGGTATTCGGCGTATTAATGAGCCTTTCCAAGTATCTGGGAAATAGCCAGCTGATAGGGTTGAGTTAAAGATGTTTGCGAGTCTGGTAACTGCAGAGGGTGGTAAGTTTTGGAGTAATATTTTATTCCACTTTGACAAGTTTTCTTTAATGATGATGATTCGTATTTCCTCTGCGCTGAATTTTGTATCAAGATAATGACTGTTTAGCCTGTGTCTCTGCGTTAGCAGGTGGTGTTATTCTATGTGGTGGTATTGGAGAAATCCTTTACTGTTGTGGTGGGAGGGTCATTGACATCATCTTGAAAGACCTTTTGCCAGATATTTCTGTATACTTTCTTTTTCCCTGGAAGTGTATCCTCATCTTGAAAGACCTTTTGCCAGATATTTCTATGTATACCTTCTTTTTCCCTGGAAGTGTATCCTCATCTTGAAAGACCTTTTGCCAGATATTTCTATGTATACTTTCTTTTTCCCTGGAAGTGTATCCTCATCTTGAAAGACTTTGCCAGATATTTCTATGTATACCTTCTTTTTCCCTGGAAGTGTATCCTCATCTTGAAAGACCTTTTGCCAGATATTTCTGTATACTTTCTTTTTCTCCGGAAGTGTATCTTTTTTTTGTTCCGTTAGCTCGTATGCATGTGCAAGTCTCTTGGTCTACTTACGGTGTGGTTGAGGGAGAGCGGCCTGAGCCATGTCGATTCATGGCGTTGCCCTCTTCCGTAAACAGTTTGATCCTTGTGTTGCATCCTTTGTGGAACACTTTATATCAGATCATTGGGAATTACCCCTCCTTCGTTGATTTTAATGAAATTCTGTATGTAACAGTCGATGTATTGGGCAGTCTTCAAGATTTTGTATTAAAAAAATGTATAATTTGTTTTAGAGTAATTTCAGTTTCCTACTGTGCCTCGGCTCGTCTCTTATCCCTGTCAGGCATACCTAAGATATTTTTGCCTTTTTATTTACTGCAGATGCTAATGGCTTGAGGGTAAAATATTCAAGCTTGGGCCATAAGTCCTTCTTGGAGAATTTCAAGTCTCAAAACTTGTATATCCAGTGTGTTTTACGGTCATGTTTGAGCTATTAGCATTTGTGTTGTAAGGACCTGCCAGAAAAGTTCAGCTGGCTCGAAAAGTAAATACGTAATAAAGGCATATTCCAGTTGTAATTAAAAATGTAGAAATACTTACGTTGTAATGTATACCTGAAAGGGATAAAAGATAGATTTGAGACTCGGGTCAAAACTGGAAAGAAGTACTGGAGTATGTTCTATTCCATATAACTTTATTTTGATTGCCATTTTAGAACTGTGCACAGCTGAAAATAGTTTGGGACAAAGTTTTGCTTCGAGTTTCCAAACATATGTAACAATTTGAACAAAACTTTGGAAAAGGGATCAAAAACTGATACGAGCATAACACAAGAATTTTTCAGAAAGAAAAATGGATTGTTTACAACATTAATGGAGGATTTACTCATTTAAATGGTACTCGCATGCAAAATGTTGAAAATCCATTGGTAGGCATAGAAAAAAAAGAGGTATGATTCGTAATCTGTAATCTGGTGTGCTTTCTCGGCATGTCATTACTGGCACAGGTCGGGTGTGTGTTTTCATTGTATTGTTTGACACTGGTCTGCCTGTGTGGGACGCAGTGTAACGGGTTGTTTTAGGTTCATGTGTACGGTGGTGTTTATATCGGGTGCTAATATTAAAGAGGGCGCAAATGAAACTTCTTTTAGTTTCAAAATTGCAGTGACTTGTGCTTTATGAATTATGAGTAAAAATACTTTAAAAAATGAGCAACAGATATTTGAAAGTTGTGGGTGAGATATGTCTAAGAATTTGATGTAATTACATAAAAGAACAGAATACTATTGATGGTAATCAGTAGGGTTTGGTGTGGGTGCAGATGTTTGTTGGAGAAGCATACTTACCTGGCACAGGAGATACCATGATCATAAAGGTGGTTCTCCCAGGGCGAGGCTCACCATTGCACTAAGGTGGTGCTGACCCTTGCGATTAACCCAAAAGTGGTTAACTCGAGTGTGTAATTTTTACAGTGGGGGACTGCGTTCGCGCTATCCCCCTTAAACAGTGTCGATCAACTTCGATCTTGCCAATTAGTAATGTGCGATGGGGAAGATCTATCTACAGTGCAAAGGTGTTTATCTGTCGGCTAACACTACGTGTAGACAGTGAAGGAAGTTGTTAATAAGAAAGCTGTATGGATACTATAAGAGGAAGATTGTAGATCAGAATGCTAATAGCAAAGTTCGAAGTAAGTTAGAGATGGCAGTTAGATGATGGTTCGGACTTCTTGAAAGCTTCTTGACTTAGGTTGCCGACATCGGCACAGCGACCTTCCAGCACCGCTCACCTTCCGGTGCGGCCGTCGCGCGGAAGCAATGGACAACCCTGCCTAGGCGTCCACCATCCCGCCCGACAACCCGCCCTCAGGAACTGGTACCTGCCTGTGGGGGCCACGGGAGAACAGCCTAATTCCGCACACCCCAAGCCAACAAAGGGGAGATGACCTTCAGCCTGCCCGGTGGGCCGACACCAGATGTTTGAGGCAGGCTCCGACTACTCAACCTGTGCCCTTGGACCACATTCTGTAGAGGGAATTCGTCCAGGTTAGGGCTTTGACGCTGCACACCTCTAGGTCCCGGTACGTCAGCCCTAACCCCCTGAGGGCACTCACGCTTTCTTGACACCATGCACCTCGCCAACTCAGGGTAGCTGAGGTAACATGCACGGTGTCTTTACCTGTGTGTTCCCGTACGCCTTGTAAGACTTCCGGGGTACCATAGTAGCTGCACTTGTATGTATGTGCAGCCGAAAGCGGGAAGTGAACCCCGGAGACCTGGGTGTCAATTATATAGGTCTCCGTGCCTTTAGAAGCTACGATGTCCGGCTTTCTAAAGGACCCCACAATCGGAATGCGGGGCTCGCAGGACACCTGAAAACCTCTTTGCCTCAGACGTCCGGCTAAAAACGCGCAGATGTTATCATGCCTCTTGACCCGACCACCGTGTGTACGTGGGCACATCTGAGCGATGTGACCCAACGTACCCGGCTTTTGGCAGGTGTCAGAGACCGTTTATTTCGGGACGGCCTCTGGACGCCCTGGCAGGGGTGGGTAGGGCTCCTATCCGCACTTGAACGGCCTTCACATAATCAGCACCGGACAAGAAACGGTTCCCGCTGTTCACCCACCTACTCACTTGAGGCACAGTGGTAGATGGAGCAAGAGCCGCACCGTCAACAGTGTTGATTAGATTAGCGCGCCATGCGTGCTGACGTTCGAGTTTACCCCCCGCCTGGCGACCGGCAATGCATGCGGGTCCGGACCAGCGCTGCAGTTTGCTCAGGACTGCAGGCTCCCGAACAGCCGCCTGAATTACTGGGTCAGCCGAGGTGAGGAGTTTTTCGAACCACGCTTGTTTGTTAAACCGAACGGTTGAAACAAAGTCTGGTATGCCCAGCCCACCATCTCCAGGTGTCGAGTGGAAGAATGCACAGGGCACGTCATGGGCTAGGCGGAGCCAGCGGCGAACAGCCACCCGCACCTGCCTGTCCATGCGTGCTAGTTGCGTCTTATATACTTCCCCCAACACAAGTCGATGCATGAGCTTGGGGATCAGATGTTCAACGAGCAGCGCAATTCGTTGTTGGGGTTTTAGAGGGGCTCTGGTGATGTTTCTTAGCCCCTCTTCTAGCAAGGCACCATAAGACTTTCGGCGACCCTCGGCCCCAACAAGAATTCCGAGGTACTTATAATCGTCCTCAGCACTCATGGAGCCGACAGCGCTGCCCAAGACTTGATACGTCCTATTTTTATTGACGTACCAAGTCTTCCGCTTGCCGTCAACCTCCATGCTGAGGGTACGACATTTCCCTGGGTTGACTTGAAGCCCACCCCCCGCGAGAGTCTCAGCCATGACGTCCATTGCCTTTTGGAGGCCAGTGGGCGTCTGTGCTACCAGAACCAAATCGTCCGCAAAAGCCAGCGCTGATACCGTCCTGTCGCCTAACTTTACCCCTACGCCGGTGTCCTTTACCCTAGCGATTCCCTCGTCAATCACCAGGTTAAAGAGCATCGGCGATAATGGGTCGCCTTGCTTGACCCCACGAGTCATATATATTTTCTCTGCCATCTCGTCGCTGCCTTCAATCTTTGTGAAGGCTCGGTCGTACGTCGACATGATGTATGACCTGACTAGGGCTGGAATCCCCTTCCGCGACATGGCACGTTCGATAGTGCTATGGTTAACACTATCGAACGCTTTCGCCATGTCTAAGAATGCCAGGTGCACACCGTGGGCGTGTGCTCGCGCACGACCGACGATCGCATCTAAGATCAAGTTCTCAAGGCATCCATCAACTGGGACAAATGCCTTTTGAGCTTCGTCGATCTTGATGAGGCGAGAGATGCGGCTGCTTAGAATTTTATGAAGCAGTCGGACTACCGCGCATGAGATCGTAATTGGGCGGTAGTCCTTAGGCTCGGTAGGGTTAGGGACTTTCGGTATCAGTACCGTCCTATTGGCTTTGAATGGCTCTGGCAACGCAGACGTAGCCAACCAAAGGTTGAACATCTTAGCCAGTACCCTCGGAGGAATGGACTTCAGCAACCTCGTCGTCATTCCATCAGGTCCAGGAGCAGATGTTCGCGTTGCCTTGAGGTGGTGTGCTACCTCGTCTATAGTTATTACACTTGCTAGTTGTTCACTTTCTAGGTCGTAGTCGGTTATGACACGCTCGTCCGGCTCAGACGGTCGAGAGAAGAGAGCCCCCCAAAAGGGAATGAGGCGGTCCGGCCCAACCGAAGTTGGCGGTACCTCCCAATCGCCTTTAAGGATCTGTCCAGCAGCCAAAGATCTATTCTCTCGATAGAGTCTCTGCGTTTGGCGGTATTGCTCTCTTCTAAGCCGATTCCCGCGCAAAGGTGTCCCCTCCGCTCGGCGTACACGGCCCTGGTTCGTTGACTGCCTTGAATCCCCTTCACCACGATTCGGACGGTCTTGGGGCTGGCTGCAAGAACTTAGCATCTCCGATGCGTGTTTTGCAGCGGCCCTGGCGGCGGCGAGGCTGTCACCCTGACGCAAGTGGTCTAGGGCTCCATTTAGGGCGTCCTCGCCCCACGATGTCCTTGTGGGGTCGAGTAGTAACAAGTCGAAGTAGGCAACAGTCTCCGCCATAAAGGAAGTAATCGTTTGTTGGGGTTGGGGAATCCGCGGAATGGCTGGGACAGATAAAACCGCGGGAGGAGTGGTCATCTCACCGCCGGGTTCCGCACACGCGTACATCCCTGTACGTGGTGCTTCCCCCTCTGTGTCATTCCGCGTGTTACTTCGCGTTATGGCTGGGACACGCCGCCTAATCGGCGAGCCACCCAGCACCTCACCTTCATCCGTTTCCTGGATCAGGTTTAGGTTCAAGGTCAGTTCCTGAACCCTGGACTTATATGACGCTTTGCGTCGGAGTCCTTTGATCGCGTCGATCGTCCTAGAAGGGACAATATCCCGCAACCGCTGGTTCAGGCCCTGCCCGGCAACTAGTAAGGGACCAGCTGCCATCCCGGCCTCAGCCCTGGCGAGGAGCTCAACCTCCTCATCAGACCATCGAGCCTTGGACAAGACATGTCTTGTTGCCAGCTCCTGATGAAAGGAGCCGGCATGCGCCTGCCTCTCGTGGACCCTACGGCCCCGAAAGCTGGCGAAGGTCTTCCCACAATGTGGGCAAGTGGGTGAACGGTCGTCGGCTGTTCCCACGTGGTCGTTGCTGGCACCCGACATACCAACAGAGGCTGGTACGCAATTCAACTAAGAATGGGTTACGCGTGACGGGTGTCAACGAAGCGAAAACCCGTGACAAAGGTAGACGCTTCGGTTTTGGTCGCACAGTGCTGCCGCCCGAAGGAAGCAGAGGACTGCAGTCAGACGATCGCCTCTGCCGCTGTGCTTCAGCCCAGGGGATTTCCCTTTAGTAGCTGCCCTGCTATACCAGTAAACGTAGCTGGACAACCTCCGACTCTCAGCTGTTGGTTAGACTGTACTGGATATCTAACCAACGGAGCTAGGGCTTAGGGTACGCAATCACTCGAATTATTCGGCTTTGAGAGTTTCGTAAGAGCTTTCTTTGTGTTGGTCGCATACGAGAGTGTGAATTGGAGGGATATTGTGCACAGTGGGAGACGTTGTCATTGGGGATGCATCATAGATTATGAAGTGGTCAGGGGAAGCTGAAGAAAGGTCTGTAGGTAGAGGACTGTGGTTCCGGATTTATGCATGGCACACAGAGAATGGATATAAGCAAAGGAGGCCGTTTTTCACATGTTGTTGATGCTTGTATGTGGGGAAAACTGCCATATATATAGATCCAAATATACCCACAGGAAACAAAGACGAGAGGCCACGTTTTCGTCCATTCCTCTAGACATCTTGGGGCAACTGGTTGTACAGTATCGGTGTTTGGTTATGTTTTGAGGGAAGAAGGGACCTATGGTATCTGGGGTAAGTGACCAGAGTTCAACCGTAGATGGGCGGGAGAGAAGGTTACACACAGTCGCCCCCTCGCCTCAACCACAGTCTTTACATTGACTGAAAGCTTGCTTCAAATGAGGATCTTTTCTTAATGTTTTGTTGATATCAGTTTTGCTCATTCCTTCGTTTAGATTTCAAGAGTTTACATTTCTAAGAATACACCATTCAATTATTAGTCTTACCCTGCGGGATGTGGATAAATGGATATTGTAGGATAGATTCCAAGATATTGGATGATATGGTTTCTCGTGTGAATAGAGAGAGCACTTTATTCACGTCCTGTTCGAACGTTTCTGTAAAAGTTTGCTTGTTTGACTTGAGTATAACTTACCAAATGGTTTACAGGGGACACAATAAACACTTCCAGTATAATTCATGGTGGGGCTATTCTTCGAGATGGTTTCTTATTGTTTTATAAGTACCAACACTTGAAGGTTAAATTCTTGGTCATGTCCACTGCTGGCAAACGTTTAAGGTTATTTGGTAGGGAGTCTATTTTTGAATTATAGTTGGCACCAGAGATTTTTATTTTTTGCATTAGTTATACATTTTGTCAGTAAGTTCATCTGGGTAACAATTTTGTTGGTGGATCCTACTCTACCTAATTCATCATTTATACTCTACCCTGAAGATGTCTTAAGAAACGGACGAAAACTTTGCGTCTCCGTTTCCTGTAGGTTTATTTGGATGTATATGTAAATTACGTTGGAGACTCCAGTCGCGGACGAAAGTCCACATCAAGGTTGAGACTCAGTTGAAATATTGAGAAAGTTAACAAGTTAAAAGTAGATACAAGGGAAAATTTGTACGAGTTTTGAAGGAAATGAAAACTTGTCTTCAAATGTGCCAGGTCAGAGTTATTGGGAAAGACTTGAAAGGGTATAATTCCAAAGCTTCGAGGTGTAGGGAAAGAAACGGATATCACAGCGGCCCACCCTTGTGTTGCCAACGGTCTAACAGTAATCCTGTGACATGGCAACTTGCCGAGTGCTGCCAGGTTCAGCTATTGGTAGGGCCACACGCTCTCTGGATCAAAAACCAAAGTAATACCCATATAAGAGGGGAAAATGAACCACCTTTGTGGTGCCGGGAAAGCGGGTCAAGCTTTTAAGTAAGCCTGGGAGAGGTTATAAGCAAGACCGCTTTTGACTGTTAAATAAGAATGCATAGCTAGAACCACCCTACATGAGAGCAGTACTCCATACACGAACGGATCAGACCTACGTATCAATGGAGCAACGGTTCGGAAAAAAAAGAAATTGACATCTAAACAGGACTCCCAGTTTCTTAGAGGCAGCCTTAGCAATTTCCGTAATGTGGATATTAATGTACTAAGACTGTGTATTGAGTCAAAGGGTGGAATTACAGAACCGTCAAAGGCGAGAGGAAAGCTGAGGAATTTTCGATAGAGATGGATAGAAAGTTGGATTTTGGAGGCATTAAACTTGACCAGATTTCGTCTTCCCCACTTGAGATATCCTGATCAAGTCTCGAGTTTATTGAGGAAGTTGTTTCGGGACCAGATGCAGTTCGAGTGAAAGAAGGCGCAGAATTGAAAGATGTGGAGGAATGCAGGCAGTGTTGAGTCGCCAGCGTATAAGTGTATTTAGTGTGTGTGTGTGTGTGTGTGGTCACTGACAGAAGTCTTCAAAGAGGCCACGCATTAAATGTTATGAAAAGGTCTGAAGAGATAGAGAGAAGAGGTTAAGTAATCACAGTTTTCATGAGGAAATTATGAACCTGCCTTTTCATTAGGGGGCAGAAGGTAGCTGTTTGGAGAGAGATGACAAGGCAAAGGTTAGTTGTGCGAGACGGCAAACCTGACAACGGCTCAACTTTGTGTTGCCAGCGGCGGCCACACACACACACACACCATACGATGCAATGACTTGTTTACTCTTACGTGGTGTATCTAATGGCGGGAGCATACAGTAGTCGGGAGCAGATAATGAAGTAAGGCCTTTATAAAAGGGAAAGAGAACATAGTGAGGTAACATCAGGCCGAATTAGAAAGCTCAATTATTGTGGACTTTAATTTCAAGCTTATAGGGCTCGAATCTGCCTATCTGAATATTTTAGGAAAGGGTGTAAGTAGACATCGTAAGGATTCGTCTATATAGAGCCAGTCTAATGACAGAGAGAGAGCCGGCCCAGTTTGATATGTGTATTTCATGGAGGAGGTTGAGAGTCGTCAGGCTGAGGGAGAGACAGTGTTGTCGACATCATCAGGGTCACCCACACATGTAATAACTCCTTCCTCGAAGGACACACCAGTACTTCGTAAGATTGAGTGCAATCTGATTGACCAAAAGCCTTTTATCCTCCTGGAATGTGGCCGACATTCACCTCATTCCTACACCCGGGGAAGCAAGCAAGCTGTGATCCATATCGCCGACCAGCTTCAACCAGACGGAGGCCGTCATCAGGTGTGGTGATTGGAGGAGAGTCGTCGTCCTCCACTAGTGTCACCAGAGCCCAGTCAGATGGAGGCCATCATCAGGTGTGGTGATGGAAGTCCTCCACCAGTAGTGTGTCACCAGAGCCTTGGACAAACGGAGGCCATCATCAGGTGTGGGGATTGGAGGAGAGTCCTCCTCCTCCACTAGTGTCACCAGAGCCCAGTCAGATGGCTATCATCAGGTGTGGTGATGGAAGTCCTCCACCAGCAGTGTGTCACCAGAGCCTCAGACAAACGGAGGCCATCATCAGGTGTGGTGATAGAAGAGTCTTACTGGAGGAGTGTGCTGCCATCAGATCCTCAGCTAGACGGAGGCCATCATCAGGTGTGGTGATAGTCCTACAAAAGGAGTGTGCCATCAAGGCCTCGGCTACTTGCGAGGCCATCATCAGGTGTGGTTACAGAAGTCATCCACCAGCAGTGTGCCACCAGAGCCTTAGCCAGATGGAGGCCATCATCAGGTGTGACGATAGAAGAGTCCTGCACTAGCATGTCACCTTTAGTCATTGTCGTCCTGGTACACCCAAGACTCTGACTACCAACCACTCCCGAACCAGCAGCGCCATCCAGGAGAGTGTCTTCACCGACTTCGTCTTGGGTATGTGTGCTACTGGCAGCTTCATGAGTCAGGACAACTCTCAGGTAATCATTTTAAGTTTACCAGCACATTCCTGCTGCATTATGTCCTGGAGTGCAGGAGCTACACTTACAGCAAGAGAGAAAACAGTAGTAGATTACGAGGGGCCTGGCGAAGCCTCGCCTTTTGCTGCGGATGTTGTACAGATGTCCTACTGGAGAGGTCCTACTGAAGAGCTCTACAATGCTTCATCAAGCATTGTCCTCTCTCACGTTGACCAGGTCATGTTCAGCTCCCATACCATGATAAAGATGGATATACAGACATTTGTGAGGACTGTTTTTCGACGACAGGTCCACACTACGACCATAAGTAAAGTCCACCAGGCACTAACCATAATCATAAGCCATGATACAGCCATCCTACCTGTTGCATAAGGTCCCGGCGAGTCCGCCAATTTCCAAAATGTATAAGATGGCTGGCCTCCCGACCAGACACTCGAGGACCTTTAAGACTCTCCCAAACCATGACCATCCCCGTAAGGCAGGTTACCCCTACTTGGTTGCGGTGTTTGGTGATATTTTGTGGATTGTGCATTGGAGACTCCTATGTCTCCTTTGTACAGTCCACGAATGAAAAGCCATCCATTGGACTTTTAATTTCAATGTTTCCTCGTTTGTCAAAATTCTGTTTGGAGTTATAAAGGAGCGATATACGATTTTCGGTCTCTTATCAGTTAAGTTGTAGGCTGTGGTGGTTGGTGAGACACCTGAAGAGAATTGGATCATTTCTTAAAGAGTCGCTAGAGATTGTCTGTGGATCCCGAAGTGGCAACCAATGGTATTCAGCCCCCGGCCAACTCTCCGGTTCGCCCTCAACCGTAATTACCTGAAGGACTAATGCATTTTGCTTCTGGTCTGAACATGCGGTTTTGTATAGGTTGGTTCTCTGGAAATTCAGTCGTGCTGGTCAGGTTAGCGTATGTGCTGAGACAATATGAAGGCACTGATATATCTTGTTTCCATAGGATTAACTTCAACAACCCATCGCCATTCCTCTCCTAGAAAGGGCATCACTGAGACACCAAGACCACAGACTCAGGACCGGCCGGACTTGGACTTATAGCAGTTCCGACCTGTGAGCCCAATTCTCCAACACGGACGTACGTAACGGCAGACAACCATCACATTTGACAGTGAGGAATCGCGTGATGAGATCATGGCAGCGTAGTATGTGATGGTTGTCCATCGATATGGACCTCCTCCCTGAACACTGCCTCAGATGCCAGAGATACGGGCCGCATGGGTAAATCCTGTCCCTTGGAGGAAGATGATCTTATCACCTGAGCGGAATTGGAGAAAGAGAATCTTGCTAGTGTTCAAGTGTGTTGTCTGTGGAGAAGGACTTGTATCATCTGACTGGATGCAATTTTTACGAATTGGAAAGATCGAAAGAGTCGGAATTGAAGGGAAACTTTCTTTTAGCGAGGTAAGGAAACTAGTATTTTCTAGGCGCAATATAAAGTTCGACTGACTAAACCTCGCTGAAGTTGTTGTTGAGGAAAAAGAACCTTCCAAAAAAGCAGAATCCATCCTATATCCTCAAGATGAAAGTATGACTGAACGAGAGGAGTCGACGCGTTCAGGGCAAGCACAAGCGCCAAAGCATAAGCAGATTTCACCACCTCCCACAAGCAAACATCTAAACCTGCGCCACAGACACAAAGGCTGCAGAAGCCCTTGACGAATGCCCAGTGACACTTAAGAATGGGCCTAACAGACGTGATACATAAGCAAGATTACTACCACCAGTAGAGATCCCACAGGAGGCTCCACTTAAAGCCTTCTGATTCCATACACAGCCTTGCGGTGGCGGAGAGAGAGATCCCTTCAGTTGGAGCTACCACTATACAACACTCATCGCTGAGGGAGATGGACACCACCATCTCCCAGTGACTTCTGATGGACTCGGGAAGAGGGAAAGTATCCCAACTGTATCACCAGCCAGAGAGTAGGTGGAAGTAGAGGAAACGCTACATATTACGTCCGTATTATCCTCAGGGAATGGACTTCCTTGACGCAGTGGAAGTGTATGGTAATGTACGCTATATGGGAAGAATCGCGACATCTAAGAACCTCATCTAACCTCAGTCTCCACCGATTCCTGTACCTGTGGTAACTGACCTCGTGGAGGGGTTGCAGTTATGGTAGGCCAGGACATGCCTCACTAGCCTGTTCCCCTGCAGTCGGTGGTGCAGGTTATGATAAGTGAGGATTGGCCTGACCAGGACATACACTGATGCATACAAATACCTTCCTTCAACTTACCTGGACAGTGTGAGTTTGGTGAATGTGCTGGAGCAGTTTTCGCTGTCTTACTCTTGGGCGATTTGAATGGTCGCCTCGTTTAAGCGGCCACTGCGATCACGGCCAGCGGAAGTCTTGTGATGGTATTGGTTGAGAACAGCAGGCTGCTCTATAATCATCATCGATTCTTAAAGAAACTTCCTCATTCTGACTGGGACGTGCTTCAACATTGACTTGTCCTCATGTTCAGATGACGCTGAACTGTGCTTCACATTGGAAGCCACGCATGGAGACTACCAATTTCTGATAACTCCAGAGAAGGTGCATGGCATTCCAGAAAGTGGGAAAGACCGTTGTATGCTAGACCATACCGACTTGGCGCGTCTTGCTGTCATGCAGGACTCTGCCGAGCAATTTTAAGATTGCAACAGACTGGGTCTCAAGATCAACCCTGCCAAAACAAGGACGATGGCCCTCTGCTTCACGAGGAGGCCAGGACAGGATGCTCTCCATCTAAGGAACGCTGGTAACCTGGGTCGACACCCGCCAGTGTCTCGGAGTGTGGGTTGACCGAAACCTCTGCTTCAGGACGCAGATTCAGTATCTCCGACAAAGAAAAGTAAACGGGGGAAACGTCATGAGATCGCTGACTAACCCAGCCACTGGGGACAACATGGAGGTGCTCAAGACGTACTTCACCGCCGTCATCAGATCATCTTTGGTAGACTACTGGCCTCCAGCACTCGCTGACAATAACATGGAGGAAACTACTATTGTCCAGGTTCCCAAGGCTGGCCAGGGTACTGCACTACCTCACATCTGCAAACGCTCCCGAGTTGTCTGCAGACTCCGTGAAATAATGGTTAGTATTAGGCTGATGTGGTTCGTAGAGGTGGTTTGATCTCAATTTCGAATTGGGTGTCCGAAAAACGAGATCTACAGCAGACTCCCTGTTTACATTAGAAATTCAGACGAGGAGCTCCGTTCAGCGGTATCACAACCCATGGCAGTTTACTTGGACATGGAAAAAAGTTTTTGATACCACATGGAAGCCACTTGGCATTATGAGGAAGCTCCATGGCATTGGCTTACGGGAGGCATTTCCTCCAGAACAACCTTGCATGCAGGAAGTTCACGGTTCAGCTGGGAACAGCATCTGGAGCTAGATAGAAGGGGTTCCGCTGGGAAGTGTCCCCATATGTGGACTTTTCTATTCTTGCCAACAACGACACTTGTCAAAGCTGTACCATAGGGGCGTCTCCTGTAGTCTGTATGTACGTTACATTACGCTGTATTGCTCAGGAGGAAGTTTAGTTTGCATACAAGAATGTTTACAGTAAATCCAGTATCTCGTTGGGCCAAACAAAACTGTGGCAGTGAATTGTCATGAAATGAAGACCTTCCAGCCAACCATCTTAGGACTGGGTCCCCTCCAGTTCCCAAAGGAGGTCAAGTTACTGAGTGTAATATTTGATCCAAAACAAAAGTGGTGCTTCATATCAAACAACTTAAAGTGAAGGTCACAATAGCGCTCGGAACCTTGTGCTTGCTTTCACACACAGTGGAGGGCAGACCATAGTTACTACGGCTAAACAAAGCATTAGTCCGTATGGATGTGATGCATATTGGTCATACGTGTTTCTCAACGTTGGGTCCTGTACACAACGCAGCTCTAAAGATCTGCCTGCTCTAGGGTCTTCCGATCTTCCTTAGCACAGTCCTTCCTTCCCCGGATGGAGAAAACCATCTCCACGACTACATCAAGAATGTGTGAACTTTATTTCCGATAAGGTTAGGTCCACACGATCGATCAGTGTCCGTCGGACAAACTCTGTTACCATATCATAAGGCGAAGCAGGATGACGTCATAAGCGTCGAAACGAGGGAACTTGATATGGCAACAATCAGTGGTACCATATGAAGTTGTATACCACAGTGTCTACTGTGTTCACCAGGCAAAGACCGGCAGAAGATGTTCGAAGCTGATGTCCGCTGGCAACACACAGGTATTCAAGTCGGTGTTAGTGTGGACTTCGGCGACAGGTGGTCGTTGCCAGCGTTCAGTGCGGTACATCATTACCATGGTGCAAAAGAAGAAAAAAAAACAAAAGAAAATTGCACTGTGCAGCATGATGATTGCTACTATGTGAGGACAAGGTGACAAGAAGGGAATGGTGCAAGGACTGGTTACAGAAACGAAGCGAAAGGGGAAGCCATGCAACCATTTTACATGAACTGCGAATTGGTTATGAATCAGACTTCACAAATTATATGCGGATGGACCTAAACAGCTTCTAAGACTCTTTTTGAGAGGGTAAAACCTTTTATAACGAAACAGGACACCTGTATGAGAGCATTTCACCAGAAGCACGTCTAGAGGCAATGTTGATTTACCTTTCCACCGGGTACTCCTAAACTTCCCTTCAATACAGAACAAGAACATCTAAACATAGTCTGTCTGCAAATATTCCTGATACGTGCCAAACCATCTATGATGTGCTTCAGGATCCATACTTAAACGTAAGCAATGCTTCTTTGTGACAGGTTAAAGGCAGGTAATAATAATGACATGCATAATGTGAAGGACAGGCCCACTATTGAGCCCATAGACATGAGATTGATATTATACATTATAGTTCCTGTAAACTGTATCGGAAAAGACGCTTGTTTTGCTTGGAGTTTGGTGCTCAGACATCACTCAACTTGAGGGGCGATCCGGCAGATAAAACGAGATAATCTTTACACACATGTAAAGTTGTTAATGAATAGTTTCTAAACATGAGATATAGACAAACTATGACTCTTGTTTCTTGCTAAGCTTTAATTCAAATGATTCAGAGAGTATATTTGCATGTAATTTTGAATACACAGACACTTGTAATTATGTTCGTACCATATCATATTAACAATAGAAATAATTAAGCTACAGCACAAACATATCGTCATGTTGAAAATAGGAATAATTATTCAACAACCTTTGATGAATAGGAGAGCTTGCCTAATTTTCCTAGAAAAAGCACCTCAGAAATTAGTTTTTGTCCCTGGATTTTATTTTCTTCATTCATCTTTCGTAAATCATTGGTAACATCATCACTAAAAGCACTTTCATCATCGCTATCCTCTCTCCGATCGAGATAATTGTCTCAGTTGATGAAGCGCTTCTGGAAGCACTTCATGCCTCTCGGCAGTGACTAAAGATCTTTTCCTCCCTCGAGTCGTTTGAGGCTGAATGCCATGGTGAGAACTAATCAACAAACAGACTCAGAAAATCCGGTAACCAAGTAACTTTGTTCGTGTGCCTGGCTGTATCGTATACTTCCACGCCTCTGTCCCACCAGACAGTGTCCGAAGTTCCAATACTACGAACATGGATAATGTCCGGCACACCTCTAGGTGCTCGCTTCTGACGTCAGCAGCGAACCTTTCCGCTTTCCAGCGTTAACTGGTAACGGTGTTTGTCCGCCGGACATTGTTCGACCGTGTGGACGCACCCTTAATAGATAAGAGAGATGCATATTCTCCTAGGGCTAACATTGAGGTGCTCCAAGACATACTACACCGCCGACATCAAATCGCTGGTAAACTACTGTGCTCCAGCACTCACTGGCCTGAGAGGTGACCAACACGGTCGTCCAGAATGATGCACTCGGGACCATGCTGGGAGCTCCTATGCGGACCAGGATCTGGGCTGCCACCCCCAGTAGAGTCGAGCAAGACCCTAGCAAGAGTCGAGCAGACGACAGCGGCGACTCTAGCTAAAATCTACAGGCTAGACGAGCCAAGCACTCAGCCACGAATGCCAGTGGTTGAAGGCAAAAGTCCTGGCCGCCCTCCACTTCGACCAGATCGCGAGGAACCTCTTGGACGCGCGAGGCGGCCAATGCCATCCAAGTCTTTCAAGCGGCGGCGTCCGTATTGGAGACGGAGGATACACCACCTGTATAGAGTACCACCTCCATAGAACCCTCCACCAGCCACCTTCGCGGTCATAGCTTTGGGACATGAAGTCCAGCCTCCAGCAGGAAGACTTGAGAAGACTGACTCTGAGAGCCATGGCCACTGAGACACCTGCTGTAGCTTACTTCACATACGGCTCAGGGGACCAGACAGATAAGGGAAGGTTGGGGGTGGCGTTCCACACCCAAGGTCGCACTCTCCTATGAAGGCTGTCAGATGGCTGCTCCACACCACAGACTGAGCAGGCAGCCATCTCCAAAGCCCTGGAACACCCAGCCACCACGCACTCGAAGCGCTGCTACACAACATCCCATAGGACAACATTAAGCTTGTCACCTCGATCCTCGCTCAGCTTCGAGGTACAGGGACGTCCCGTCACCATACACTGGTTCCCCAGTCACGTGGGGATCGAGGGGAACAAGACAGCAGACGAGGCAGCTAAAGCAGCTACACGTTTTGGCAATATCCAGGTGTATGGAATGTTCCAGAGCCTGCAACAAGTAAAGCACCAGCTACAGAAAGCAGCAAGGCTGCGGACCAAGAGGAATCTCCTGGACGCCTACAATGCCGGATCACTCTCAGCCAAGTGGTACATGGTGGCCGCGTCATTGGAGGCACCACACAACGACAGGGGCATAAGAAGAACCCTAAGTCATCTACAGCGTCTACGACTGGGGTACCAATGTAGCTGGCGTAATATTAACGGCGTCATCAGAGACTGCGTCTTCTGTCAGGAGCCGTCAACGCTCCCACTGGAACGCTGCATGCTGGACTGCGAAGTGACGGTCTCAGCGCAAGAGTCTCCGACTTCAGTGAGGAGGACCATGTACTGCCAGCGGCCTCTACTTTACAAGACCCAAAAAGAACCATATGGAACACCTGCTCAGGACCATAGGTGAATACTTGCCTCCCAGATGAAATATCGCGCCCAGCACCATCTTCATAAGAAGTTGCCTGCATCTCGGAAGGAAACAAGGAAACGGGCCGCCAACAGGCAAAGGCCCATGTCGGACCAAGCAGAGGCCCGACGATCTTAAACAAACCATCCTGGTTGTAGGGTTTCGATCTACTCTCGATCTAGTCCTTTGGAGGGAGTATGTGTATTGTCTGTCTGACACTTTGCAGGATTTTACCAGCGACTGCGCCTCGGATCCCACCAAGGACCAATCTGGTCCACACCCACTGGACTGGAAGAAGGAAAGCACCGAAGTGGAAATCGGGCATAGATTCTTGGAACACACTTTAAACCAGCAGGTTCAGTAGGTATTTACACTGATGGCTCCAGATCCGATAGTGACAGTGATCAGTGTGGAGGCTGTACGAGGTAGCCTACCTCCTGCAGCTTCCTCCTTCACCGCTGAGAGTTAGGCCATAATATCACCTATAAAGGTAACCAAGGTACAAGAGCGCCAATATATAGTTATCTACTCTGATTCCCGGAGTATTATGAAGGCCATCGACACGTTAAACTGACCACATCCAGTGGTGAAGAAGCTCCAAGACTGGCTTGTATTGATGTCACGGCACCAGAAGATATCTACGCACGGTCTCTACTCGTATTCTTATTTATGGGGTACGAACGAGCAGACCAAGAAGCAAAGACGGCTGTAGCTGCCTGCTGGGATGCTCATTTTCCTCTCCTACACAGCCATAGGAAGCCCCACCTCTGAGGATGATCCTCGCAGTAGATGGAGACAGACAACAAACTGCGAAGAATTAGAGCAGACCTTGGCAGCTGTGTGAGGGTGGTACTCTCCAGCCGACGAATGGAAGTGGTTCAAGCCAGGTTGAGGATGGTACACGCAAGACTGGCTCGTGGGTGGATAGTGGCGGGCGACCAGCCATCACTATGAGGAGGGTCAGGTGCCATTAACAGTGGTCCATATTGTGGAGACGTGTGTGGTATTCTCAGCCCGAAAAAATGTTCAACTCCCATTGCACGAAAAATTTAACTAGGATAAGATTGTAACTTTGATTATTTTGGTGAAGAAAACTAACATTTTATACAAAATGTTTTGATAGAAGTCACCCTGTCTTTCCTTTAAGCCAAGATCGTGGCGCTACATTGGAGGGGCTCGAAGCGACAAGTCATGGATTGATATTTCGCGGTTCATATATGATTCCTCGCTGTTGTTTCATATCTTAAACATACATGTCAGTAGCAACCTGACAGCATAGCTGTTTTGTTTGTTGGGTTTTACGGCCTTCAGCCTATAAGGAAGACCATTAGGCCTGCAACCCTATTGAATATGACTGAAGTCATCCCTAAATACCTGCTCTAAAAAGAAAAATGAAAGCGTATTCGTAAAGTATAATTCTATGATGAATAAGAATGAATAATGGAAGGAAAAAATTTTGTGGGCAATGAGCCGACGTGGCGGCAAATCCCACCCAATCGGCACAGCACCCACGGTTGCAATTTACCCAAGAATGCGAGATGATACACGTAGACAGTCCTCCACCACGTCATGCACATAGAATTTATAGTTTAATCGGAGGTTCGCCGACTCTACCCCATGGCGTTGCTGCCCCGTTGGATGACCACCTTCCTCCAAAGTCGACCGCCTAGTGAATGACATGTCCACCCACCAGGCGACCAGCCCCCAAATAGGAGCAGCCTCACACCGAGGCCAACCCCGCCACAGAGGAGAACCCACGAACCACCTTAGCATCTTGCTTAATTCCGTTTCTCTGAGGAAGACCATCAATTTCTCGATAGTTCTCGGGCTATCCCCGAGTACATAAATATTTTTCTTGTAGCAGTCTATTAGTTTTTCCTATGTTGAAATCTGTTGCATCGTAATAGTAAATGTTCTATTGTGGAGAGTTGTTCTCACTGTTGGCATACTGGTGGAAAGCTTGTGTTCATGTCTGGCTGCAGATGGGTGGTGTAAGTACATTTCATTCTGAGGCTGGCCAGCACGACCTCCTCTTCTGTTCTTGCTGTACGAGGTCGGCCAGTCCGCCACTTCTTGCCTATGTTTCCTGTAGATTGTCAAGCTGGTCCACTGACTCCGTCACAGAAGATGGCTTAATCTCTTCCCCAAGGAAAGGCAGGACCCCAGCTCCCGAGGGATCGAACGACCTCCTCGAGTTCTGAGGTCGACTTAGCCAAGCTGTCTGCCTGTTCATTGCCGTATATGTTGCAATGACCAGGTACCCAGATCAAGAATTTCTCGCATGAATTTATTTTATTGATAATATTGCCCTGTAATTCACAGGAATCTATATTCAGAGCCTATTGCTTTAGGAGCAGAAAGAGAATCGGAAAAAAATGATCGCTTTAATGTGATTTGAATTATATATTTATGGCTGGATCAATGGCAAACAATGCGGTGCAAAATACAGATGTATGGTTCGGCAAGCGGTGTCAGCACATTCCATCGACCACACACTTGCACCCACACATTCATCCGTCTTGGAGCCATCCAAAGTTGGTAAGTGGTTGTGTCGACGTGGCAGCGAACACCACCCAGTCGGCACAGCATCCACTGGTGCAGCTGCCAGAAGGACTGCGAAAAAGATAAGATAGATTAGAGTCCTTCACCATAACATGATACTTATATAAATTTACATAATAGCTTCGGCAAATCGTCAGCTGGACACCATAACGGAACCAGCTCCAAGCCGAACCACCCCTGATCCAGGCCAGCAGCAAAATAAGCAAATTGTTTCACCCACCACACGACCAGCCCAGAGCGAAAAGCAGCCACACCCTGAAACCAGCTCCGGCTCAGAGTCGAACCAACGAACCACCTTATACCTTATTTCCGTATCCTTGAGAACGATAAACAATTGGTTATCATCACCAAGTAGATTGTAGATGAAGTTTTTTTTTGTTTTTCAAATAATCTATCAGCCTCTTTTTTCACAATATTTCGTACACTGTGAGGAGATGGTTTATTTTCAGACTGGATTGGCAGGTTTCGCATCTTGCTGGAAAGTTTCGGTTTATATATGGTTGTAGGTGGGTGCTGTAGGTACATTTAAGACGTAGCCGGGCCAGGACGACTTCCTCTCTTCAGTTCTTCCTGTACGAGGTCGTCCAGTCCGGTACTTGTGGTTTGTATTTTCTTGCTATAGTCAGGCTGGTCCACTGACTTTGCCACAGAAGAAATGTTGAATTCTTTCCCAAGGATAAGCAGGACCCCAGCTCCCGAGGGATCGAACGAGTTCTGAGGTCGACTTTTAGCCAACCGGTCTGCTTGTTCATTGCCGTAAATATTGCAATGGCCAGGCACCCAAATCAAGATATCTATATTACATGAATTTAGTTTGTGTTACCCAGAGTTTATAGCTTGAAGAGGTGACAACGAATCTGTAGAATTTACCGATTTGATATGAATTGAATGATATAATCTATGGCCTTGTCAATGGCAAATGATTCCGCACATAAAAGTTGTATGGTTCGGTAGCCTGTACCGAAGACATTCGTTCGATCCCACATTTGCACACACACACACACACTCGCCTGTCTTGAAGCCATCTGTGTAGAAGTGGGCATATGATAAATGATACGTAATGACGTAACTGAATCACTGGTGTACCTCACTCTGCGGCGCATTCCATTTCGTCGCAGGGAGCCAGTTGGTCTTCGTTTTTATTTTTGGCTTCCCGGGGAGGTAGTTTATTTCTGACGGTAGCATTTCTTCTCCTGGTTATCAGAATACCACACTTTAACGTTAATTCGTCTCGACGCAGCTGGAAAGGAGGTACATTTGCCTCAACTTGCAATCGCAGGCGTGCAGAACCTTTTGGGATGGGGATGACTTGCGCAGCGTGCCATGAGTTTGGAGGCTTTCTAGACGTCCAAATCTCATTGTACAATGCTAACAGCCTCCTCAGGTTGGCCTGACTAAGATGGTGAATCATCTCGTAGGTTACCCTGCTGGGTCCTGGGCTGGAACCTTGACAGGATTTCAGGGGTGGGCAAGAAGTAATTCTTTAAGAGTAAATGCTTTATAGCATGGCATAGTTTTCAGCTTTGGCCAAGTCGATCACTGTCTACTCCGCCTGACGTGTGTGCGGTAGAAATCGTCGATCGTAATTGGCCGAGCTACTTGTCTGAGAATCTCCTGGCGATAGCGTTGGCTATGTCGTCTAGGTCGTCTATATGATGCAGTCTTAAGTGGCGAGTTAAGGGATGGATGGTTGTTTCTGTTTTCTGGTCATTTTCTTTTGTGGACCAGACATGACTGCGTCTTTATTAACAGTTGAAACATAGCCACACCAGGAGTGTCTTTTAGCTTGTCTTATTGTTCATGCCTGAGCCCTCGCTTGTTTATATGCAATGAAGTCATTAACTGAAGGCTCTGTCGAAAATCCTATATCTCCTCTTGCGCTCACGCAGTGCATTTCGGTAATCTGGTGTCCACCAAGGAACTCTTATGCTTTGTGGACATTGTAGGGATCTTAGGAATAGGGGCCTCAGCAGCCCTGAGGATGGTATTGGTTACATTACTGACCTTTGTGTCAATGTCATCTCTGGATATATCTAGGATGCCTTGTCTTGAGAAAGACCCCCCCTGTCTGCTTTCTTATAATTGAATCTGATCGGAGACGGTCTGGTACTGTTGTCGCATGTATAAGGAAGACAGATTGGAAAATGGTCACTACCCATGGAGTTGTCATAAGTACCCCAGGTGATGTCATTTAGTATATCCGGGGATGACAGAGATAGGTCGATGGCCGAGATGTTTCCTCTCCAGTCATCTACATGAGTTCCACTACCTTCGTTCAGAAGAGCGAGATTAGAATTGGTGATATAATTTACCATTTGTTTCCACGCGTGAGTCTGCCAGTTTACTTCCCCACTGATGATGATGAGCGTTGAAGTCTTCAAGAATGTTTTGTGTGGGGTAATTGACTGAAGAGCAAAGTGAATTCATCTTGTGCATTGGAACCGGGACAGTAAATTGAGCAATTGGCCAGGCACGTGTTATTAAATTTTACTCTTCATGCGACAGCTTCTAGAGTAGAATTTGAAGTCACTCCTGTATGGGGTAAGCTTTAGTGTACATAAATGGCTACCCCATGATCGTCATCTATATACGGGTGATTATCTTAAACAGCGCAATCTTCGACTGTGCTCTTCAGACTGGTTTCTTGTAGACATATAACGGATGGCCTATATAATGTAAGCAACAGTGATAGTTGTATTTGCTTATTCCTAAGACTATCTACAATTCTACTGGATGATATTGAATGCGTTGGTTTAAGATTTCTTAACCCAGCCAGCTTTGTGAACCCTTTTTTTGGGCTTGGGAGAGTCCAAGGGGGAACGGGATCGGCTCCTGATAGTGGAGACTGTATTGTCATCGATTCCACCGAGGAAGACTTCGTCGAAGAGGACCTCCTCACTGGAACCACAGGAACGATGACGTGCGACATAGTTTCTTTTGAAAGTTTCACCAAATTTGTCTTGTCCTCTTTTAATGTGTTTTGGTTCTAACAGAGCAGGTGGCTTTTGAGTACGAGTCTTTCAGCACAGTCATCAGTGTCGGTCTGCTTCGTTAAAGGTTCGTCTGGAGTGGTGGAGCGTGGTTCAGTAGTTCACGTTGTCTTCGTGCCAGTTGTAACCATGACCGGCTTGCATTTCGGTGCCATCGCATAGGACTCGTTGGGTTTGGGAGTCTCGTGAGTGTCCTTCACCCCTTTTCCTTGCTTCACCATATGAAATGTTCTCCTTTGCCTAAACTGCTCAAACTTGTACCAAGGACATTCTCGTTGCGAGCTTGGGTGGTTGCCACCACAGTTAACGCAAAGTACCACTTTGGCTGTGCAATTGTCAGCAACATGGTCCTCGCTGCTGGCACACTTTCCACATCGAGATGAAAGAGTACAGGATTTTTCACCATGACCATACCTTTGACATTTGAAGCATCGCAAGGGGTTCGGTATGTAAAGGTCTCACAGCTACCTCAACCTACGGCAATGCCATTTGGCAATTTTGATTTTCCGAAAGTTAAGTGATCGAGTGTTTTACGTCGCTCGCCGTCAATAAGTTTTGTAACAAGTCTCGCAGCAATCACTTCCTCGTCTGCAAGTATTTTTTTTTTTTTTCCGCTATTGCCAGTTAATGTGCAATGGGGGAAGATCTATATACTGTGCAAAGGTCTTATATGACGGCTAAGCTACGTATTGATAGTGAAGGAAGTTGTTAATCGGAAAGTGTATGGATACTATAAGGGGAAGACTACAGGCCAGAATGCTGATAGCATAGTTCGAGATGAGTTATGAGGTGGCAGTTGGATGATGTTTCGGACTCTGTTGGGTCCGGCGACTTAGGTTGCAGACTTAGGCACAGCGACCTTCCAGCACCGCTCACATTCCAGTGCGGCCTGTCGCACGGGAGCAATGGGAAACCCTGCCAAGGCGTCCACCGTCCGTCGCGACAACCCGACCTCAGGAACTGGTACCTGCCCGGGAGCCACGGGAGAACAGCCTAATCCCGCACACCCCAAGCCGACAAAGGGGAGATGACCTTACGCCTGCCCGGTGGGCCGACACCAGATGTTCGAGGCAGGCTCTGACTTATAACCTGTGCTCTTGGACCACATCCTGTGAAGGGAGCGAGTCCAGGTTAGGGCTTTGACACTGCACACCTCGAGGTCCCGGTATGTCGGCCCTAACCCTCTGAGAGCACTCGCGCTTTCTTGACACCATGCACCTCCTCAACTCAGGGTCGCCGAAGTCACGTGCACGGCGTCTTTTCCGGTGTATTCCCGTACGCCTTGTAAGACTTCCGGGGTACCGTAGTAGCTGCACTTATATGCATGTGCAGCTGAAAGCGGGAAGTGAACGCCAGAGACCTGGGTGTCTATAATATAGGTCTCCGTGCCTTTAGAAGCTACGATGTCCGGCTTTCTAAAGGACCCCACAATCGGAATGCGCGGCTCGCAGGACACCTGAAAACCCCTTTGCCTCAGACGCCCAGCCAAAAATGCGCAGATGTTATCGTGTCTCTTGACCCGACCCCCGTGTGTACGCGGGCACATCTGAGCGATGTGTCCCAACGTACCCGGTTTCCGACAGGTGCCGCAGATTCCGTTTATTTCGGGCCGGCCTCTGGACGCCCTGGCAGGGGTGGGCAAGGCGCCTATCCGCACTTGGACGGCCTTCACATAATCGGCACCGGACAGGAAACGGTTCCCGCTGTTCACCCATCTACTCACTTGAGGCACAGTGGCAGATGGAGCGAGAGCCGCACCGTCAACAGTGCTGATCAGATTGGCAAGCCATACGTGCTGACGTTCGGTCTTACTTCCCGCCTGTCGACCCGCAATGCATGCGGGTCCGGACCAGCGCTAGGCGGAGCCAGCGGCGAACCGCCACTCGCACCTGCCTGTCCATGCGTGCTAACTGTGTCTTATATACTTCCCCCAACACAAGTCGATGCATGAGCTTGGGGATCAGATGTTCTACCAGCAGCGCAATTCGTTGTTGGGGTTTTAGAGGGGCTCTGGTGATGTTTCTCGGCCCCTCTTCTAGCAAGGCCCCATAAGACTTTCGGCGACCCCCGGCCCCGACGAGAATTCCGAGGTACTTATAATCGTCCTCATCACTCATGGAGCCGACGGCGCTGCCCAAGACCTGATACGTCCTATTTTTATTGACGTGCCAAGTCTTTCGCTTGCCGCCAACCTCCATGCCGAGGGTACGACATTTCCCTGGGTTCACTTGAAGCCCGCCCCCCCGCGAGGGTCGCAGCCATTACGTCCATTGCCTTATGCAAGCCAGTGGCGTGTGCGCAACCAGAACCAAATCGTCAGCGAAAGCCAATGCTGATACGGTCTTGTCACCTAACTTTACCCCTACGCCGGTCTCCTTCACCCTAGTGATTCCCTCGTCAATCACCAGGTTGAAGAGCATCGGCGATAATGGGTCGCCCTGCTTGACCCCACGAGTCATATTGATTTTCTCCGACATCCCATCGCTGCCTTCGATTTTGGTGAAGGCTCTGTCGTACGTCGACATAATATATGACCTGACTAGGGCAGGAATGCCCTTCCGCGACATGGCACGTTCGATAGTGCTATGGTTAACACTATCGAACGCTTTTGCCATGTCTAGGAATGCCAGGTGCACACCGTGGGCGTGTGCTCGCGCACAACCGACGAATGCATCTAAGATCAAGTTCTCAAGGCATCCGTCGACTGGGACAAATGCCTTTTGAGCCTCGTCGATCTTGAGGCTTGAGATGCGGCTGCTCAGTATGTTATGGAGCAGTCGGACTACCGCGCATGAGATTGTAATTGGGCGGTAGTCCTTGGGCTCGGTAGGGTTAGGGACCTTTGGTATCAGCACCGTTCTATTTGCCTTGAATGGCTCTGGCAGTGCAGACGTAGCAAGCCAAAGGTTGAACTTCTTAGCCAGTACCCTCGGAGGAATGGACTTCAGTAACCTCGTCGTCATTCCATCAGGGGCAGATGTTCGCGTCGCCTTGAGGTGATGTGCTACCTCGTCTATGGTTATGACTCTTGCCATTTGCTCACTGTATAAGTCGTAGTCGATGATGACACGCTCGTCCGGCTCAGACGGTCGAGAGAAGAGAGCCCCCCAAAAGGGAATGAGGCGGTCCGGCCCAACCGAAGTTGGCGGTACCTCCCAATCACCTTTGAGGATCTGTCCAGCAGCCAAAGACCTATTTTCTCGATAGAGTCTCTGTGTTTTGCGGTATTGCTCCCTTCTAAGCCGGTTCCCGCGCAAAGGTGTCTCCTCCGCTTGGCGTGCACGGCCCTGGTTTGCTGACTGCCTTGAACCACCTTCACCACGATCCGGGCGGTCTTGGGGCGGGCTGCAAGAACTTAGATAAGATACTTTATTCGTCAAATTGTTATACAAAATGCAATACAAAATGAAATTCGTTTTGGCTTTAGAGCTCCTTAGTAGTTGTAAAAAAAAACATTAAAATATTAACAAGAAATATTGCATAGGTTATTTCATATAAAATGTTACTTTGCTATTGTGTACATGCGATATCAGCTTGTCACCATCCCTATCATGAACCATCACCTACAGTTATCATGAAACTTAAAGCTAGAAGTTATAGTGATGATAGATGATTGAAAAGCAGAATGCTTTTGGGTACAAAAGACTTTTTGTATCTATCAGTGCGCAGCTTGGGCAGAGCTAGCCTTCTACCAGATTTAAGATACGTGTAACAATTATGTAGCGGATGCGTTACATCTTTCCTCATTCTGTCTACTTGTTTCATTGTACCTTTTTGATAAAGCTTATTCAGTGATGTGGTCTCTGCACCTAGTTTTCTTGCTTTCTTAACAATCCTTCCCAACTTCTTTTTATCTTTGCAAGTAAGTTTTCCATACCAGGCAGTGATTGAAAAATTTATAACCGATTCTAAAATTGATTTGTAAAATAGGCTAATGACCATTTTATCTACATGTAGGTTATGCAAGATACGTACAAAGTGTAATCTTTGGTTACATTTCCTTGACACCATATCTGTATTAACACTTCCCTTCAACTGGTCATCAATCATAAAGCCCAAATACTTATACTGGTTTACTCTTTCTACGTTTTCTTCCTCAATTGTTAATAGGTCTGGTACGTGTTTATTTTTAGTTCTGAAATCAAATATCATCTCTTTCGTGTTCTTTACATTAAGCTCCAAAAAATTTTGTTTACTCCAGTCATCGAATTTTTTTAACGAGTTAAATAGCCTTCATAATAATTTACAATTTTTCCTAAGATAACTGTATCGTCAGCATATTTTATAATAGTACAATCATCAATTTCACTTCTACAATCATCTGTATACAAGGTGAAAAGAGCTGGGGACAATACACAACCTTGGGGGGCTCCTGTGTTGGTGACTATCACATTAGACTTAACATTATTTACATTGGTATATTGGGGTCTCTGGGTTAAAAAGCTAAAAATCCATATTAAGATATTTCTATTTACACCCAATTCTAGCATTTTATTGAGCAAAATATGAGGTTGCATTGCATTAAATGCTGAACTAAAATCAATGTATAGTGCTCTAATTTGTGATTTGGGCTTATCTAAATGCTTATTAATATCATTTAATAGTACAAGTGTTGCATCCTGTACACTCCTATTATTACGATAAGCAAATTGCATAGGGTCTTTTAGCATCTGTGATGCGTGTTTTGCAGCGGCCCTGGCGGCGGCGAGGCTGTCACCCTGACGCAAGTGGTCCAGGGCAACATTTAGGACGTCCTCGCCCCACGATGTCCTTGTGGGGTCGAGTAGTAACCCGTCGAAGTAGGCAAAGTCTCCGCCATAAAGGAAGCAATCATTTGTTGGGGTTGGGGGATCCGCGGAATGGCTGGGACGGATAAAACTGCGGGAGGAATGGTCGTCTCACCGCCGGGTTCCGCACACGCGTACATCCCTGTACGTGGTGCTTCCCCCTCTGTGTCATCCCGCGTGTTGCTTCTCGTTATGGCTGGGACACGCCCCCTAATCGGCGAGCCATCCAGCACCTCACCTTCACCAGTTTCCTGGATCAGGTTCAAGTTCAAGGTCAGTTCCAGTACCCTGGACTTGTATGACGCCTTGCGTCGGAGCCCTTTGATCGCTTCGACCCTCCTAGAAGGGACAATCTCCCGCAGCCGCTGGTTCAGGCCCTGCCCGGCAACTAGTGAGGGACCAGCTGCCATCCCGGCCTCAGCCCTGGCGAGGAGCTCAACCTCCTCATCAGACCATCGAGCCTTGGACAGAACGTGTCTCGTCGCCAGCTCCTGATGGAAGGAGCCGGCATGCGCCTGCCTCTCGTGGACCCTATGGCCCCGAAAGCTGGCGAAGGTCTTCCCACAATGTAGGCAAGTGGGTGAACGGTCGTCGACTGTTCCCACGTGGTTATTGCTGGCACCCAACATACCAACAGAGGCTGGCACGCTATTCAACTAAGGAATGGGTTAAGCGTGACGGGTGTCAACGAAGCGAAAACCCGTGACAGGTAGACGCTTCGGCTATGGTCGCACAGTGCTGCCGCCCGAAGGAAGCAGAGGACTGCAGTCAGACGATGGCCTCTGCCGCTGTGCTTCAGCCCACGGGATTTCCCTTTAGTAGTTGCCCTGAGGGACCAGCTGCCATCTCGGCCTCAGCCCTGGCGAGGAGCTCAATCTCCTAGTCAGACCATCGAGCCTTGGACAGAACATGCCGTGTTGCTAGCTTCTGGTGAAAGGAGCCAGCATGCGCATGCCTCTCGTGGACCCTACGGCCCCGAAAGCTGGCGAAGGTCTTCCCACAATGTGGGCAATTGGGTGAACGGTCGTCGACCGTTCCCACATGGCTATTGTCGGTACACGACATACCAACAGAGGCTGGTACGCTGTTCCGAGGAATCGGTTATGCGTGACGGGTGTCAACGAAGCGAAAACCCGTGACAAAGGTAGACGCTTCGGCTTTGGTCGCACAGTACTGCCGCCCGAAGAAAGCTGAGGACTGCAGTCAGACGATGGCCTCTGCCGCTGTGCTTCAGCCCAAGGGATTTCCCTTTAGTAGTTGTCCTACTATCCCAGTAAATAAAGCTGGACAACTTCCGAAAGTTGAGTGATCGAGTGTTCTACGTCGCTCGCCGTCAATAAGTTTTGTAACAAGTCTCGCAGCAATCACTTCCTCGTTTGCAAGTTCTCTTCATAGATTCCCAGTTAGTGATTGGGACGTGCAGGAAGGTCTAACTACTTTCTAATATTTGTGCTTCTCTTTTGGAGTTAAAAACTACACAAAAGGGGTGTTTGTCGGTAAGCGACCTACTCTACATGTTGATAGTGAAAGAAGTGTTTAATTGAAGGAAGACTGTATGGACACAATAAGAGGAAGATTTCAGATCAGACTGCTGATAGCACAGGTAGAAGTAAGTGGAGAGGTGGCAGTAAGATGATGGTTCGATATACCTTACCGAACCTGAAGCACAATGACCTCCCAGCACCGCTCATCCTTCCAGTACGGCCTGTCAGACGGGAGCAATGGGCAACCCCGCCAAGGTGTCCACCGACAACCCGTCCTCAGGAACTGGTACCTGCCTGGGAGCCACGGGAGAACAGCCTAGTCCCGCACACCCTAAGCGAACAAGGGGGAGATGACCTTTAACCTGCCCGGCGGCCGACACCAGATGGACAAGGCAGGCCCGATTATTACCCTGTGCTCTTGGACCACATTCGGTAGAGGGAATGCGTCCAGGTTAGGGCTTTGACACTGCACACCTGAAGGTCCCGGTGTGTCAGCCCTAACCCAATGAGAGCACTCGCACTTTCTTGGCACCATGCACCTCGCCAGTTGACCGTGGCAGATGTTAAGTGCACGGTGCCTTTACCGGTTAGGTCCCGTACGCCCTGTAGGACTTCCGGGGTGCCGTAGTAGCTGCACTTATGCTGGTGTGCAGCTGAAAGAGCGAGGTGGACTCCAGAAACATGGGTATCTATTATCCAGGCCTCTGTACCTTTGGAAGCCACGATGTCCGGCTTCCGAAAGGACCCCGCAATAGGAATGCGAGGCTCGCAGACCACCTGGTACCCACTCTGCCTCAGCCGTCCGGCCAAATAGGCATTGATGTTGTCATGCCTTCTGACTCGACCCCCATGGGTACGAGGACACATCTGTGCGATGTGCCAAAGTGTCCCAGGTTTGTGACAGGTGTCAGAGGCCGATCTCGGGCCGGCCTGTGGACGCCCTGGCTGGGGTCGGCAGCGCGCCAATCCTGACTTGGACAGCCTTCACGTAGTCAGAACAGGACAGAAATCGGTTCCCACTTGTGACCCATCGGCTAACCTGAGGCACGGCAGCAGATGGAGCGAGAGCCGCTCCGTCAACGGTACTGACTAGATTAGACCTCCATCCGTGCAGGCGTTCGGTCTTATTACCCGCCTGCCGACAAGCAATGCATGCGGGTCCGGCCCAGCGCTGCAGTTTGCTCAACACTGCAGGCTCCCGGACTGCCGCATGCATCACCGGGTCGGTCGAGGTGAGTAATTTCTCGAACAGTGCTTGTTTATTCAGATGGACGGTCGAGACAAAGTCCGGTATACCTAGCCCACCATCTCCAGCTGCCGAGTGAAAGTAAGCACAGGGCACGTCCTGGGCTAGGCGTAGCCAGCAGCAAACCGGCACTCGCACCTGCCTGTCCATGTGTGCTAGTTGTCTTATACACTTCACCCAGCACCAGTCGATGCATGAGCTTAGGCACCAAGTGTCCCACGAGCATCGCAATTCTTTGCTGAGGTTTTAGAGGGGCTCTGGTGATGTTAAGGAGCCCCTCTTCTAGCAGGGCACCGTAGGATTTTCGCCGCCCCTTAGCTCCGACTATTACGCCTAGGCACTTGTATCCGTCCTCAGTGTTCCTGGAACCGACAGCGCTGCCTAAGACATGGAACGTCCTCTTGTTCATTGACGTACCAAGTCTTACGTTTGCCATCGACCTCCATGCTGAGCGTACGACACTTTACCGGATTAACGTGATGTCCCCCTCCCCCCCCGCAAGGGTCTCAGCCATCACATTCATTGCCTTCTGGAGGCCAGTGGGCGTCTGTGCCACCAGAACCAAATCATCGGCAAACGCCAACGCTGATATTCGTTGGTCACCTAATCTTACCCCTACGCCAGTCTCTCTTACCCTTGCGATTCCCTCGTCAATCACAAGGTTAAAAAGGATAGGCGATAAGGGGTCACCCTGTTTGACCCCACGAGTCATATTCACCTTTCCCAACATCTCGTCGCTTCCTTCAATATGGGTGAAGGCTCGGTCGAACGACGACAAGATATATGCCCTGACAGGGGCTGGGATGCCCTTCCGCGACATTGCCCGCTCATCGATAGTGCTATGATTAACACTATCGAATGCTTTGGCCACGTCGAGGAATGCCAGGTGCACACCGTGGGCGTGTGCCCGCGCACGACCGACGATCACATCCAAGATCGCGAGGTTCTCATGACATCCGTCTATATGGACGAATGCCTTTTGAGCCTCATCAATCTGGATTAGGCTCGAGATGCGGCTGCTCAGGATCTTATGGAGCAGACGGACTACGGCACAAGATATGGTGATCGGCCTATAGTCCTTGGGCTCAGTGGGATTGGGTACCTTCGGTATCAGTACTGTGCGGTTGGCCTTCAGTGGCTCTGGTAGGGTGGACGTAGCCATCCATAGGTTAAATGTCTTGGCAAGAATCCTTGGGGGGATGGACTTCAGTAATCTTGTTGACATCCCGTCAGGTCCAGGGGCAGATCTACGAGTGGCTTTGAGGTGGTGTGCTACCTCGCCTACGGTGACAACCTCTGCTAGTTGTCCACACTCCGGGTCATAATCGGTAATGGCAGGTGTGTCCGTCTCAGACGGCTGAGAGAAGAGAGCCTTCCAAAAGGGATTGAGGCGGTCCGGCCCAACCGAGGTTGGCGGTACCTCCCAGTCACCTTTCAAGACCAGTCCAGCGGCCAAAGACCTATTCTCACGATAGAGTCTCTGAACTCTCCGGTATTGTTCTCTTCTAAGGCGGTTTCCACGCAAAGGAACCTCCTCCGCTTGGCATACACGGCCAGAATTCTCTCGCTGTCTCAAATTCCCTCCCCCACGATTTGGACGGTCGTCGGGCTCGCGGCAGGAGCTTACCACATGAGTGGCGTGCTCTGCGGCTCCCCTGATAGCGGCAAGGCTGTCACTTCGACGCAAATGGTCTATGGCTCCATTTAGGATGTCCTCGCCCCACGATGGACTTATGGGGCCAGGTCCTAAAGAGTCGAGATATGCGACAGTCTCCGCCACAAAAGAAGCAATTGTCTGGGGTTGTTGGGAAACCCGCGGGACAACGGGGACAGTTAAAACCGTAGGAGAGATGTACGTCTCACCACTGGAATCCACTCCCACGGACATCCCTGTACGTGCGGCATCTTCCGAAGTGTTGCCCCGCGGTGTGCTTTGCCCTGTGGCTGGGACACTCCTCATAGTCGGCTCCCCATCCATCACCTCGCCTTCGTCGTCTTCGTGCAGTGGAGTGGTATTTGAGATCAGTTCCTGAACCCTGGTCTTATACTACATTTTGCGTCGGAGACCTTTGATCGCTTCGACCGTCCTAGAAGGAACAATCTCCCGCAACCGCTGGTTCAGGCCCTGCCCGGTAACTAGTGAGGGACCAGCTGCCAGCCTCAGCCCTGGCGAGAAGCTTCACCTCCTCGTCAGACCATCGAGCCTTCGACATGACATGCCTGGTCGCCAGCTCCTGGTGAAAGGAGCTAGCATGTGCCTGCCTTTCGTGGACCCTACGGCCCCGAAAGCTGGCAAAGATCTTCCCACAATGTGGGCAAGTGGGTGAACGGTCGTCGTCCGTTCGCACGTGACTGTAGCTGGTACCCGACATACCAACAGAGGCTGGCACGCTATTCACTGAGGAATGGGTTATGCGTGACGGGTACCACGAAGCGAAAAGCCGTGACAAGGGTGGACGCTCCGGCTTAAGTCGCACAGCACTACCGCCCGAAGGAAGTAGAGGACTGCAGTCAGTTGTTGGACACTGCCGCTGCGCTTCAGTCCTGGGATTGCCCTTTGGTAGTTGTCCTACTGTACCAGTAAACTTAGCTGGACAACTTCCGACTCTCAACCGTTGGTTGGAATATACTGGAAATTCAATGAACGAAGCTAGTGCTTAAAGTGTGCAATCACTTGAATTACTCGGCTGTGAGGCGTTATAAGAGCAAGTGACAATCCGTTGTAACTCTCTTAGTCAAGAATGGGTTATGCGTGACGGGTGTCAATGAAGCGAAAACCCGTGACAAAGGTAGACGCCTTGGCTTTGGTCGCACAGTGCTGCCGCCCGAAGGAAGCAGAGGACTGCAGTCAGACGATGGCCTCTGCCGCTGTGCTTCAGCCCAAGGGATTTCCCTTTAGTAGTTGTCCTACTATCCTAGTAAACAAAGCTGGACAACTTCCGAAAGTTAGAGTGATCGAGTGTTCTACGTCGCTCGCCGTCAATAAGTTTTGTAACAAGTCTCGCAGCAATCACTTCCTCGTCTGCAAGTTCTCTTCATAGATTCCCAATTAGTGATTGGGACGTGCAGAAAGGTCTAACTACATTCTAATATTTGTGCTTCTCTTTTGGAGTTAAAAAAAGCTACACAAAAGGGGTGGATGTCTGTAAGCGACCTACTCTACATGTTGATAGTGAAAGAAGTGTTTAATTGAAGTAAGACCGAATGGACACAATAAGAGGAAGATTGAGATTAGACTGCTGATAGCATAGGTAGAAGTAAGTGGAGAGGTGGCAGTAAGATGATGGTTCGATATATGACCTTACCGAACCGTAGCACAATGACCTCCCAGCACCGCTCATCCTTCCAGTACGGCCTGTCAGACGAGAGCTATGGGCAACCCCGCCAAGGCGTCCACCGCCCGCCCGACAACCCGTCCTCAGGAACTGGTACCTGCCCGGGAGCCACGGGAGAACAGCCTAGTCCCGCACACCCTAAGCCAACAAAGGGGAGATGACCTTTAACCTGCCCGGCGGCCGACACCAGATGGATAAGGCAGGCCCAATTATTACCCCTGTGCTCTTGGACCACATTCGGTAGAGGGAATGCGTCCAGGTTAGGGCTTTGACACTGCACACCTCAAGGTCTCCCTGTGTCAGCCCTAACCCAGGGCTGACACAGGGAAGGCACCGGAGGATTTTCGCCGCCCCTTAGCTCCGACTATTACGCCTAGGTACTTGTATCCGTCCTCAACGTTCATGGAACCGACAGCGCTGCCTAAGACATGGAACGTCCTCTTTTTCATTGACGTACCAAGTCTTACGTTTGCCATCGACCTCCATGCTGAGCGTACGACACTTTACCGGATTAACGTGAAGTCCCCCTCCCCCCCGCAAGGGTCTCAGCCATCACATTCATTGCCTTCTGGAGGCCAGTGGGCGTCTGTGCCACCAGAACCAAATCATCGGCAAACGCCAACGCTGATATTCGTTGGTCACCTAATCTTACCCCTACGCCAGTCTCTCTTACCCTTGCGATTCCCTCGTCAATCACAAGGTTAAAAAGGATAGGCGATAAGGGGTCACCCTGTTTGACCCCACGAGTCATATTCACCTTTCCCGACATCTCGTCGCTTCCTTCAATATGGGTGAAGGCTCGGTCGAACGACGACATGATATATGCCCTGACAGGGGCTGGGATGCCCTTCCGCGACATGGCCCGCTCATCGATAGTGCTATGATTAACACTATCGAATGCTTTGGCCACATCGAGGAATGCCAGGTGCACACCGTGGGCGTGTGCCCGCGCACGACCGACGATCACACCCAGTATCGTGAGGTTCTCATGACATCCGTCTATGGGGACGAATGCCTTTTGAGCATCATCGATCTGGATTAGGCTCGAGATGCGGCTGCTCAGGATCTTATAGAGCAGACGGACTACGGCACAAGATATGGTGATCGGCCTATAGTCCTTGGGCTCAGTGGGATTGGGTACCTTCGGTATCAGTACTGTGCGGTTGGCCTTCAGTGGCTCTGGTAGGGTGGACGTAGCCATCCATAGGTTAAATGTCTTGGCAAGAATCCTTGGGGGGATGGACTTCAGTAATCTTGTTGACATCCCGTCAGGTCCAGGGGCAGATCTACGAGTGGCTTTGAGGTGGTGTGCTACCTCGCCTACGGTGACAACCTCTGCTAGTTGTCCACACTCCGGGTCATAATCGGTAATGGCACGTGTGTCCGTCTCAGACGGCTGAGAGAAGAGAGCCTTCCAAAAGGGATTGAGGCGGTCCGGCCCAACCGAGGTTGGCGGTACCTCCCAGTCACCTTTCAAGACCAGTCCAGCGGCCAAAGACCTATTCTCACGATAGAGTCTCTGAACTCTCCGGTATTGTTCTCTTCTAAGGCGGTTTCCACGCAAAGGAACCTCCTCCGCTTGGCATACACGGCCAGAATTCTCTCGCTGTCTCAAATTCCCTCCCCCACGATTTGGACGGTCGTCGGGCTCGCGGCAGGAGCTTACCACATGAGTGGCGTGCTCTGCGGCTCCCCTGATAGCGGCAAGGCTGTCACTTCGACGCAAATGGTCTATGGCTCCATTTAGGATGTCCTCGCCCCACGATGGACTTATGGGGCCAGGTCCTAAAGAGTCGAGATATGCGACAGTCTCCGCCACAAAAGAAGCAATTGTCTGAGGTTGTTGGGAAACCCGCGGGACAACGGGGACAGTTAAAACCGTAGGAGAGATGTACGTCTCACCACTGGAATCCACTCCCACGGACATCCCTGTACGTGCGGCATCTTCCGAAGTGTTGCCCCGCGGTGTGCTTTGCCCTGTGGCTGGGACACTCCTCATAGTCGGCTCCCCATCCAGCACCTCGCCTTCGTCGTCTTCGTGCAGTGGAGTGGTATTTGAGATCAGTTCCTGAACCCTGGTCTTATACTACATTTTGCGTCGGAGACCTTTGATCGCTTCGACCGTCCTAGAAGGAACAATCTCCCGCAACCGCTGGTTCAGGCCCTGCCCGGTAACTAGTGAGGGACCAGCTGCCAGCCTCAGCCCTGGCGAGAAGCTTCACCTCCTCGTCAGACCATCTAGCCTTCGACATGACATGCCTGGTCGCCAGCTCCTGGTGAAAGGAGCTAGCATGTGCCTGCCTTTCGTGGACCCTACGGCCCCGAAAGCTGGCAAAGATCTTCCCACAATGTGGGCAAGTGGGTGAACGGTCGTCGTCCGTTCGCACGTGACTGTAGCTGGTACCCGACATGCCAACAGAGGCTGGCACGCTATTCACTGAGGAATGGGTTATGCGTGACGGGTACCACGAAGCGAAAAGCCGTGACAAGGGTGGACGCTCCGGCTCAAGTCGCACAGCACTACCGCCCGAAGGAAGTAGAGGACTGCAGTCAGTTGTTGGACACTGCCGCTGCGCTTCAGTCCTGGGATTGCCCTTTGGTAGTTGTCCTACTGTACCAGTAAACTTAGCTGGACAACTTCCGACTCTCAACCGTTGGTTGGAATATACTGGAAATTCAATGAACGAAGCTAGTGCTTAAAGTGTGCAATCACTTGAATTACTCGGCTGTGAGGCGTTATAAGAGCAAGTGACAATCCGTTGTAACTCTCTTAGCCAAGAATGGGTTATGCGTGACGGGTGTCAACGAAGCGAAAACCCGTGACAAAGGTAGACGCCTTGGCTTTGGTCGCACAGTGCTGCCGCCCGAAGGAAGCAGAGGACTGCAGTCAGACGATGGCCTCTGCCGCTGTGCTTCAGCCCAAGGGATTTCCCTTTAGTAGTTGTCCTACTATCCTAGTAAACAAAGCTGGACAACTTCCGAAAGTTAAAGAGTGATCGAGTGTTCTACGTCGCTCGCCGTCAATAAGTTTTGTAACAAGTCTCGCAGCAATCACTTCCTCGTCTGCAAGTTCTCTTCATAGATTCCCAATTAGTGATTGGGACGTGCAGAAAGGTCTAACTACATTCTAATATTTGTGCTTCTCTTTTGGAGTTAAAAAAGCTACACAAAAGGGGTGGATGTCTGTAAGCGACCTACTCTACATGTTGATAGTGAAAGAAGTGTTTAATTGAAGTAAGACCGAATGGACACAATAAGAGGAAGATTGAGATTAGACTGCTGATAGCATAGGTAGAAGTAAGTGGAGAGGTGGCAGTAAGATGATGGTTCGATATATGACCTTACCGAACCGTAGCACAATGACCTCCCAGCACCGCTCACCCTTCCAGTACGGCCTGTCAGACGGGAGCTATGGGCAACCCCGCCAAGGCGTCCACCGCCCGCCCGACAACCCGTCCTCAGGAACTGGTACCTGCTCGGGAGCCACGGGAGAACAGCCTAGTCCCGCACACCCTAAGCCAACAAAGGGGAGATGACCTTTAACCTGCCCGGCGGCCGACACCAGATGGATAAGGCAGGCCCAATTATTACCCCTGTGCTCTTGGACCACATTCAGTAGAGGGAATGCGTCCAGGTTAGGGCTTTGACACTGCACACCTCAAGGTCTCCCTGTGTCAGCCCTAACCCAGGGCTGACACAGGGAAGGCACCGGAGGATTTTCGCCGCCCCTTAGCTCCGACTATTACGCCTAGGTACTTGTATCCGTCCTCAACGTTCATGGAACCGACAGCGCTGCCTAAGACATGGAACGTCCTCTTTTTCATTGACGTACCAAGTCTTACGTTTGCCATCGACCTCCATGCTGAGCATACGACACTTTACCGGATTAACGTGAAGTCCCCCTCCCCCCCGCCAGGGTCTCAGACATCACATTCATTGCCTTCTGGAGGCCAGTGGGCGTCTGTGCCACCAGAACCAAATCATCGGCAAACGCCAACGCTGATATTCGTTGGTCACCTAATCTTACCCCTACGCCAGTCTCTCTTACCCTTGCGATTCCCTCGTCAATCACAAGGTTAAAAAGGATAGGCGATAAGGGGTCACCCTGTTTGACCCCACGAGTCATATTCACCTTTCCCAACATCTCTCCGCTTCCTTCAATATGGGTGAAGGCTCGGTCGAACGACGACATGATATATGCCCTGACAGGGGCTGGGATGCCCTTCCGCGACATTGCCCGCTCATCGATAGTGCTATGATTAACACTATCGAATGCTTTGGCCACGTCGAGGAATGCCAGGTGCACACCGTGGGCGTGTGCCCGCGCACGACCGACGATCACATCCAAGATCGTGAGGTTCTCATGACATCCGTCTATAGGGACGAATGCCTTTTGAGCATCATCGATCTGGATTAGGCTCGAGATGCGGCTGCTCAGGATCTTATGGAGCAGACGGACTACGGCACAAGATATGGTGATCGGCCTATAGTCCTTGGGCTCAGTGGGATTGGGTACCTTCGGTATCAGTACTGTGCGGTTGGCCTTCAGTGGCTCTGGTAGGGTGGACGTAGCCATCCATAGGTTAAATGTCTTGGCAAGAATCCTTGGGGGGATGGACTTCAGTAATCTTGTTGACATCCCGTCAGGTCCAGGGGCAGATCTACGAGTGGCTTTGAGGTGGTGTGCTACCTCGCCTACGGTGACAACCTCTGCTAGTTGTCCACACTCCGGGTCATAATCGGTAATGGCACGTGTGTCCGTCTCAGACGGCTGAGAGAAGAGAGCCTTCCAAAAGGGATTGAGGCGGTCCGGCCCAACCGAGGTTGGCGGTACCTCCCAGTCACCTTTCAAGACCAGTCCAGCGGCCAAAGACCTATTCTCACGATAGAGTCTCTGAACTCTCCGGTATTGTTCTCTTCTAAGGCGGTTTCCACGCAAAGGAACCTCCTCCGCTTGGCATACACGGCCAGAATTCTCTCGCTGTCTCAAATTTCCTCCCCCACGATTTGGACGGTCGTCGGGCTCGCGGCAGGAGCTTGCCACATGAGTGGCGTGCTCTGCGGCTCCCCTGATAGCGGCAAGGCTGTCACTTCGACGCAAATGGTCTATGGCTCCATTTAGGATGTCCTCGCCCCACGATGGACTTATGGGGCCAGGTCCTAAAGAGTCGAGATATGCGACAGTCTCCGCCATAAAAGAAGCAATTGTCTGGGGTTGTTGGGAAACCCGCGGGACAACGGGGACAGTTAAAACCGTAGGAGAGATGTACGTCTCACCACTGGAATCCACTCCCACGGACATCCCTGTACGTGCGGCATCTTCCGAAGTGTTGCCCCGCGGTGTGCTTTGCCCTGTGGCTGGGACACTCCTCATAGTCGGCTCCCCATCCAGCACCTCGCCTTCGTCGTCTTCGTGCAGTGGAGTGGTATTTGAGATCAGTTCCTGAACCCTGGTCTTATACTACACTTTGCGTCGGAGACCTTTGATCGCTTCGACCGTCCTAGAAGGAACAATCTCCCGCAACCGCTGGTTCAGGCCCTGCCCGGTAACTAGTGAGGGACCAGCTGCCAGCCTCAGCCCTGGCGAGAAGCTTCACCTCCTCGTCAGACCATCGAGCCTTCGACATGACATGCCTGGTCGCCAGCTCCTGGTGAAAGGAGCTAGCATGTGCCTGCCTTTCGTGGACCCTACGGCCCCGAAAGCTGGCAAAGGTCTTCCCGCAATGTGGGCAAGTGGGTGAACGGTCGTCGTCCGTTCGCACGTGACTGTAGCTGGTACCCGACATACCAACAGAGGCTGGCACGCTATTCACTGAGGAATGGGTTATGCGTGACGGGTACCACGAAGCGAAAAGCCGTGACAAGGGTGGACGCTCCGGCTCAAGTCGCACAGCACTACCGCCCTAAGGAAGTAGAGGACTGCAGTCAGTTGTTGGACACTGCCGCTGCGCTTCAGTCCTGGGATTGCCCTTTGGTAGTTGTCCTACTGTACCAGTAAACTTAGCTGGACAACTTCCGACTCTCAACCGTTGGTTGGAATATACTGGAAATTCAATGAACGAAGCTAGTGCTTAAAGTGTGCAATCACTTGAATTACTCGGCTGTGAGGCGTTATAAGAGCAAGTGACAATCCGTTGTAACTCTCTTAGTCAAGAATGGGTTATGCATGACAGGTGTCAACGAAGCGAAAACCCGTGACAAAGGTAGACGCCTTGGCTTTGGTCGCACAGTGCTGCCGCCCGAAGGAAGCAGAGGACTGCAGTCAGACGATGGCCTCTGCCGCTGTGCTTCAGCCCAAGGGATTTCCCTTTAGTAGTTGTCCTACTATCCTAGTAAACAAAGCTGGACAACTTCCGAAAGTTAAAGAGTGATCGAGTGTTCTACGTCGCTCGCCGTCAATAAGTTTTGTAACAAGTCTCGCAGCAATCACTTCCTCGTCTGCAAGTTCTCTTCATAGATTCCCAATTAGTGATTGGGACGTGCAGAAAGGTCTAACTACATTCTAATATTTGTGCTTCTCTTTTGGAGTTAAAAAAGCTACACAAAAGGGGTGGATGTCTGTAAGCGACCTACTCTACATGTTGATAGTGAAAGAAGTGTTTAATTGAAGTAAGACCGAATGGACACAATAAGAGGAAGATTGAGATTAGACTGCTGATAGCATAGGTAGAAGTAAGTGGAGAGGTGGCAGTAAGATGATGGTTCGATATATGACCTTACCGAACCGTAGCACAATGACCTCCCAGCACCGCTCATCCTTCCAGTACGGCCTGTCAGACGGGAGCTATGGGCAACCCCGCCAAGGCGTCCACCGCCCGCCCGACAACCCGTCCTCAGGAACTGGTACCTGCCCGGGAGCCACGGGAGAACAGCCTAGTCCCGCACACCCTAAGCCAACAAAGGGGAGATGACCTTTAACCTGCCCGGCGGCCGACACCAGATGGATAAGGCAGGCCCAATTATTACCCCTGTGCTCTTGGACCACATTCGGTAGAGGGAATGCGTCCAGGTTAGGGCTTTGACACTGCACACCTCAAGGTCTCCCTGTGTCAGCCCTAACCCAGGGCTGACACAGGGAAGGCACCGGAGGATTTTCGCCGCCCCTTAGCTCCGACTATTACGCCTAGGTACTTGTATCCGTCCTCAACGTTCATGGAACCGACAGCGCTGCCTAAGACATGGAACGTCCTCTTTTTCATTGACGTACCAAGTCTTACGTTTGCCATCGACCTCCATGCTGAGCATACGACACTTTACCGGATTAACGTGAAGTCCCCCTCCCCCCCGCAAGGGTCTCAGCCATCACATTCATTGCCTTCTGGAGGCAAGTGGGCGTCTGTGCCACCAGAACCAAATCATCGGCAAACGCCAACGCTGATATTCGTTGGTCACCTAATCTTACCCCTACGCCAGTCTCTTACCCTTGCGATTCCCTCGTCAATCACAAGGTTAAAAAGGATAGGCGATAAGGGGTCACCCTGTTTGACCCCACGAGTCATATTCACCTTTCCCGACATCTCGTCGCTTCCTTCAATATGGGTGAAGGCTCGGTCGTACGACGACATATATGCCCTGACGGGGGCTGGGATGCCCTTCCGCGACATGGCCCGCTCGATAGTGCTGTGATTAACACTATCGAATGCTTTGGCCACGTCGAGGAATGCCAGGTGCACACCGTGGGCGTGTGCCCGCGCACGACCGACGATCACACCCAGTATCGTGAGGTTCTCAAGGCATCCGTCTATAGGGACGAATGCATTTTGAGCCTCATCGATCTGGATGAGGCTCGAGATGCGGCTGCTTAAGATCTTATGAAGCAGACGGACTATGGCACAAGAGCTGGTAATTGGCCTATAGTCCTTGGGTTCAGTCAGATTAGGTACCTTTGGTATTAGCATTGTGCGATTGGCCTTCAGTGGTTCTGGTAAGGTGGACGTAGCCATCCACAGGTTAAACATTTTGGCAAGAATCCTTGGGGGGATGAACTTCAGTAATCTCGTCGACACCCCGTCAGGTCCAGTGACAGATGTCCGAGTGGCTTTGAGGTGGTGTGCTACCTCGCCTACGGTAACAACCTCTGCTAGTTGTCCACACTCCGGGTCATAATCAGTTATGGCACGTGTGTCCGGCTCAGACGGCCGAGAGAAGAGAGCTCCCCAAAAGGGATTGAGACGGTCCGGCCCAACCATGGTTGGCGGTACCTCCCAGTCACCTTTCAAGACCAGTCTAGCGGCCAAAGACCTATTTTCGCGATAGAGCCTCTGTACCTTCCGGTATTGTTCTCATCTAAGCCGGTTTCCACACAAAGGAGCCTCCTCCGCTTGGCATACACGGCCAGAATTCTCTCGCTGTCTCAAATTCCCTCCCCCACGATTTGGACGGTCGTCGGGCTCGCGGCAGGAGCTTACCACATGAGTGGCGTGCTCTGCGGCTCCCCTGATAGCGGCAAGGCTGTCACTTCGACGCAAATGGTCTATGGCTCCATTTAGGATGTCCTCGCCCCACGATGGACTTATGGGGCCAGGTCCTAAAGAGTCGAGATATGCGACAGTCTCCGCCACAAAAGAAGCAATTGTCTGGGGTTGTTGGGGAACCCGCGGGACAACGGGGACAGTTAAAACCGTAGGAGAGATGTACGTCTCACCACTGGAATCCACTCCCACGGACATCCCTGTACGTGCGGCATCTTCCGAAGTGTTGCCCCGCGGTGTGCTTTGCCCTGTGGCTGGGACACTCCTCATAGTCGGCTCCCCATCCATCACCTCGCCTTCGTAGTCTTCGTGCAGTGGAGTGGTATTTGAGATCAGTTCCTGAACCCTGGTCTTATACTACACTTTGCGTCGGAGACCTTTGATCGCTTCGACCGTCCTAGAAGGAACAATCTCCCGCAACCGCTGGTTCAGGCCCTGCCCGGTAACTAGTGAGGGACCAGCTGCCAGCCTCAGCCCTGGCGAGAAGCTTCACCTCCTCGTCAGACCATCGAGCCTTCGACATGACATGCCTGGTCGCCAGCTCCTGGTGAAAGGAGCTAGCATGTGCCTGCCTTTCGTGGACCCTACGGCCCCGAAAGCTGGCAAAGGTCTTCCCACAATGTGGGCAAGTGGGTGAACGGTCGTCGTCCGTTCGCACGTGACTGTAGCTGGTACCCGACATACCAACAGAGGCTGGCACGCTATTCACTGAGGAATGGGTTATGCGTGACGGGTACCACGAAGCGAAAAGCCGTGACAAGGGTGGACGCTCCGGCTCAAGTCGCACAGCACTACCGCCCGAAGGAAGTAGAGGACTGCAGTCAGTTGTTGGACACTGCCGCTGCGCTTCAGTCCTGGGATTGCCCTTTGGTAGTTGTCCTACTGTACCAGTAAACTTAGCTGGACAACTTCCGACTCTCAACCGTTGGTTGGAATATACTGGAAATTCAATGAACGAAGCTAGTGCTTAAAGTGTGCAATCACTTGAATTACTCGGCTGTGAGGCGTTATAAGAGCAAGTGACAATCCGTTGTAACTCTCTTAGTCAAGAATGGGTTATGCGTGACGGGTGTCAACGAAGCGAAAACCCGTGACAAAGGTAGACGCCTTGGCTTTGGTCGCACAGTGCTGCCGCCCGAAGGAAGCAGAGGACTGCAGTCAGACGATGGCCTCTGCCGCTGTGCTTCAGCCCAAGGGATTTCCCTTTAGTAGTTGTCCTACTATCCTAGTAAACAAAGCTGGACAACTTCCGAAAGTTAAAGAGTGATCGAGTGTTCTACGTCGCTCGCCGTCAATAAGTTTTGTAACAAGTCTCGCAGCAATCACTTCCTCGTCTGCAAGTTCTCTTCATAGATTCCCAATTAGTGATTGGGACGTGCAGAAAGGTCTAACTACATTCTAATATTTGTGCTTCTCTTTTGGAGTTAAAAAAAGCTACACAAAAGGGGTGGATGTCTGTAAGCGACCTACTCTACATGTTGATAGTGAAAGAAGTGTTTAATTGAAGTAAGACCGAATGGACACAATAAGAGGAAGATTGAGATTAGACTGCTGATAGCATAGGTAGAAGTAAGTGGAGAGGTGGCAGTAAGATGATGGTTCGATATATGACCTTACCGAACCGTAGCACAATGACCTCCCAGCACCGCTCATCCTTCCAGTACGGCCTGTCAGACGAGAGCTATGGGCAACCCCGCCAAGGCGTCCACCGCCCGCCCGACAACCCGTCCTCAGGAACTGGTACCTGCCCGGGAGCCACGGGAGAACAGCCTAGTCCCGCACACCCTAAGCCAACAAAGGGGAGATGACCTTTAACCTGCCCGGCGGCCGACACCAGATGGATAAGGCAGGCCCAATTATTACCCCTGTGCTCTTGGACCACATTCGGTAGAGGGAATGCGTCCAGGTTAGGGCTTTGACACTGCACACCTCAAGGTCTCCCTGTGTCAGCCCTAACCCAGGGCTGACACAGGGAAGGCACCGGAGGATTTTCGCCGCCCCTTAGCTCCGACTATTACGCCTAGGTACTTGTATCCGTCCTCAACGTTCATGGAACCGACAGCGCTGCCTAAGACATGGAACGTCCTCTTTTTCATTGACGTACCAAGTCTTACGTTTGCCATCGACCTCCATGCTGAGCATACGACACTTTACCGGATTAACGTGAAGTCCCCCTCCCCCCCGCCAGGGTCTCAGCCATCACATTCATTGCCTTCTGGAGGCCAGTGGGCGTCTGTGCCACCAGAACCAAATCATCGGCAAACGCCAACGCTGATATTCGTTGGTCACCTAATCTTACCCCTACGCCAGTCTCTTACCCTTGCGATTCCCTCGTCAATCACAAGGTTAAAAAGGATAGGCGATAAGGGGTCACCCTGTTTGACCCCACGAGTCATATTCACCTCTCCCGACATCTCGTCGCTTCCTTCAATATGGGTGAAGGCTCGGTCGAACGACGACATGATATATGCCCTGACGGGGGCTGGGATGCCCTTCCGCGACATGGCCCGCTCGATAGTGCTATGATTAACACTATCGAATGCTTTGGCCACATCGAGGAATGCCAGGTGCACACCGTGGGCGTGTGCCCGCGCACGACCGACGATCGCATCCAGTATCGTGAGGTTCTCAAGGCATCCGTCTATAGGGACGAATGCCTTTTGAGCCTCATCGATCTGGATGAGGCTCGAGATGCGGCTGCTTAAGATCTTATGAAGCAGACGGACTATGGCACAAGAGCTGGTAATTGGCCTATAGTCCTTGGGTTCAGTCAGATTAGGTACCTTTGGTATTGGCATTGTGCGATTGGCCTTCAGTGGTTCTGTTAAGGTGGACGTAGCCATCCACAGGTTAAACATTTTGGCAAAAATCCTTGGGGGGATGAACTTCAGTAATCTCGTCGACATCCCGTCAGGTCCAGGGGCAGATGTCCGAGTGGCTTTGAGGTGGTGTGCTACCTCGCCTACGGTGACAACCTCTGCTAGTTGTCCACACTCCGGGTCATAATCAGTTATGGCACGTGTGTCCGGCTCAGACGGCCGAGAGAAGAGAGCTCCCCAAAAGGGATTGAGACGGTCCGGCCCAACCAGTCCAGCGGCCAAAGACCTATTTTCGCGATAGAGCCTCTGTACCTTCCGGTATTGTTCTCATCTAAGCCGGTTTCCACGCAAAGGAGCCTCCTCCGCTTGGCGTACGCGGCCAGAATTCGCTCACTGCCTCAAACTATCTCCACCACGATTTAGACGGTCGTCGAGTGAGCGACAGGAGCTTACCACATGGGTGGCGTGCTCTGCGGCTCCCCTGATAGCGGCAAGGCTGTCACCCTGACGCAAATGGTCCAGGGCTCCATTTAGGATGTCCTCGTCCCACGATGGACTTGTGGGGCCAGGTCCTAAAGAGTCGAGATATGCGACAGTCTCCGCCACAAAGGAAGCAATTGTCTGGGGTTGTTGGGGAACCCGCAGGACAACGGGGACAGTTAAAACCGTGGGAGAGATGATCGTCTCACCACTGGAATCCGCTCCCACGAACATCCCTGTACGCGGGGTATCTTCCGAAATGCTGCCCCGTGGTGTGCTTTGCCTCGTGGATGGGACACGCCTCGCAGTCGTTACCCCATCCGTCACCTCGCCTTCGTCGTCTTCGTGTGGTGGATTAATGTTTGAGATCAGTTCCTGAACCCTGGTCTTATACGACGCCTTGCGTCTGAGACCTTTGATCGCTTCGACCGTCCTAGAAGGAACAATCTCCCGCAACCGCTGGTTCAATCCCTGTCCGGCAACTAAAGAGGGACCAGCTGCCATCTCGGCCTCAGCCCTAGCGAGAGGCTCCACCTCCTCGTCAGACCATCGAGCCTTAGACACGACATTCCTGGTCGCCAGCTCCTGGTGAAAGGAGCTAGCATGTGCCTGCCTTTCGTGGACCCTACGGCCCCGAAAGCTGGCAGAGGTCTTCCCACAATGTGGGCAATTGGGTGAACGGTCGTCGTCCGCTCCCACGTTGCTGTAGCTGGTACCCGACATACCAACAGAGGCTGGCACGCTATTCACTGAGGAATGGGTTATGCGTGACTGGTACCACGAAGCGAAAACCCGTGACAAGGGTGGACGCTCCGGGTAAAGTCGCACAGTACTACCGCCCGAAGGAAGTAGAGGACTGCAGTCAGTAGGTGGACACTGCCGCTGTGTTTCAGTCCTGGGATTGCCCTTTAGTAGTTGTCCTACTGAACCAGTAAGCTTGCTGGACAACTTCCGACTCTCAGCTGTTGGTTGGGATGTACTGGATACCCAATCAACGAAGCTAGGGCTTAAAGTTGCAATCACTTGGAATTACTTGGCTTTGGGGCTTTATAAGAACAGGTGATAATCCAGGGGCAACTCGTCCTTACTCCTGCCTATGACATCAGGACAGATTACTTCCTCTGCATTAGTTCATGGTCAACGGAATGGAAGCCACAACGTCGTGAAAATGAAATTTTCTCAGCTTTGGTAAGTCTGCCTCTTGATTTGATGACTTGACTTTAACAAGGTCACCACTAGCCAGTTTCCTTGCCTTCTCAACAGCACCAGCCCGGTCGTCAATCACTTAATTGATGAGGAAGAGGTTGAGGGAAGTTATTGATGAGGAAGGGGTTGAGGGAAGCTAGAGTTGTTGAACCGGTCGCAAGTAACATAACAAATTCTGCATTTGTGGACTTAATGTCCAGCGTGCATCGGTTACCACCACCGGTTACCATGGCTTACTAGAAGCCATACAAGTGGGGCTAGACCCCAGATTCTGGGGTGGCGTACCACCCCACACAAAAGGTACCTTACCTCTTCTCTAAAAGAAAAAAAAAAATACGAGGCAGCTGATCAGACAGAAAAGTGCCCCAATGTAGGGCCGGCCGGACGTACCAAGCTGGGTTGAGTTCTCCTGCTGTCACTTCTCCATTGGTCGCACAGTTCAGTCCAACCAGCCTTGGTGAAATGTACCAGTGGTCCGGCAACACCAGAAACGCTGGTAAACACTCACTTGCCTGTAAAAACAAAAAGTGTAAACAAAAATAAATTTAGGGGAGGGAATGGGGAAATTCTCACTAAGCTAAAGAGCTAAGCTAAGCCAAAAGAGAGAACTGTAAATAAGGGAAGCCCTCTTTTACAAGTTCTGTCTACCTTACCCCCCAAGAAAGATGAGGCAGTCGGTCGAACAGTAAGATTTGTTTGTTGGGTTTTACGGCCATCGACCTATGAGGAAGGTCATTAGGCCTGCAACCCTATTGAGAGGGTTCCTACTCTTTTACTGACATAAAATTCAAGGCTTTTTCCAGGATATTTCCAGGATCTGTAAATGTTTTCCAGGATATTTTCTACAGGGTTTTCAGCTCACAATCTTAAATGGACTTCAATGGACAAACCATCTGGATAACACTGATCATTGGTTTGTGTTGAACACATTTATGACTTACTTACCATGTTAGTTCTAATGATTTAGGATTGGGCTTGTATTGACAGGACTATCAAGGGCTTTTTTTATGACGCTGGCTTTTAATGCTTTATAAGCCACAAGATATGACCAATTTGCATGATACCGAAATTTTCTGACTCAGCACTTGGACTAAGGCCATTTACCTAAAATATTGGAAGTCTATAGCATTCAAAGGATTTCCATAAAGATCACCATTATTCTAAGTTTGGTTAAAATTCATTTTCATCAACCGTACTCTCAATTCTCGATGTTAATAAGTACATGATGCTACTTCTTGGATAATCACAAACTTATGACTCAGAACTTAAACTAGTTTTCAGTGGTTAGTGTCTTCCTATTGTACATGTATATTCAATATTTATAAATTATTACTTGGACCGTGTACAGCTCAAACCAAATGTGTTAAAAAGCCAGAGAAGGATTTTGAATCAATATTGCTGAATAGACTGAATTGGCGTTATGGATTAAAAAAAAATTCTTGGCAATATGCACAACTTGATTTATAGTATTCCAATCTGCATACCAAGTTTCATGAATTCGGTTCTTTTGTGATGGACAGATAGGACAAACACAATTGTATTTGTACCCACTTATTGGGCAAACATAATTCATAACCACAAAGACACAAAGTTTCCTACATGTGCTTTGAGCATGCTTATTGCAGATGCACATCATGTATTAAGAACAGCCAATGTTTTTTTTTTTTTTTTTTTTTTTTTTTTTTTTTTTTGAGGAAGACCATCAATTTGTCAATAGTAGTCGGGTTATCCTCGAGTACATTAATGATGTTGAAGGAAATGTTTTGTTTGACGTGGTAGTTCAAAAATTTCCTTCTGTTCGTATCTCTTGCAATTTAGTAGTAGGTGTTCTATTGTAGAGATCTGTTTACACAATTGGCATACGGGTGGAAAACTTTTGGTTGTGTATGGCTGCAGGTGGGTGGAGTAGATACAATTCATTCTGAGGCTGCCCAGCACGACCTCTTCTCTTTTCTGTTTTTGCGGTACGAGGTCGGCCAGTCCGCCACTTCTTGCTTGTATTTTTTGTTGACGTTCAGGTTGGTCCACTGACTCTGTCACAGAAGATGGATTGATCTCTTCTCCAAGGAAAGGCAGGAACGACCTCCTCGAATTCTGAGGTCGACTTAGCCAAGCTGTCTGCCTGTTCATTGCCGTATATATTGCAATGACCAGGTACCCAGATCAAGATATCTTTTTACATGAATTTAGTTTATTGATAATATTGCCCTGTAATTCACAGGACCTGTATATTGAGCCTATTGCTTTAAGAGCGGAAAGAGAATCTGAAAAAAAATTATAGCTTTGATTTGAATTAATTGTATAGTCTATGGCTCGATCAATGGCAAATAATTCAGCGCAAAATACAGATGTATGGTTCGGCAAGCGGTATCTGAGTGCACACTCCATCGACCATACACTTGCACCCACACATTCATCCGTCTTGGAGCCATCACTGTAGAAGTGAACATACGATAAGTGATCAATGATGACCTGACGAAAACGCTGGTGTACCTCGCCCTCCGATGTGTGCGCTTTTTTGGTTAGTAAGATTTTCAGAGTGGGGCCTGTCGCACAAAGGCCAGGCTGAGGTCTCCTGCGGACACCCGGTCAATGAAAGTTTAATCCAGCACAACCAGCCTTATGAATAAAAGTTGCACGCAACAGATATCAAGCCTTATAAACAAAGCAAGGGTAAGCACTCGCAAGGGAGGAATAGCTACTTCCTGGCTACAAGACGCAGCGTTCACCACTATTACAGCAACGCCACCCGCGCCGTGGCAGCAACGCGACTCTACACACACACACACTCCGCTAAATTCGTTTTCCCTGAGCTTGAAATGCAATTGATGTGTGTTCCTCGAATAGAATTGCATTCTGTAGTGCTTATTTGGTTGTTCTTTTAACATGTTAAAATGTTAGTATTAAAGTGTCAATCTTAAAAACTTGAAAATACAATTTACGTGCGTGTAAACTCTCTTTAACGAAGCCTTTCACGGGCTGTTGTTAAATACAACCCAGTCCCAGGGTGTCATAAGTAGCATAGGTGGTGTGTATTTTGTCGTTGTCATTACTGACACAAAGGTGTGTGTGCTTTCGGGTTGCCATTACTGGCACAGATCAGTTTGTGTGTTCTCGAGTTTCCATTACTTGAACAGGTATGCCTTTGTCATGTATCTGGCTCCAAGTTGGGTGTCTGCTAGTTTTTAACAGGTTACACATTATATTTTTGTTTAGTTTCAAAATTGCTTTTATGTTAGGCTTTATGAATATTACTAAATTTGAAGATATGGAAAGGGACATTTTAAAATTGAGACTTTTTCAGTGCAAAATTTATTGCAATTGCATAAAAGTGCAGAATATAATGGAAGGTAATCAGTAGGGTTTGGTGTGGGTGCCAGTGTTTGTTGGGTAAGCATACTTACCTGGCACAGGAGATACCATGATCACGAAGGTGGTTCTCCCAGGGCGAGGCTCACCATTGCACTAAGGTGGTGCTGACCCTTGCGATTAACCCAAAAGTGGTTAACTCGAGTGTGTAATTTTTACAGTGGGGGGACTGCGTTCGCGCTATCCCCCTTAATAAGAATTTATTGACTTAGGGAAGGTTGAGGTGGAATACTAGTCTTTTCGCCGACAACATACAGGAGGAGGACCCGTGCACGAGACATGCGGTGAATTGCCGGGATGTTGTACACAGGATGACATGGATATCAATGGGCTGCATCATAGCTTAAGAAACGGTCAGGGGAAACCACAGAACGGTCTGTGGTGGGGCTTGGATGTGGATAAGGGAGTCTGGTTTCGGCATTGTCCATGGTAGCAGTGATTCTCAAACCCTTCCTCGTGTGTCATTTACCCCCACATTGGCTTGATGTATTTGGCCATTTACCCTCTTGCTCCCATGCAAAATAATGCATAGCCGGCATAAAGGCACGGTGAAAAAAAAATGGAAACATTTATTAGCAAGATTTTGCACAAAATAACCTTTGATAAAGGAAGAAAATACACAATACAAACAAATCAAAACTATCAGATAAAGTCCACTTGCATGAAACAAGATCAACTAAGAATACCAGAAGCATTTTCGGTGTGAACTCTGCCGAGTCATTGGATCAACCAGTTTATTTATGCGAGGGGCAGCTGTTGGGAAGGTGATGTCTTCTCCCTCCCTCTTGGGTGGGTTGGTTCGCCGTTGTTAAGGAGGGTGATGTCTGGTGTGTCAAGCATTGTGTGGTTGAGGTGTAAGCCCATCCTTATTAGTGGCTCTCGTTGAGGTGAGGAAGGGATGTTGGTCATTAGAAATAACACGGTCTTGTAGTTCGACTCTGATGGCTTGCGTATCGACGTCCTGGCCACAAGGCATCAGGTACACCACCTCTGCTTGGGATGTGCGACCTGACCAGGATCATGCAGCCTCTGGTCGGTGCCTGACCAAAGTGCTTCCTATACGCCTTGTACCCACTGAAGTGGAAGCTGTTGTTCTTAGAGGCGTGTCTCTTGTAGCAATATGAGGTCGAGGACTTCGCCGAGTGCTGCTGCATTCTGGAAGTGCGCTTTGTTCCATGATAGAATCTTCAGTGTTACGCTACCGTCCATTATTGAAATGAACATTATCAAGCTTCCTTGGTTGGAGGATCCAACTCCCTGACCAGTTCTATGAGGTCCATCTCTTATATTATGCTGAGGTTTCTCGCTGGCCTTCTCCACGTGACGGAGGGGTACAAGCAGGTGGGCTTCCCTTCTTGGGGGACATCGGGGCCTTCTTCTTCTTCTTGGCTGCGGCTTTTCTGATTTTTTATTTTTGTGTTGGAGGTGGAGTGCACCAGAACGGGTGTGGGGGTCGTTGACTGGAACTGTGGCTGTTTGTCCAAGTACGCTCTTCCCATCAGGGCGGAGAGCAGTGTCGCTTGGATCCCGTGGGCCAGCAGTGCTGCCAGACCTTCTGCAAGGTTGGTCCTCGCTTAGGTCCGACAGGTGGATCATGCCACTCGGGATTGGCTATTCGTTCCTCACCGATGTCTTGGGTGGCGCAGGTGGCTTCCCCGTGTGGAGTTAGGGGATATCCTAGGGAGCGCAGGGAAGTGTTCTCCATTCCGTGGGGCCGGGGGCTTATGCTGGTGATGGCCCCAGACGAACTTGCTTGTAGGGGTCGGCTGGCATACGGTGGCTGCTGGTCTGGTGGGTGGAGGGGGCGCCGGCTTGGTGGCGTGCACCCTCTTTGTCCGCCCGGGACAGCCCGGGTTCCACGCGTGGTGCTTTCTTCCGCTGTTAGCACATTTGGGCGTTATTTTCTCGCCGTTCTTCATTTTTGTCAGGCACAGTTGTCTTGTATCATTGCGCATATGGCACATATCTCTTGGCTTGAGCACCTTGAATAAATGTGCCCGAACCTCTGGCAGCGGCAACATCTGAGGGGTTCGGCACGTAAGGCCTCACCTCGTATTTTCCCCAGACTTTTAAGTTTGTGACTCGGTGGAGTCCCATAATGGATGATCAGAACTAGCAAGTCTGTGCCGCTTTGTCTACTAGCAGACTGAGTGCAGCGCTCTGCCTACACTGGGGTGGTTTTCGAGAGGATCCAGGAGCAGTTCCTTGGGGTACTTCAGTATCACTGATTTGGTCTCTTTCATGGCCGGGTCTACTTTGATGGCCATTCTCAGAGTCCTTTAGAAGGACATCTTAGGCCTTGGCGGAGGAGTCGTCTTTGGGGTGGAAAATAGTCATCCCCCTTGAGGTTTGGTTTTTTGACCGTGAAATTGGCTTTTGGTAGCAGCTCCTGTGATGATGGCATATGCCGATTTCGTCTTTGTAATTGCAACCCAGAACTTGGAAAGCGCCAGAGTTGTGCTCGTGGTGGCGGTGGTGTTAATTGTGGTAGTGGCGGCCTGGGCTCTTGGGACATCCTAGGAAACGCAGTTAACCGAGGAGTTACTGTGACGTTTATTTGCTTTCGACGGTGGTCCATACATCTTTTCCGGTAGTGGCTTAGCTGGTGGCGTTAATGGATAAGTGCAATCAGGAACAGCGTCGGTGGTCGAAGCATTTGCACTGCTCGGAGCGCGGGCGGCAGCCTCTCGTTGGGGCCGCGTGAGGTTTTAAGCCTTCTTTGTCTCGAGGCGGTCGTCGTCCTCAAGTTGTGGGCGAGGATCAGCGTCTCTTCCACTGCTACAGTGCCTTCACAAGTGCCTATAACAAGCGAGCACCACAATAAGGGACGCTATTCCGCCTGTAGAGATATTAGCAGTTACCATCAGGTAAGGTACATACGAAATATATAAGATAATGTTAATTCATAGTTTGCTGCAGAAAAATACCACCTTAATTTTTTCATATGGTGTAGAGTATTTATCAGTACATAACTGAGTTATTGTTTATGAATTTAATATCAGAAAACAATTAGCAACAAAACAAAATGATTTTATATATGTAGTCATGATCATCTAACTTAATCAGTTGAGAATTTGTTCCTTATGACTTAAGCAACAAAGCAGAGATGTGTAAGAAAATCAATGTTACTGGGCGAGTTCTCTGACTCAACTGACGTGGTTGAGCATGAGTGACGTCGGGACCCATGATTCGTTGGCTGGTGTCGTTTCCTCCTGCTAGATTGCATGGCCCTTCCACAGACGACGAGTACTGTGTCAGCGGCTGGTGTAGGGGAATGTTGCCTGTGAAGTGGTAGGATTGCGGAATATACGTGTGGAGGTTCGGAAAACCGTGTGGTTCCTCTTAAAGTTTTGCAAAACATTCAAAACTCCCATTCGAGACTCTGCAGTTTGCTCCTCGCTGAACTTTTTTCTTGTGAAGGAATGATAACGTTAAAAAAACAAGGGTGCTTGTAGGGGTCGGCTGGTGTATGGTGGCAGCTGGTCTGGTGGGTGGAGGGGGCGACGGCTTGGTGGCGTGCACCCTCTTTGTCCGCCCGGGACAGCCCGGGTTTCACGCGTGGTGCCTTCTTCCGCTGTTAGCACATTTAGGCGTTATTTTTTCTCGCCGTTCTTTAGCTTTGTCAGGCACAGTTGACTCGTATCATTGCGCATATGGTACATATCTTTTGGCTTGAGCACCTTTATGAGGAATTTCCAATGTATTGGGTATTGAACGTTCGATCTCGTCTAATTTTCTTTTCCTGCTTGTTTTTGTGTAGGTGAATGAGTGATGATGGGAAAGGTTCTTCCAAGGAAGAGGTGGGGGGGGGGGGGAGTTCAAGAGCTAGCTTAGAGGAAGCAAGATTTAGTAGAAGGTAAAGAGAGCCGGGGGTCTAGTGCATTGGTAGGTAACCTTGGACTGAGCCGGAGAGTGGAGGGAGCAAGGAAGTGGTTGTGCTGGATTGATTCCTTCAGATAGGCCAGTCACTTGGTGGTGTGATATCATTTTCACTTTTTTTTTTCTGTTTTATCTGGTATATATTACACTGTTTCCTTAGGAATTTCATTTTTCTTCAAGAAGGCCATTTGTTGTTCATACAAATACTTCTCGCCAGTATTCGCACCAGCTCCAAATGTCTGTTGTTCCAGCATATTCCTTTTGTACTCTGTCAGATGTGTCTCGTGTTAGTATTTCTTCGAAATTTGCATGAAATGAAAAAAAAATGAAATATTTTGTTTTTGTTAGATACTGGTATGTGGAGATATTTTCGTTTATATGTATTTATATAGAATATGTCTGTGTTTGTAGATTTAAATTCTACAGTGTATACTAACAGTAGCGTTATATAATATCTTCCAGTTACTTAGCCAGTGGCAATGCGCATACAAACTTCCACTATGCCTTCAAGACGGGAATATTTACTATATCTGGCATTGTGAATTCCGTACGCCAGACCATCTAGCACTGAAAGGGCATAAGCTTGCATATTAAACCTCATTAAAGTGGTTTAATGCACTGTAATTACAAAGACTATTTTTCTGTATTCTTGATGGCGATAGCATGTACAGACTATCGCTTCGCTTTTGTGGATATTGGAGGTTTACGGAAAGGATCGTGATTCTATTTTCAAACACCACCTCCAGAAAATTCTTGACGAAAATAAAGTTCCTTTGCCCAAGCCTAAACCTCTGTCAGGTTCAGAACATGCAAGTGTATCTTGAGTCCTCCTGGGTGATGAAGCATTCGGTCTTCACACTGACTTGACGAGGTCCTTTGGTGGCATATTAAGTATTGCAAAGAAACTATTCAGTTATCGCTTAAGTAGAGCAAGATGGTATGTCACTTTGGTATTATAAGCAACACATCGAGGATGTTTCATCGTCCCCTTAGTGTCACGAGAACTTGTATCGTCAAAGCTTGTTGTGTTCTGCATAATTTTGTGCGAGAGCGTATCGGTGACACTTCTTAAACTGTAACAATAGTTGGTTTAGATAACATTCCTTGTGCATCATGAGTGCGAGCCGGAGCTGCAGCAAATATCAAACACTGTTCTGTGTCTTGACAGTTGTTGAAAATGTGATGTCAGTAGCAGTCCCGTGGGTGTTTTTGCACGATCACAATCCCTCGGCGACACTGTAGAATGCTGATGGCCCTTTGTGCGAGCATGAACCCACTCTACAGACCCTACTCCCACCGTAGAATCCAGTAGGCTCATACAAGACAGCGTTAGAGAATCTAGCCCAGACAGAAAAAGGTAAAAGAACCTGCTGTCAGCTGGCGCGAAGTACTGGGGCTGGAAAGGATTTCACGCTGTGGTATGCAGCCTTTGTGAGATGTATCAGCGGTCCGGCAACACCAGAAACGCCGATAGACACTCGCTTGCCTGTAAAAAAAAAAAGAGAGAAGAATTAACGTCCAATATTAACGAATATAATTTTGGGGGAAGAGAGGTAAAAGTTAAGCTAAGCTAAATATGGTAATTTACGGAAACCGTTTGTCAGTGTATTTAAAGTAAAGGGTTATTGGCTTGCTAAAGGCATACCAATAATTTGCTTACAAAAAAATAAATTACTCATCTATGTTGGAATTGATTTGATCGGTACTTTCTCATTACGTAACGTTTGTCGTCAAATAGTGATGTTTACCATCAGAATCATGCAGGCTGGCAACACATCCAGGGAACAGTTGCTAAATATGCGCTATTCTGATTGAATACTGTTTGAAGCGCTTAACATTTTCATTTGGGATGTAAAGTGTCGTAAACCAGTGCTTTTGATATGCAGTGTCCGACTGGAAGTTAAAATGATAGAAAAGAAAAAGTCGATTGTTCTAAAGAATCGCTTTTGAATTTACACGCGTAGTTTAAGCCAGTCCCCCGTGCTAGGCTCTCAATTCTGAGTGGGAGGGAGGGAATATTGTTTCCATGAACTTTTATATGCATACTTGAAATAGTTGAATTTGCCTTGGGAAATTTTGACTGTGTAGGGAAATCGGAGCACTTGTCTGGAGGAAATCACGCCTCCAGTTTATAGGAGCCCTAGACTGAGTGTAGCTGGCTACATTAGATGAATGTTTGTTTATAGTGTGATTATGTTACTTGGTGCGAATTTAATATTTTGTTCGTTTCAAAATTGCATTGAAATTAGTTTTATGACTATTTAATGTATAAAATACCATTTGAAATTAACCAAGAATACCTGAAAGATATATCTTTTTCTGCTTAAACTTTTTCGCATTTACATAAGAATGCAGAATATGACTGAAGGTAATCAGTTGGGTTTGGTGTGGGTGCAGATGTGTGGAGAACAAGCATACTTACCTGGCACAGGAGATACCATGATCACGAAGGTGGTTCTCCCAGGGCGAGGCTCACCATTGCACTAAGGTGGTGCTGACCCTTGCGATTAACCCAAAAGTGGTTAACTCGAGTGCGTAATTTTTACAAGTGGGGGACTGCGTTCGCGCTATCCCCCTTTAAAAGTAGCAATGTAGCAATTAAATTTTTTTCGAAGTTTAGGTTACCTACCACACTTCTCCCCAGGAATGTTGTACACAGGGGATGACTTGCTCTCAGTGAGTTGCATCATAACTTATGAAGCGGTCATGGGAAACCACATACAGGTCTGTGGGGCTTAGCTGTGGGCAAGGGACTCTGGTTTCGACATTATCCATGGTAGCTAGAGAATGTGACCAAATTGAGCCATTTTTCGTCTATTTGCACTTCCTCGCTACGCGAGAAACTGCGACCAAATGAGCCAAAGACTTGACCGCATAGGGTTAGGGGGAGCCCTTGGTACCATCAGTAGGGGGTAGAGATCGTAAGAGTTTTATGGTAGGATAGGGGGAACCCTGGGCACCTTAAGTAGAAGCAAGGGTGGTAGGTTAGGGGGAGCCCTGGGCAATTTTGTTGAGTATTTCCAATCTTAATATGGGCGTCGGTGAAGCCCAGGTTGCTCTCCAACATTATTGTTACTAATATCAATAATGACCTCTAAAAAAAAAGCTCATGTCGATAGTGAAGCAAGGATGATTTCGGAAATGTGTATGAGGGCAAGAGGAAGGTACTAGATCAGACTGATAATAGAATAGGTATAAGAAAGGTTGAGTTAGAGATAGAAAATGGTTCGAAGGAGTATACAACCTCGCTGATCGTATATGCGTGGCATTCACAGACGCCTATACTGTCCACTGCGATCTGTTGGATGGAAGCAGCGGGCAGCTCCACCAGGACCCCCACGCCCCCGACAAACAAACAGCTCCCGGGGATTGGGACCCGCCTGCACGCCACGGGGCGACGGGCAGCCAACCGTCCCCCACAAGCACACAGGGGGACGCGCATCTACCTACCCAAGGCCGACACCAGATGTACACGGCGGGCTACTGACCTAAATTGTGCTCTCGGACCACATCCTGTAAAGGGTATGGGTCCAGGTTAGGGCTTTCACGGAGCACACCTCCAGGTCCCGGTAGGAGAGCCCTAACCCACGTAGAGCACTCGCGCTTTCTTGACACCATGCTCCGCGCCAGTTAAGAGTGGCAGATGTTACACGCACGGTGTCTTTTCCGGTTAGTTCCCGTACGCCCCTAAGGACTTCCGGGGTACCGTAGTAGCTGCACTTATGGTGTGCAGCTGAAAGCGCGAAGCTGACACCAGAGACCTGCCTACGTATCAATAATGATGGTCTATGACCCTCTGGAAGCCACGATATCCGGCTTCCGGAAGGACCCCACAACAGGAATGCGAGGCTCGCAGACCACCTCGTAACCTTTTTGCTTCAACCACCCGGCTAAAAAGGCACTGATGTCGTGCCTTTTGATTCTTTCCCCGTGGGTACGTGGGCACAGATTGTCTTCATCGATTCCCGGTTAGCGATGGGACGTGCAGGCAAGTCTAACTACATCTACAATCTGTGCATTTTTTTTTTTCTTCTTTAGCATGGGGGTGTGTCAGTAGGCGACCTAACTACGTGTTGACAGTGAGGGAACTTGTTAGTTGAGGAAAGGAGTGTATGGACACAATAAGAGGAAGATTTAAGATCAGATTGCTGATAGCATAGAAGTAAGTTGAGAGGTGGCACTCAAATGATGTTTCGAAACATACCTTACCTACCGACTAAATGCACAGTGACTCTCCTGCACCGCTCACCTTCCAGTGCGGCCTGTCGTACGGAAGCAATGGGCAACCCTGCCAAGGCGTCCACCGCCCGTCTCGACAACCCGACCTCAGAAACTGGTACCTGCCCTTGGAGCCACGGGGGAACAGCCTAGTCCCGCCCGCCCCAAGCGCACAAAGGGGGAAATGAACTCCGCCAACCCGTTGGCCGACACCAGATGGACAACGCAGGCTCCGATTTTCAACCTGTGCTCTTGGACCACATCCTGTGAAGGGAGTGGGTCCAGGTTAGGGCTTTGACGGTGCACACTTCAAGGTCCTGGTACGTCAGCCTAACCCTCTGAGAGCACTCGCACTTTCTTGGCACAATGCGCCACGCCAATTCAATGTGGCAGAAGTTACGTGCACGGTGCCTTTGCCGGTGAAATCCCGTACGCCTTGTCAGACTTCTGGGGTGCCGTAATAGCTGTACTTGTTGGTGTGCAGCCGAAAGTGCGAAATGGACCCCAGAGACTTGCGTGTCTATTATGTAGGCCTCTGTGCCTTATTATCGTCCTCGGCATTCATGGATCCGATGGCGCTACCCAAGACTTGGAACGTCCTGTTTTTGTTAACGTACTAAGTCTTGCGCTTGCCGTCGACTTCCATGCTAAAGTTATGACATTTTTCGGGGTTCACTTGAAGCCCACCCCCCGCGAGGGTCTCCCATCACGTTAATTGCTTGTTGCAAGCCAGTGGACGTCTTCGCAACCAGGACTGATCACAAACTCCACGTTTACCCTCGTTAACCTGGTGGATGGTACGGTCACAACCACAACCGGCCACTCTCCCTTCCAGCGGGAGCAACTACATGTTGTGAAACTGACGATCAAGTAAGGGTACCAAATCGTCGGCAAATGCCATTGCTGAGACCTTCTGGTCACCTAACCCAACCCCTACACCAGTCTCCTTCACCCTTGCGATTCCCTCGTCAGTCACAAGGTTGAATAGAATAGATGATAGTGGGTCACCCTGCTTGACCCCACGAGTCATGTTGATCCTCTCCGACATCCCGTCGCTGCCTTCGATACGTGTGAAAGCTCGGTCATACGTCGACATGACATATACCCTGACGAGGGCTGGAATGCCCTTCCGCGACATGGCCCGCTCATCGATAGTGCTATGATTAACACACTCGAATGCTTTGGCCATGTCGAGGAATGCCAGGTGCACACCGTGGGCGTGTGCCCGCGCACGACCGACTATCGCATCCAAGATCGTGAGGTTCTCAAGGCATCCGTCCATAGGAACGAATGCCTTTTGAGCTCCATCTGGACGGGGCTCGAGATACGGCTGCGCAGAATCTTATGGAGCAGACGGACTGCGGCACAGGAGATGGTAATAGACCTGTAGTCCTTGGTTTCAGTTGGGTTAGGTGCTTGAGGAATTAGCACCGCGCGATTTGCCTTAAGTGGTTCCGCAACGCAGACGTGGCAAGGCACAGGTTGAACATTTTGGCTAAGATCCTCGGAGGATTAGACTTCAGCAAACTAGTCGACATCCCGTCAGGGGCAGATGTTTTGGTGGCTCTGAGGTGGTGTGCTACCTCGCTTACTGTGACAACTTCTGCTAGATGTCAGATGTTTTGGTGGCTCTGAGGTGGTGTGCTACCTCGCCTATGGTGACAACTTCTGCTAGTTTTCCATTTTCAGAGTCAAAATCGGTAATGACGCGCTCGTCCGGCTCAGATGGTCGAGAAAAGAGAGCCCCCCAAAAGGGGTTGAGGCATTCCGGCCCAATCGAAGTTGGCGGTACCTCCCAGTCGCCTTTAAGGACAAATCCAGCGGCCAAAGACTTATTTTGTCGATAAATCCTCTGTACTTTGCGGTATTGTTCCCGTCTAAGGCGATTTCCACGCAAAGGAACCTTCGTCGACTGCCTAGGTCCATCTCCACGATTCTGGCGGTCTTCGGGTGAGCCATAGGAGCTTGTCATATGTATGGCGTGCTCTGCGGCTACCCTGATCGCGGCGAGGCTGTCACCCTGACGCAAGTGGTTCAGGGCAACATTTAGGATGTCCTCACCCCACGATGGAGTTGTGGGGCCAGGTCCTGATGTGTCGAGATATGTGACAGTCTCCACCACAAAGGAAGCAATTGATTGGGATTGGAGGACCTGCGAAGCGGCTGGGAAAGATAAAACCGTGCGAGTAGTCTTCAGGCCAGAGGCGGTGGGTCTCCCTGCTGAGTATTGCCCCCCCCCCCCCCCCCCAGCTCGTGCGACACTCTCTCCACTAGAGTTGGCACGCACGTGCATTCCTGCCCTTAACGCTTCCTTCGGGGTGCTACTCCGCGTGTTGCTTCTCGATATGGATGGGACACGCCTCCCACTTGACACACCATCCATCACCTCACCTTCATCAGTTTCCTGGAGGAGGTTGATGTTCGAGGTCAGTTCCTGAACCCTGGTCTTATACGACGCTTTGCGTCGGAGACCTTTGATCGCTTCGACCGTCCTAGAAGGAACAATCTCCCGCAACCGCTGGTTCAGGCCCTGCCTGGCAACTAAAGAGGGACCAGCTGACATCCCGGCCTCATCCCTGGCGAGGAGCTCCACCTCAGCAGACCATCGAGCCTTGGATAGAACGTGCCTGGATGCCAAGTCCTGATGGAAGGAGTTGATGTGTGCCTGCCTTTCGTGGACCCTACGGCCCCGAAAGCTGGCAAAGGTCTTCCCACAACGTGGGTAAGAGGGTGACCGGTCGTCGGCCGTTCCCTCACGGCTGAAGCTGGTACCCGACATACCAACAGAGGCTGGCACGCTATTCCGAAGAATGGGTTATGCGCGACAGGTACCACGAAGCGAAAACCCGTGACAAGGGTGGACGCTCCGGCATTGGTCGCATAGTGCTGCCGCCCGAAGGAAGCAGGGGACTGCAGTCAGTGATGGACACTGCCGCTGCGCTTCAGTCCTGGGGATAGCCCTTTGGTAGTTGCCCTACTGTACCAGTAAACGTAGCTGGACAACTTCCGACTCTCAGCTGTTGGTAGGTATGTACTGGATAACCAACCAACGAAGCTAGGGCTTGGAGTATGCAATCACTCCGAGTTACTCGGCTTGAAGGCTTTATAAAAGTGAGTGACAATCCTCCGCAACTCTAAGAGTTTTGGTTGACCATGTTGGTCACCTGGTCATCCCTCTGGCCAGTGAGTGCTGGAGGCCAGTAGTCGACCAACGATCTGATGACGGCGGTGAAGTACGTCTTGAGCACCTCCATATTGACCCCAGCAGCTGGACTAGTCGGCGACTCGTGATGTTTCCTGTTTTTCGTTTTGTCGGAGATACTGAATCTGCGTCTTGTAGCCGAGTTTCGGTCAAACCACACTCTTAAGACGCTAGCGGGTGTCGACCCAGGTTACCGGCGTTCCCTGGATGGAGAGCATCCTGTCTGGCCTCGTGGAGCACAGGGCCATCGTCCTAGTTTTGGTAGGGTTGACCTTGAGTCCTAGTTTGTTGCACACTCTCAACCAGCTTCAGTGCGTGTTGGGCGTTGTCGACTCTCCTGCGCCCTCGCACTATCAAGTGGAGATCATCGGCGTAGCAGAGGAGCTTTGCTGTAGGCATCACGATGTTGAAGTGTTGGTCTGAGTGCTTCTTCGTGGGGTGCCATTTTCGAGGATCTTGTCTGAAGAGGCGACTCCTTAGAATCGTACTCGTTCCTGGCGATGTGTCAGGTAGTCCTGGATCCATCCGATGAGTCTCCCCTAGACACCCTTCTCGGCTAGTCTCTAGTATCGTCAGCGGACTGGTGAGCTCGAAGGCTTTTTCCAGCTCCAGGCAGACCACTATAGCCGGTTAGATGTCGATAATGCTCAGTATCTCCGCTATGTTGGTAGCTGTCCCGGTATATTCATTGTATGTGAAGTTTCGTGGATGTTAGGGGTCCAACTTTCCATTGGAGCCTGTTGAAATCCATCATCCTTACAATCTTGGTGGGGCAAATAAGGAGGGAGATGGGTCGTCGTTTCTCTGGTTGTCTGGGCTTGGGAATGGGGCTGGATGTCTGCCTTTATCCATTCCAGTGGAAGTTTGTGATGTCCACGAGGCGTTGATGACCTGCAGCAGTGCCTAGTGTCCAGCTTCTCCAGCGTGGCGCAGAATGGAATAGGTTATTCTGTCGGCCTCTGCACGGTGCCGTGTCCCTGCTCCGTTTCATCGCCTTTCCCAGTTCTTGTTTGGTGAAGGCTCTGTGTGTTGTCTTGCCTCCTGCTTGCCTCCCTTATGCGTTCTGTCTTGCCTTGTATTTTTTGTGTATCTTCCGCTGGTGTGTGTAGTTTAGTTGTGGCTGCTCGCTCGGAGAAGACGCGCAAGACTCTCTGCCTACTCTTTGGGACTGGGGTGATCCGTTGGTGGCGGAACCGTTGTTCCAGATGCTCTCTCGATCTGGGCTCGCATCCTACCGTGGGAGGTGTGCTCGTTCTGCTCAAAGCTCCATTTGAGCGCTTGCTCTCGTGATGTTTCTGGTCTCTTCTCTGGTGTGCCGGATTGTGCCCTGTAGAAGGTGTCTATTTGCATCGGTGGGGTATTTTCTGTAGTTATTTCTATTTCTAGCCCTGTTTACCCTGTTGTTGAACTTCACTCTGTTGCAACAGAACCAATGGTCTTGATGTCATCTGGCTGAGGGCTTGGTCTTGGGGATGGCCCTATCTGCAGCTTCCTGAAGGGCACGTGTAGGCGATTTTCGTCCGTGAAAGTGATGCGAACCTGCTGTTGGTGCTCTTCTCGCCAGGCTTTGATCATGTTTCTGAAGAGCTCCCAGTTGGCTTTTTGGGCGTTGTACCTCCATATCGTTTTTGGAGGCGGAGGAAGCTTGACAGTGGTCAGCGTGGCAAAGTGGTCGCTGGTGAGAAGGGTGTATCTGCCAGCGAGCCGAGTCTTTCAGGAAGCGGAAAAGGAAGGCAAGATTGAGTCTCCCTCCCCTTATGTGAATTGGGTCGCCGTATTTGAGGAGGGTAATACCAGGCGTGTCAAGCATCGTGTGGTAGAGGTGCAGCCCGTCTTCATTGGTGGCGCTCGCGCAAATAATTTCGTGACGTCTAGAGAGCCCCTCTGTCTCTTGTAGATGTTAAAGATGTCAAAGTCTTGCAGGGTGACTTCTTGTTTCGACGTCCTGTCCACAAGGCATCAGGTGCTCGACCTCTATGCTTGGAGTGTGACATGACTAGGATCATGCAGCCTCTGGTCGGTGCCTGGTCAAAGTGCTTTCTGTACACCTTGTATCCACTGGAGGGGAATCTGTGGTGTTCTGGGATGAGTGTCTCTTGTAGTATGCTGTCTAGGCCTTCAATTTGCGGTTTTGCATGTAAGATACTTGTGTTTCTGGTTCTCTGGATATTCCAGAAGAGGATCCTAAGGGAGGTGCTGCTGTCCAGTTTTCATGGTCAGAGATTCTAACTCTGAGGTCTATCTCCTCTACTTCTTGCCGGGGTTTCTCCCTGACTTTTTCTCGACGGAGGGTGCAGTCAGGTGGACTTCTTGTTTGGTATGCCTCGGTGTTTAACCTCCTAACAGCTACGGTTGTTCTCTCTTTGGAGGTGGAGTGCACCTCTGCTGTAACTTGTATCTGCTCCAGCGCGGGTGTGGGGTCGTTGACTGGTAGGGGAGGCTGTGGGTTGGCTGACTGGAGTGGAGGCTGTGGCGTTGTTGACTGAAATAGGGACTGTGATCACTTGCCCAGGGCAGAGAGCTGAGTTACTTGGATCTTGTGGCCCAGCAATGTTGCCACGAAGTTGGTCAGGACTTTGCTTTGGTCTGACACATGGATGATGCCACTCGGGATCGGCTGTTCGTTCTTCGCCGATGTCTTGGATGACGCAGTCAGTTTCTCCTGTGGCAGTGGGGATGTCATGGAGAGCGCAGGGATGTGTTGTGCATTCCGTGGGGCCGGGGGCTGCTGCTTCTGGTGGCCCCAAACGAAGGTGCTGGTTGAGGCCGGCTGACATACGATGGCGGTCCGTCTGGTGGGTGGAGGGGGCGCAGGCTTGGTTGCGTGCACCCTCTTGTTTCGCTCGGGGCAGGCCAGGTTCCATATATGGTGTTTCTCCTGGCAGTTGTCACATTTGGGCGATACCTTTTCGCTCTGCTTTAGTCGGTGAGGCACAGTTTGTATTCCCCATTGCGCATACGGCGCATACGTCCTTGTTGGAGCACCTTGACTGATGATGCCCGAACCTCTGGCAGCGGTAGCATCCCAGGGGTTCCGGAACATAAGGCCTCCTCGTATCTGCCTCAGACTTTACAACAATGTGGCTCGGTGTTGGCGCATATTGGGTTATTATGAGCTGCGGAGTCTGTACCGTCTTGTCTGTCAGCGGAGTGCAGCGCTCCGCCTTCGAAACCATGGTATGGTTTTCTAGGGAGTCCAGGGGCAATTCTCTGGGGTACTCGAGTACCATCGATTTTGTTTCCTTCACGGCCGGATCTAATTTGGTGGCAGCGGTTGAGTCCTTTGGAAGGACATCCAGGGCGTTGGCTGAGGAGGCGTCTTTGTGGAGGAGAAATGTCTCCCCCTTGAGGTTGGGCTTTACAGAGAACCTGGCATCGGGCAGCTTCTTCTCCTGGCTCAAAATGTTCCCATAGGCTAGCGCGATTGCGATACGGATCTTAGGAACACCGGTAGTTGAGCTCGCGGTGGTGTTTGTCGTTGGTGTGGCGGTCGGAGCACTTGGGGCGTCCTGAGAAACGTCGTTTCCGAGGAGTTACGGTGGCGTTTCATCTCTTTGCAGACCAACATGGATGGATCCTTGTAGTGAACAGGAAAGTGACGATGGGGTGGTCGAAGACAGGGTCGATGGTCGCGGCTTCAGCCGCGTTCAGAGGGGGCGCCGGCGCTTGCGCGCGGAACCTCGTTGTGGGGATCCCGGTTCCCTCTATACTCCTGATGTCGCAGGCGGGGGGACGTCCCGGTTTAGTGAGCATGAGCTCTCCATACCGGTCAGTCGGGTGATGCGCCCGACCAACTGTGGCTGTGGGTTCTAGTTAAACAAAACTTTGGTCTCGATCACTTGCACTTTCACTGCACTCTATCTCTGCTGTAATCCACACTGTCTGAACACTATAGTGGTCACTGTTACAATCCGCACTTAAGAGTTCTGTGCTCGGGTCTTTATCTATAGACTTCCATTGTCGGTCGGTACACAAGGTTCCAATATGTCCCACTAGATATCATTAACACGGTTCACTATAACTTGCACTGTGGTTGATGCTCATGCTAATAATCCAGTGGCGACATGATCTCCCGAGATGACGACGGCTGGACTCTGTAGATCCTGGCGGCCAGAATCACTTTTCCGTCGACCACTTGGTCAGAGCGCGCAGATAAACTGTCCCGGTGTTGTCCGTGTAGGCGAACATATGGGGGTGTTGGGGAGCAGACTTTCCTTCACTTGAGCCTGTTGAGAACCATCCTCTCAGCCGTCTTGGTGATGCAACTGTGGAGGGAGATGGGTCGTGGTTTCTCAGGCTCTCTGTGCATGGTAATGGGCTGGATGTCTGCCTTTTTCCATTCCAGTGGAAGATTGTGTGCTGTCCGGACACGAGGCGTTGATGACCTGCAGCAGTGCCTCGTGTCCAGCTTCTCCAGCGTGGCGCAGCATGGAGTAGGTTATTCTGTCAGCCCCTGGGGCAGTGTCCCTGCTCCGTTTCATCGCCTTTCCCAGTTCTTGTTTGGTGAAGGCTCTGTCCGTTGTCTTGCCTGCTGTTTGCCTTCCTTATGCGTCTGCCCTACCCTGTCTTTTTTGTGTATCTAGCGGCTGTGTGGGTAGGTTGGTTGTGGCTGCTCGCTGGGAGAAGACCCGCAAGCCTGTCTGCCTCCTTTATAGGACTTGGATGAGCCGGTGGCGGCGGTACCGTTGTGCCAGATGCTCTCTTGATCAGGGCCCACATCGTGCCGTGGTAGGTGTGCTCGTTCAGTCCGAAGCTCCATTTGAGCCGCCTTGCTCTCGTGATGCTTCTTGTCTCTTCTCTGGTGCGCCGGATTGTATCCTGTAGGTGTCTATTTGCATCGATGGGGTGTTTTCCGTAGTTACTTCGATTTCTAGCCCTGTTTACCCAGTTGTTGAGCTCCTTCACTCTGCTGCAACAGAACCAATGGTCTTGGTGTCATCTGGCTGAGGGCTTGGTCTTGGGGATGGCCATATCTGCAGCTTCTTGAAGGTCTCGGTATTGTTCCTCGTGTCGGCGATTTTCGTCCGTGAAAGTGATGCGAACCTGCTGTTGGTGCTCTTCTCGCCAGGCTTTGATCTTGTTTCTGAAGAGCTCCCAGTTGGCTTTTTGGGCGTTGTACCTCCATCTCGATGTTGGAGGCGGAGGGAACTTGTTGACCGATAGAGTGGTCAGCGTAACCAAGCGGTCGCTGGTGAGAGAAGGGTGCAGCTGCCAACAGGTTGAGTCTTTCAGGAAGCTGGAGCGGAAGGTAAGATCGAGTCTCCATCCCCTTTTGAGTTGGGTCGCCGTTGTTTAGGAGGGTAATATCAGGCGTGTCAAGCATTGTGGGGTAGAGGTGCAACCCGTCTTCATTGATGGCGCTCGCTGAATTGAGGAAGGGATGGTCAGCGTTGAAATCTCCTCCTACCAGAGTGACGTTGTGCGCAACCGATGCATATAATTCCGTGACATCTAGAGAGCCCCTCTGACTCTTATAGATGTTATAGATGTCACGTTCTTGCAGGGTGACTCTTATGGCTAGCGCTTCAACTTCCTAGCATCGCAAGGCATCAGGTGCTCGATCTCTATGCTTGCGATGTTTGACCTGAACAGCATCATCCAGCCTCTGGTCGGTGACTAATGTGTTTTCTGTACACCTTGTACCCACAAGTGGAAGCTGTGGTGGTATGGGAGGAGTGTCTCTTGAAGGATTATGATGTCTAGACCACGTTGTGCTGCTGCATGGAGGTGTATTATTTCTTATTCCCTGGATGTTACAGAGGAGGATCATAATGGAGGTGCTGCTGTCCAGTTGTGAGCTGGACCTTGTTGGGTTTTCATGATCATGGTTTCCACCTCTATCTCCTCTACTTCTTGCCGGGGTTTGTCGCTGACCTTCTCTTGACGGAAGGGTGTGGTAAGGTGGACTTCTTGTTTAGGGGGCCTCGGGGTTGTTCCTCCTAGCAGCTGCGGTTATCTCTATTTGTGGGTGGAGTGCACCTCAGCTGTAACTTTTTCATATGCTCCAGCGCGGGTGTTGGGTGGTTAACTGTTACGGTTGTTGTCGGTTGGTTGACTGGAGTGGAGGCTGTGGTGTTGCGTGGACTGTGGCCACTTTCCCAGGTACGATCCCTATCAGGGCGGAGAGCTAAGTTGCTTTCATCTTGTAGCCCAGTAGTGTTTCCAGGCCTTCCACGAAGTTGGTCAGGAGTTTGCTTAGGTCTGACACGGATCATGCCACTCGAGATCGGCCGCTCATTCTTCGCCGATGTCTTGGTTGTGCAGGCAATTTCTCCTCTTTGGCAAGAAGGATATCATAGGGAGCGCAGGGAAGTGTTGTGCATTCCATGGGGCCGCGGGCTGCTGCTTCTGCTGGCCTCAAACGAAGGTGCCTCATGGGGCCGGCTGACATGCGATGGCGGTCTGTTTGGTGGGTGGAGGGGGCGCAGGCTTGGTGGCGTGAACCCTCTTGGTTTGCTCGGGGCAGCCCGGGTTCCACATATGGTGTTTCCCCTGGCAGTTTGGCATTTGGGCCATAATTTTTCGCCCTGCTTTAGCTTGGCACAGTTGTTCTGCGCTTACGGCGCATACGTCCTTGCTGAAACGTCATCAAATATTGGTGCCCGAACCTCTGACAGCGGTAACGTCTGAGGGGCTCCGAAGCTTGAGGCCTGACCTCGTATCTATCAGACTTTTAGGTCGATGTGGCTCGGTGTTGGCCCATAATGGGTTATTATGACCTACCGAGTCTGTACCGTCTTGTCTGTCAGCGGAGTGCAACGCTCCGCCTTCAGACCTTGGTATGGTTTTCTAGGGAATCCAGGGGCAATTCTCTGGAGTACTTGAGTACCACACATTTCTTCTCTTTTTACGGCCGGGTCTAATTTGATGGCAGGGGCAGAATCCTTTACAAAGATATCCAGGGCGTTGGCTGAGAAGGCACCTTTGTGGAGGAGAATCATATCCCCTTTGAGGTTGGGCCTATACAGAGAACCGGACATTGGGCAGCTTCTCCAGGCTCGAGATGGTCCCATAGGCCGTTGTTGCTAACGTGGTTGCGATACAGATCTTGGCAAGCGCCGGAGTTGAGCTCGTGGTTGCGGTGGTGGTGGTCGTTGGTGTGTCGGTTGGAGCACTTGGGGCGTCCTGGGAAACGTCGTTTCCGGAGGAGTTTCGGCGGAGCTTCATCTCTTCGCCGACCAACAGGTATGGATCCTTGTGGTGAACAGGAAAGTGTCTGTGACAGTGGGGTGGTCGAAGACCGGGTCGATGGTCGCGGCATCAGCCGCGTTCACAGAGGGGGCGCCGGCGCTCGTCCGCGGAGCCTCGTTGTGGGATCCCGGTTCTCTCTATACTCCTGACGTCGCAGGCGGCGGTTCCGGTTTGGTGAGCGTGAGCTCTCCATACCGGTCAGTCGGGTGATGCACCCGACCAACGGTAGCTGTGGGTTCTAGTTAAACAAAAATTTTGTCTCGAACACTTGCACTTTCACTGCTTTCTATCTCTGCTGTAATCCACACTCGCAGTCTGAATACTGCAGTGGTCATTGTTACAATCCGCACTTATAGTTCTGTGTTCGGGTCTTTATCAATAGACTTCCCTTGTCGGTCGGTACACAAGGTTCCAATGTGTCCCACTAGATATCATTAACACGGTTCACTATAACTTGCACTGTGGTTGATGCTCGTGCTAATAATCCAGTGGCGACGTGATCTCCCGAGATGACGACGGCTGGACTCTGTAGATCCTGGCGGCCAGAATCACTCTTCCGTCGACCACGTGGTCAGAGCGCTCAGATAAACTGTCCCGGTGTTGTCTGTGTAGCGAAGATTTGATGGTGTTGGGGTGCCGACTTACTTCACTTGAGCCTGTTGAGAACCATCCTCTCAGCCGTCTTGGTGATGCATCTGTGGAGGGAGATGGGTCGTGGTTTCTCAGGCTCTCTGTGCATGGTAATGGGCTGGATGTCTGCCTTTTTCCATTCCAGTGGAAGATTGTGTGCTGTCCGGACACGAGGCGTTGATGACCTGCAACAGTGCCTCGTGTCCAGCTTCTCCAGCGTGGCGCAGCATGGAGTAGGTTATTCTGTCAGCCCCTGGGGCAGTGTCCCTGCTCCGTTTCATCGCCTTTCCCAGTTCTTGTTTGGTGAAGGCTCTGTCCGTTGTCTTGCCTGCTGTTTGCCTTCCTTATGCGTCTGCCCTACCCTGTCTTTTTTGTGTATCTTGCGGCTGTGTGGGTAGGTTGGTTGTGGCTGCTCGCTGGGAGAAGACCCGCAAGCCTGTCTGCCTCATTTATAGGACTTGGATGATCCGGTGGCGGCGGTACGGTTGTGCCAGATGCTCTCTTGATCAGGGCCCACATCGTGCCGTGGTAGGTGTGCTCGTTCAGTCCGAAACTCCATTTGAGCCTCCTTGCTCTCGTGATGCTTCTTCTCTTCTCTGGTGCGCCAGATTCTATCCTGTAGAAGGTGTGTATTTGCATGGATAGGGTGTTTTCCGTAGTTACTTCGATTTCTAGCCCTGTTTACCCTGTTGTTGAGCTCCTTAACTCTGCTGCAACAGAACCAATGGTCTTGGTGTCATCTGGCTGAGGGCATGGACTTGGGGATGGCCATATCTGCAGCTTCTTGAAGGTCTCGGGATTGTTCCTCGTGTCGTCGATTTTCGTCCGTGAAAGTGATGCGAACCTGCTGTTCGTGCTCTTCTCGCCAGGCTTTGATCTTGTTTCTGAAGAGCTCCCAGTTGGCTTTTTGGGCGTTGTTCCTCCATATCGTTGGTGTAGGCGAAGGGACCTTGTTGACCGATAGTGGTCAGCGTAACCAAGCGGTCGCTGGTGAGAGAAGGGTGCAGCTGCCAACAGGTTGAGTCTTTCAGGAAGCGGGAGCGGAAGGTAAGATCGATTCTCCATCCCCTTTTGAGTTGGGTCGCCGTTGTTTAGGAGGGTAATATCAGGCGTGCCAACCATTGTGGGGTAGACGTGCAACCCGTCTTCATTGATGGCGCTCGCTGAATTGAGGAAGGGATGGTCAGCGTTGAAATCTCCTACCAGTGACGTTGTGCGCAACCGATGCAAATAATTCCATGACATCTAGAGAGCCCCTCTGACGCTTATAGATGTTATAGATGTCACGTTCTTGCAGGGTGACTCTTATGGCTAGCGCTTCAACTTCCTAGTATCACAAGGCATCAGGTGCTCGATCTCTATGCTTGCGATGTTCGACCTGAACAGCATCATGCAGCCTCTGGTCGGTGACTAATGTGTTTTCTGTACACCTTGTACCCACAAGTGGAAGCTGTCGTGGTATGGGAGGAGTGTCTCTTGAAGGATTATGATGTTTAGACCACGTTGTGCTGCTGCATGGAGGTGTATTATTTCTTATTCCCTGGATGTTACAGAGGAGGATCATAATGGAGGTGCTGCTGTTCAGTTGTGAGCTGGACCTTGTTGGGTTTTCATGATCATGGTTTCCACCTCTATCTCCTCTACTTCTTGCCGGGGTTTGTCGCTGACCTTCTCTTGACGGAGGGGTGTGGTAAGGTGGACTTCTTGTTTAGGGGGCCTCGGGGTTGTTCCTCCTAGCAGTCTGCGGTTTATCTCTATTTGTGGGTGGAGTGCACCTCAGCTGTAACTTTTATCTGCTCCAGCGCGGGTGTGGAGTGGTTAACTGTTACGGTTGTTGTCGGTTGGTTGACTGGAGTGGAGGCTGTGGTGTTGTTGACTGTTGCGTGGACTGTGGCCACTTGCCCAGGTACGCTCCCTATCAGGGCGGAGAGCTAAGTTGCTTTCATCTTGTAGCCCAGTAGTGTTTCCAGGCCTTCCACGAAGTTGGTCAGGAGTTTGCTTAGGTCTGACACGGATCATGCCACTCGAGATCGGCCGCTCATTCTTCGCCGATGTCTTGGTTGTGCAGGCAATTTCTCCTCTGTGGCAATAAGGATATCATAGGGAGCGCAGGGAAGTGTTGTGCATTCCATGGGGCCGCGGGCTGCTGCTTCTGCTGGCCCCAAAGGAAGGTGCCTGATGGGGCCGGCTGACATGCGATGGCGGTCTGTTTGGTGGGTGGAGGGGGCGCAGGCTTGGTGGCGTGAACCCTCTTGGTTTGCTCGGGGCAGCCCGGGTTCCACATATGGTGTTTCCCCTGGCACTTTGGCATTTGGGCCATAATGTTTCGCTCTGCTTTAGCTTGGCACAGTTGTGTTCTGCCCCATTGCGCTTACGGCGCATACGTCCTTGCTGAAACGTCATCAAATATTGGTGCCCGAACCTCTGACAGCGGTAACGTCTGAGGGGCTCCGAAACTTGAGGCCTGACCTCATATCTATCAGACTTTTAGGTTGATGTGGCTGGGTGTTGGCCCATAATGGGTTATTATGACCTACCGAGTCTGTACCGTCTTGTCTGTCAGCGGAGTGAAGCGCTCCGCCTTCAGAACCTTGGTATGGTTTTCTAGGGAACCCAGGGGCAATTCTCTGGAGTACTTGAGTACCACACATTTCTTCTCTTTTTACGGCCGGGTCTAATTTGGTGGCAGGGGCAGAATCCTTTACAAAGATATCCAGGGCGTTGGCTGAGAAGGCACCTTTGTGGAGGAGAATCATATCCCCTTTTGAGGTTGGGCTTTACAGAGAACCTGACATTGGGCAGCTTCTCCAGGCTCGAGATGGTCCCATAGGCCGTTGTTGCTAACGTGGTTGCGATACAGATCTTGGCAAGCGCCGGAGTTGAGCTCGTGGTTGCGGTGGTGGTGGTCGTTGGTGTGTCGGTTGGAGCACTTGGGGCGTCCTGGGAAACGTCGTTTCCGGAGGAGTTTCGGCGGAGCTTCATCTCTTTGCCGACCAACAGGGATGGATCCTTGTAGTGAACAGGAGAGTGTCGGTGACAGTGGGGTGGTCGAAGACCGGGTCGATGGTCGCGGCATCAGCCGCGTTCACAGAGGGGGCGCCGGCGCTTGCGCGCGGAACCTCGTTGTGGGGATCCCGGTTTCTCTATACTCCTGACGTCGCAGGCGGGGGTCCAGGTTTGGTGAGCGTGAGCTCTCCATACCGGTCATTCGGGTGATGCGCCCGACCAACTGTGGCTGTGGGTTCTAGTTAGACAAAAATTTTGTCTCGAACACTTGCACTTTCACTGCTTCTATACCTGCTGTAATCCACACTCGCAGTCTGAACACTACAGTGGTCATTGTTACAATCCGCACTTATAGTTCTGTGTTCGGGTCTTTATCAATAGACTTCCATTGTCGGTCGGTACACAAGGTTCCAATATGTCCCACTAGATATCATTAACACGGTTCACTATAACTTGCACTGTGGTTGATGCTCATGCTAATAATCCAGTGGCGACGTGATCTCCGAGATGACGACGGCTGGACTCTGTAGATCCTGGCGGCCAGAATCACTCTTCCGTCGACCACTTGGTCAGAGCGCTCAGATAAACTGTCCCGGTGTTGTCTGTGTAGCGAAGATATGATGGTGTTGGGGGGCCGACTTTACTTCACTTTAGCCTGTTGAGAACCATCCTCTCAGCCGTCTTGGTGATGCAACTGTGGAGGGAGATGGGTCGTGGTTTCTCAGGCTCTCTGCGCTTAGGAATGAGCTGGATGTCTGCCTTTTTCCATTCCAGTGGAAGATTGTGTGCTGTCCGGACACGAGGCGTTGATGACCTGCAGCAGTGCCTCGTGTCCAGCTTCTCCAGCGTGGCGCAGCATTGAGTAGGTTATTCTGTCAGCCCCTGGGGCAATGTCCCTGCTCCGTTTCATCGCCTTTCCCAGTTCTTGTTTGGTGAAGGCTCTGTCCGTTGTCTTGCCTGCTGTTTGCCTTCCTTATGCGTCTGCCCTACCCTGTCTTTTTTGTGTACCTTGCGGCTGCGTGGGTAGGTTGGTTGTGGCTGCTCGCTGGGAGAAGACCCGCAAGCCTCTCTGCCTCCTTTCTGTGACTCGGATGAGCCGATGGCGGAGGTACCGTTGTGCCAGATGCTCTCTTGATCAGGGCCCACATCGTGCCGTGGGAGGTGTGCTCGTTCAGCTCAAAGCTCCATTTGAGCCGGCTTTCTCTCGTGATGCTTCTGGTCTCTTCTCTGGTGCGCCGGATTGTATCCTGTAGGTGTCTATTTGCATCGATGGGGTGTTTTCCGTAGTTACTTCTATTTCTAGCCCTGTTTACCCAGTTGTTGAGCTCCTTCACTCTGCTGCAACAGAACCAATGGTCTTGGTGTCATCTGGCTGAGGGCTTGGACTTGGGGATGGCCATATCTGCAGCTTCTTGAAGGTCTCGGGATTGTTCCTCGTGTCGGCGATTTTCGTCCGTGAAAGTGATGCGAACCTGCTGTTGGTGCTCTTCTCGCCAGGCTTTGATCTCGTTTCTGAAGAGCTCCCAGTTGGCTTTTTGGGCGTTGTACCTCCATCTCGTTGGTCGAGGCGAAGGGAGCTTGTTGACCGATAGTGGTCAGCGTAGCCAAGTGGTCGCTGGTGAGAGAAGGGTGTAGCTGCCAACAGGCTGAGTCTTTCAGGAAGCGGGAGCGGAAGGTAAGATCGAGTCTCCCTCCCTTTTGAGTTGGGTCACCGTTGTTGAGGGTAATATCAGGCGTGTCAAGCATTTTGTGGTAGAGGTGCAACCCGTCTTCATTGATGGCGCTCGCTGAATTGAGGAAGGGATGGTCAGCGTTGAAATCTCCTCCTACCAGAGTGACGTTGTGCGCAACCGATGCAAATAATTCCGTGACATCTAGAGAGCCCCTCTGACTCTTTAGATGTTATAGATGTCACGTTCTTGCAGGGTGACTCTTATGGCTAGCGCTTCAACTTCCTAGCATCACAAGGCATCAGGTGCTCGATCTCTATGCTTGCGATGTTCGACCTGAACAGCATCATGCAGCCTCTGGTCGGTGACTAATCAGTGTTTTCTGTACACCTTGTACCCACAAAAGTGGAAGCTGTGGTGGTATGGGAGGAGTGTCTCTTGAAGGATTATGATGTCTAGACCACGTTGTGCTGCTGCATGGAGGTGTATTATTTCTTATTCCCTGGATGTTCACAGAGGAGGATCATAATGGAGGTGCTGCTGTCCAGTTGTGAGCTGGACCTTGTTGGGTTTTCATGGTCGAGCTTTCCAGCTCTGAGATCTACCTCTACTTCTTGCCGGGGTTTGTCGCTGACCTTCTCTTGACGGAGGGTGTGGTGAGGTGGACTTCTTGTTTAGGGGGCCTCGGGGTTTTTCCTCCTAGCAGCTGCGGTTATCTCTATTTGTGGGTGGAGTGCACCTCAGCTGTAACTTTTATCTGCTCCAGCGCGGGTGTGGGGTGGTTAACTGTTACGGTTGTCGGTTGGTTGATTGGAGTGGAGGCTGTGGTGTTGTTGACTGTAGTGTGTGCTGTGGCCACTTGCCCAGGTACGCTCCCCATCAGGGCGGAGAGCTAAGTTGTTTTGATCTTGTAGCCCAGCAATGTTCCCAGGCCTTCCACGAAGTTGGTCAGGACTTTGCTTAGGTCTGACACGGATCATGCCGCTGGAGATCGGCCGCTCGTTCTTCGCCGATGTCTTGGTTGTGCAGGCAATTTCTCCTCTGTGGCAATGAGGATGTCGTAGGGAGCGCAGGGAAGTGTTTTGCATCCCATGGGGCCGTGGGCTGCTGCTTATGCTGGCCCTAAACGAAGGTGCCTGATGGGGCCGGCTGACATGCGATGTCGGTCTGTTTGGTAGGTGGAGGGGGCGCTGGCTTGGTGGCGTGCACCCTCTTGGTTCGGTCGGGGCAGCCCGTGTTCCACATAGTGTTTCCCCTGGCAGTTTGTCATTTGGGCCATAATTTTTCGCCCTGCTTTAGCTTGGCACAGTTGTGTTCTGCCCCATTGCGCATACGGCGCATACGTCCTTGCAGATGCATCATCAAATAATGATGCCCGAACCTCTGACAGCGGTAACGTCTGAGGGGCTCCAGAACTTGAGGCCTGCCCCCGCATCTATCTGACTTTTAGGTCGATGTGGCTGGATGTTGGCCCATAATGGGTTATTATGACCTGCCGAGTCTCTACCGTCTTGTCTGTCAGCGGAGTGCAACGCTCCGCCTTCAAACTTGGTATGGTTTTCTAGGGAATCCAGGGGCAATTCTCTGGAGTACTTGAGTACCACACATTTCTTCTCTTTTTGCGGCCGGGTCTAATTTGGTGGCAGGGGCAGAATCCTTTACAAAGATATCCAGGGCGTTGGCTGAGAAGGCACCTTTGTGGAGGAGAATCATATCCCTTTGAGGTTGGGCTTTACAGAGAACCGGACATTGGGCAGCTTCTCCAGGCTCGAGATGGTCCCATAGGCCGTTGTTGCTAACGTGGTTGCGATACAGATCTTGGCAAGCGCCGGAGTTGAGCTCTGTGGTTGCGGTGGTGGTGGTCGTTGGTGTGTCGGTTGGAGCACTTGGGGCGTCCTGGGAAACGTCGTTTCCGGAGGAGTTTCGGCGGAGCTTCATCTCTTTGCCGACCAACAGGGATGGATCCTTGTAGTGAACAGGAAAGTGTCGGTGACAGTAGGGTGGTCGAAGACCGGGTCGATGGTCGCGGCATCAGCCGCGTTCACAGAGGGGGAGCCGGCGCTTGCGCGCAGAACCTCGTTGTGGGGATCCCGGTTCCCTCTATACTCCTGACGTCGCAGGCGGCGGTCCCGGTTTGGTGAGCGTGAGATCTCCATACCGGTCAGTCGGGTGATGCACCCGACCAACGGTAGCTGTGGGTTCTAGTTAAACAAAAATTTTGTCTCGAACACTTGCACTTTCACTGCTTTCTATCTCTGCTGTAATCCACACTCGCAGTCTGAATACTGCAGTGGTCATTGTTACAATCCGCACTTATAGTTCTGTGTTCGGGTCTTTATCAATAGACTTCCATTGTCGGTCGGTACACAAGGTTCCAATATGTCCCACTAGATATCATTAACACGGTTCACTATAACTTGCACTGTGGTTGATGCTCATGCTAATAATCCAGTGGCGACGTGATCTCCAGAGATGACGACGGCTGGACTCTGTAGATCCTGGCGGCTAGAATCACTCTGCCGTCGACCACTTGGTCAGAGCACGCAGATGAGCTGGGCTGCGTGCTACCTGGGGAGAGAACAGGAAAATCAGTGTGTGTGTGTTTTATTATTGTAGTACGTGTACTGTGAGTCAAGACATGAATTATACAGCCAGAAGGATGGAGGAGTCTCCCCCCCACATCCCAGGTATACTGTGGTCAGAGTTTTCCTTCTACGCTAGTATTGGCAGGTATAACTTTTATATTCTGGCGTAAATGTCTTGCACACAAATGTCCTCATTTCATAGTAATAGCAACCATAAGGCTTTCGTCGTTCCTCAATAGACACGCTAACGAATACCCCCATCACTATGGTCATTACTTATGTGTGGGAGTGAAAGGGTCATATTAAACGATAATCATTTCTCATTGTCTTGGTGTATACACACATTGACATTTTTAAGTTTCGTTACTAAAACATGAGCTAGATAATGGAAATTGTCTTGAAAATATCTGCTTTGTCTTTTTTTCTGATATGAACAATTGCTTTTAAGTCGTTGTAAATAGCATGTATATCCTTGCTAAAATAAACCCAGCCCAATGTAGGATAGTGTTCGTTATTCTTGTATGCGTATAATATACATATAAATGTTCTAGTTGAAGCTGCTTGAAGTCATCAGTAGTCATGAGTTGGGTCAAGAAAGTTGGTTGGTTGAGTATCGCTTCTCGGCCTTTTGGCTAAGATCAAAGTGTAGTATCTGTTCTTATCAGCTTAATATCTGATACGATCCCCATGTGGGATCCACGATATTAAACTGATTTTTGGATCATGGCGAAGTGCTAGGGGCTTGCTCCACCTTTGCCGCGGATCGGCCCGGTATTGCAGTACCTCCGGGATTGGTCCACTCCCTCCGGGGAGACGAAAACTTTCATGTGTTGAGTAAATGAAATGGTAAAAAATTCACAAAATTAAAGTTCAATGTTTAGAATCTTTTAATGATGCATAGACTGTTTAACCCAAGTTCCCTCATTGGATTCCTTGTAATGAATGGTGATTGAAAAGTCCCTTCCAAGGAAGGGGGAAAAGAGCAAGAGTTATTACAAGTTATGTTAGAGGAAGTGAATTTGAGTAGGAGGAAAAGGGCCAGGGCTCGACCTGGCGTGCATCGGGTTCTGGGGATAGCTAGGACAAGAGGTTATGAGTGGAGGGCGAAGGAAGTTTTTTTTTTTTTTCAGGGTATAGGAGATGGATCGTATCTCTGACACACACTGTTATTGCCAAGATGTTCCCTACCCGAATCTGGTTGTAAGTTCTAATAAGAGTTTGTAGTTTTTACATTTTTATACATGGGGACTGGATATTGTTCAGGTTGAACGTTGAACATATTGTCTAGGTGATCAATTCCCAGGACATTATTGAAGTAGTCAATCCAGTAGGTATGGTGTACTTCAAAGCGCTCCACTTGTTTTTCGTACAGTTTCCTCCAATAGCTGTTTAGGGAAGACGTGAGGTTGTGTGACTAACAGATGGTCCCTGGCCTTCAGAGGATTGCGTCATTAAAAATAAAGGACAATTTTGTTTTTGTAGATAGCCTGAGTGCATTACGTTCACTTGATAATCTTTTTAATTGTAAACTGGTAATACAGTGGAACGATATATGTTCTTTAAGAGAAGGAATTTGGTAAAAAATTTACTTGGGTAACATGACGCGGTAGAATTTATTTAAATGAAATTACTGATAGATTGGTGAAAGAAGTAGCTTATAAAGAAATCATAGATACTGAAGGCAGTGTTGAAAAGAATTAAATGGATAATTAGGAAGAAAAGACCGTATGTTTTGTTTAAGATCGTCGGACCTCTGCTTGGTCCGACACGGGCCTTTGCATGTTGGCGACCAGTTCCCTGGGTTTTATGCATGGTATGTGTGTGTGTGTTCAAGGTTTTCCTAGATGCAGGTACCGTTTTGATGATGGTGCTGGGCGCGCTATTTTCATCTGGGAAGTGGGTATTCCCCTGTGGTCCGGAGCAGGTGTTGCATACGGTTATTTTGAGTCTTAAGTAGTGAGGCCGCTGGTATTACATGGTCTTCCTCACTGAAGACTGGGACTCTTGCACTGAGACTGTCACTTCGCTGTCCTGCATTTTGTGTTCTTGTGGGTGCGTTGACTGCTCCTAACAGTAGACGCAGTCTCTGATGACGCTGTCAATTTTTTTTTTGCCAGTTACACTGGTACCCCAGTCGTAGACGGTGTAGATCGACTAAGGTTTTCCTTGTGCCTGTGTTTCTCATATGGTGGCTCCAATAACGTCGCCGCCACTTGGTTGACAGGTATCCGGCATCGTAGGCGTCCAGGAGATTCCTCTTGGTCCAGAGCCTCGCTGCTTTACGTAGCTGGTGTTTGACTTCATGCAGGCTATCTGAAACATACACCTGTATATTGGTAAAGCGTGTAGCTGCTTTAGTTGCCTCGTCAGCTGTTTCATTCTCGTCGATGTCCATGTTGCTGCCGATCCAGTGTATGGTGACCATGTCCCTGTTGCTCGAACAAGTTGAGCGATGTTCGAGGTGACAAGCTTGGTGTCTTTTGGGCGGCTTCTCGAGGACGGATGTATAGTCGGACATCCTCAGCACTGACGTCATGTACAGCCTCTAAGAACGTGCCAAGGGCAGGGACTTGCTCAAAGAGGTTGTGGTTGTCCTTGGTGATGGGGACCATAAAACCCTGGTCTTCCGTCAACACTTTCGATGGGAAGGTCTGGAAATGAAGGGTACAAATGTTGTCCTGTGCCCGTGGTGATGTTGCCAAATCCATTAAGGAATAAGGCGATGGGTTCAGGAACGTTGAAGGACACATCACGTGTCACTTCGGAGATCGCACGCTCTTCAGGGGTGTAGACCTTACCATTGTAGGCTTGCAGTCTGAGAATGCGAAGCCAGGTGAGTGCGGCGGAGTAGTATTGAAGATAAGATGGGAGAAGTTTCTTCTGCACGTCGGGGGAAGTAGCAAGCATGCGAGAGAAAGTGTCCTTAGTAACGGGGACAATTCCTGATAGACTCGGGGTGTACTGCGTCCATATCTGGAGCTCGCGGGGGGAAAAACCATAAGTGAAGATGGCGTCCTGATGAGGGGGGGCCGTCTTTAAGTTGGGCGTGGTTCTTCGGGGAAGGGCGAGCCAAGTTAGCGGGTGGTGGCAGTGCACCTGGGACTTGCTTCTTCGGAGGAGCACCCTTCTCGAGGTAGACGAGTTGCTTGGCCTTGGGGTTCTTGTTCTCAGGTTTTCCAGCGTAACCATAATGGCCACGTCTGAGTGCGAGAACAGGATGGGTAGCAGTTGGGTTTTCCATCTTGACGGTAAGAAGAGGTGAAAGAGCAGCGCTTGCACTGATGACTTGGAGTCCGTGTGTATTATCACGGGCTTCGAGTGCGTGGTGGCTGCGTGTTCCAGTGCTTTGGAGATGACTACGACCTCCGTCTGTAGTGTGGAGCAGCCATCTTCCAGCCTCCAGAGGTGAGTATTACCTTGGGTGTGGAAGGGTGCCACCGACCCTCCCTCATGTGTTAAGGTGTCTTTGTTCCCATGAATCTAAAAACCAGTCTTATCAGGTCTTCCTGCTGGAGGTTGGACTTCTTGTCTCTCAATGTCGTGACTGCGAAATGGCTGGCGAAAGGTCCCATGGAGGCGGTAAATTGTACCGGTGGTGTGGTGTATCCTCCGTCTCCTGTGTGGATGCCACTGCTTGAAAGGCTTGGATGGCACTCTCTTTTTTAGTTTTCCTAATGAAGGAACAGAGGAGGGGGCCAAGTGAGGATATTCCCTGAAAGGCTCAGTCCTCTGGTCTTAAGGCTACCTTGCTAACGCGGGAAATGGCGAATAGTACGAAAAAAAAAAAAAAAAATATATATATATATATATATATATATATATATATATATATATATATATATATATATATAACGAAGTATTAAATTGTTTTGCCAGAACTTTTGTAAATTTTAAATGTGTTTATCCGTGATATGTAAGATGTGAAAGTTCCCCCAACCGTAGCTTTCCTGTGGTCAACGTTTTCTTTCGTACGCTCCTGTTGACAGGTATAACTTATATTTAGGTGAAAATGTCTGACAATTATGAATGTTTCACGTTAATAAACGCATGGCTTTTGTCATGGTTTGTTCATCGATAGATCTGATAACGGATACTCCCCCTCCCTGATTATAACTATTGATTTTGGGTGTATATGTAATCGTATGTGTAAAATGGTAAGGCTGAATGAAGCAAAAATCATCTTTATTGTCAATATCTTGAATATTTTTTTTTGCGAATACACTAGCCATATAGATATTTTTGGACAATGTTTCCGTATTAGAATTGAAGATGATCAATACTTCAGAGACTCTTTAGAAAGATATATTCTTGCATACTGATTTATATGAACAGTAGTATATATATATATATATATATATATATATATATATATATATATATATATATATAATTACTAAACTAAACCCAGCTCAATCTAGGATACTATTTTTCTCAATTCCTGGATGCATATAATATTGCATAAGTATCTTGTTATGCCTTTATTGACTTGCAGTTGAAGCTGCTTGAAGTCATCAGTAGTCATGAGTTGGGTCAAGAAAGTTGTTTGTTTCAGTATCGCTTCTCGGCCTTTTGGCTAAGATCAAAGTGTAGTATCTGTTCTTATCAGCTTAATATCTGATACGATCCCCATGTGGGATCCACGATATTAAACTGATTTTTGGATCATGGCGAAGTGCTAGGGGCTTGCTCCACCTTTGCCGCGGATCGGCCCGGTATTGCAGTACCTCCGGGATTGGTCCACTCCCTCCGGGGAGACGAAAAACTTCCATCTGTTGAGAAAATGAAATGTTTGTAACTAAAGGGTTAATACGTCACCATATTAATGTTTACTGTTAAGTATGTGTATCCGTCCATAGACAGTTTTAATCTAAGCTCCTCTTTAGCTATCCCTTGTAATATGGAGTCGAATGTTATCTGAAGGCCATTTTCCTAATGATTCATCTGTTTCGTAAAACCTCTCAAGGGTGTGAATATATTTAGCATGAATGAGACTGAAACTACCAAGGAAGGAGAGTAGTGAAACAGGAAATAAACTTGAGTGAAAGAAACGGAAGGGAAGAAGTGAGGATATATGACGAACAGTGGTACTCTGTCCCTCTTCATCAAAGAGGGAGAGGAAAAGTGCAGTGCATTATTTTAAAGGGAAAATAAACATGTACAATCCTTTGGTGATGGCATTAATATGATGAACAAAATTGATATCTTTGTCTAGGAAACCGAAATAATCAAAGATATAAGACGGTTCGTAGGTTCGACTCTGTGACGGGTCTGACTTAAGGGTGTGGCTGCTTCGGGCTGGTTGTTTAGTGGGCGGATGTATATCCTTATCATGCTGCTGGCCTGGGGCAAGGGATGGTTTTTGTTTGGAGTTTCTGATGTGTCGAGTTGACGGATTGCCGATGTTACTATTTCATAACTTGGGCCTTCACCTTGGCAGGCAGTACATACATGTCTCTAATCTGTCGTATCTTTTCGCAGTCCTCCTGACAGCTACACCAGTGGATGCTGTGCCAACTGGGTGGCGTTTGCTGCCACACGTTGACACAATACCCACTTACCAACTTTTTATAACTATCTATATTTTGTCACCTGTTATCTAGATTATTTTTCCCTATAGGTTTAGATGGTATTTATAGGATCATTATGTATGGACTTTATAGTCAAAAATAAAAAAGGGTTGCAGGCCTAATGACCTTCCTCATAGGTCGCTGGCCGTTAAACCCAACAAGCGTTGTTTTGGGGATAAATATATAACATAAAATTTCAGCATATAACATTCTTGGTTGCATGATGGACAATGTATGTCAGTGACTTTTAAAAGAAACTTCCAACAATATTTGTAACCTAATCTAAGTCTAGTTATTACAGTATCTACTTTAGATGTTGCTGGTCCTTATAGCCCCCTACACAGCCTGGCTGGTCTGGGACACTTTGTATGTGCTTCTGCAGGTCACCCTTAAAACTAACTTTCTGTGCATCCCATGGTCTTTGTGATGGTAATCATCCTCAGAATATTTCCCGACTGCAAGACCTCTTGTGCTATCTGAATTTGCTGGCAGCTTAGAACGCTGATAACCTCTTATAATGCCACATTGTCAGTACTGTTGTTAAATACATGGTAATGTATGATGTTTAGGTTGGTATCTTGTACATATAACCGATGGCAACAGTGAAAGTTGTGTATGCTTATTCTTAAGGTCTTCTACATTTCCACCGATGGATGACGAATGCGTTGGTTTGAAAGTTGTTTAAGCGGCCAGCTTCATGAGCCGCCCCCCCCCCCCCTTTTTTTTTTTTTTGGACTCTAGTGCCTAGGAGAACATGATCGGTCCCTGGAAGTGGCGTCTTCCTTAACGTCCATCGACTTCAAACGATTCCGCTGAAGTGGACTTGCTTGCTTTACTCCTCACCGGAACTTAATTTGATAAGGTTTATTCGAATTTTTCCACTTTGTTGTGTAGAGGATATGGCTATGGAGTAGGACACTGACACTCCTTCAGCTGTAGAGTGGCATTAGACGCCATGTATGTTCAGGCTGCTCCTCTCACCCTTTCGTAAAGGTGAAGGCCTGTTGACACGACCGACCTGCTAATCATGGCCAAGAGGCTGGCTGTCATCTGCTGGTCCCTCACTGCAAGGGGGCGACAGCGCCATCTCCATCTGTTACAGATCCTTGTGCACGTGGATGCCCCAGGCATGGTTCTGAGTGCATTGTTTTGGATGACCGCCAACCCGGTCATCTGCTCGTCTGTAAGACCAATGACAGTTGGTGCGCAGTAACCCACCAGCGATCTGACGACAGCTGTGCAGAAAGAAAGTCCCAAGGGAGTGAGTGTTGGCACCCATACTGGTATTGGTGAGCGACCTCAAAATGTTCAGTCTGCTTTTGGCCCACTGTCGAACGTGCTCGATCTGTGGCTTGAATGTCAACTTCTGGTCGAGCTACACTCCAAGATAGTGAGGAGTGTAGACCCAGGTGACCGGCGAGTTTTGAGTGGATAGCATCAGCCTCATCCTGGGGAGAACATTCAAAACCCAGCTTGAGCTCATGGACGTGCAGTCGTGGTCGACAGTTCGCCGGTGGCTGCACCTGCCTGCCGATGTGCCCAAGACATTCTTCCGTGCTAGCATGGGCGATGGTAGGCTGGGAATTCCGGATCTTGTTTCAACCGTCCTGCTACAAAAACAAAAATTGCTCGGTTCGCCCGACCCAGTGGGTCGAGCGGCAGCCCACGAGCCTGTTAAGGCAAGAACTTCAACGCTGGTCTGGCCCCATACGGATTGGCGGGTGCCAGGTGAGCAATCGGTGCGAGCGTCAACGTGCCTTGGAAGTCTAACTTGGTCAGTACGTGTGATGGCGCGGTACTGAATCCCTTTAGCGTTGTGGCTCAGGCTCGCCGCTGGATCAAGAGTTGAACTTGCGTCATCTCGGATACCACCATTGGGTCCCGTTCCCTAAAGGCTTGCTGGACTCTTACCATCTGAGCGGCCTGGCCTGGTTAGGTAGCCATACAGCTGTTGTTTGTCATTGGTGTAATTGTAACTCCCAAACCACGCACACCCTTCCTACAGACACTTGCCTTTATTATCCTCAATTTTCTTCCATTTCGGGTTCGTTTTCGCCTTCACGTGGTCACTACCTGTGATAGCATTAGTTAAAATCAACTAAAACCGCCGCGGAGGGTATCCGCGAGATTTTTGTCATTGGTTTGCTTCTCTAACACTAAAATAATCCCTTAAAGAAGCACACGTCAATTTTTCAAACACAATGAGGAATACGAACGGAAATGTAAGGACAAATAGTCTGCGTGGCAAAGTGGTCACTCTTCACGGTTGGGTGCACCTACTGAAGGCCCCGGCAAGCCAGAGAGGAGGGTAAAATCCAGCCTTCCTCCCCCTATGTGGGAGGGATCATCATTGTTCAGTGAGGCAACTTCTGGCGTGTCCTGTTCTGTTAGTTAATGTGTCGCCCGTCTTCGTTGATGGGGTTAATAGAGTTTAGGAAGAAATGATGGGCGTTAAAATTCCCTCCTGTTAGGGTGCAGTATTCTTCGGCCGAGACATGCAAAATCGTCACATCTAGTGAAACTCTTGGTGTCTTGTGTATGACAAAGAGACGGTCAACCAGAATAATTCTAATGGCCCGTGTGTCCGTCTTTCATGATCTTGTGCATGGAGTATGACTAGAATCGTGCATCCTATAATTGATGGCTGGTGGAAGAAGACAGAACTGTGCCTCGCCAAGGCAACAAAATATGCCCAAATGAGCCAGCTGCGGAAGAAGACACCAAGCATGGAATCCGGGCTGCACACAGGGTGAACACCACCAAGTTTGCGCACCCTCCAAAGCAGTTGCCACCGTATGTCAGCCGACGTCTCAAAGCATCTTCGTTTGGGACCAGTAAAAGAAGCAGCAATCCCCGGCCCCACGGGATATAAACCGGTTCCCAAAGCTCTCTAAGACCTCTCCCAACGCCTTACAGAAGCCACAGAAGACATTGGCGAAGAAAGAGCAGCTGATCCCTAGTGGCATCATCCACGTGTCGGACCTAAGCAAGGTCCTGACCGCCTTCGGAAGGTCTAGCAGCCCTGCTGGGCCACAGGATCCAAGTGACACTGCTCTCCACTCTGTTGGGAAGCATACTCGCTCAAGTGGCCACCGCCCCCGTTCTAGTCAACGACCCAACACCCGTGCTGGAACAAATAGAAGTCACGGCCGAGGTCCACTCCACCCCCCCCAAGAAAACCCACGAGAGAACAGCAGCTGCTGCCACACCTGCAGAGAAGAAAAGAAAGCCCCGAGGTCCCCCAAAAGGGAAGCTCACCTCCCTGTACTCCTCCGTCGAGAAGACCAGCGAGAAATCTCGACAGGAAATAGGTGATGGACCTCATTGAACTGGTCACTGAACCAGGTCCTCCTACCAAGGAAGTTCAATAAGGTCCAGTTCAGTAATGGAGAGCAGCGCCACCCTGAAGGTTCCGCCATGCATGGAACATTCAAAGAATCAGGATCAAAGCACACCTCCAACATGCAGCACCACTCTTCGAGGGCATCGACATCATATTACCACAAGACACTCCTCCAGGAACACCACAGCTTCCACTTCACTAAATACAACGTGTACAGGAAGCACTTTGGTCAGTCACCGACTAGACCCTGCATGATCCTGGTCGGGTCGCACATCCCCAGCACCTGATGCCTTGTGGCCAGGACATCGAGACGCAAGCCATCAGAGTCGCACAACAAGACCGTGACATCGATATGCACAACACAGGGCCATAGAGGCTCTTTAGATAATACAGAATGATTCACGTTGGCAGCACTAGGTATCATGCTGTCAGGGGTAGATTTTAATGTCCACCATCCCTTCCTCAACTGATCGAGCACCGCAAATGAGGATGGGCTACAGTGCACCACACACTGCTTGACACGCCAGAAATTGCCCTCAACAACCGAGAACAAACATTTTTAAGGAGAGGGAGAGACTCTCTCCCCCTCCTTTCCCACAGTCTACAAGACAGCCCGCTGGCAGCTACACCCCTCTTTCGCCAGTGACCACTTTGCCAGCTCTGTCCGCCTCCACCACTGAGATGGAGTTACAAGACCTGAAAAGCAAACTGGGAGCTCTTCATAAGATAAAGAAAAATATGGCAAGATGAGGGGCAGCAGCAGCGGCCCGCCACATACTCAGACAAGGGTCGCTGACACAAGGAACTGGTTCGAGCCCTTCAAGAAGCGGCAGATCAGGCCATCCTCAACATCAAGCCCTCCGATCTGCATGGACCTTAACGTGGTCGTGGGGTTTGTGTGGAGCAGTGATGGCTTGAGCTGTGGCTATTTTCTCTACTATATTTTTCGTTCTTCCCTTCTTGGTCTATTAACTGATAGTGGCCATTTATTTGAATTAACGGATTCTATGATGGAACATTCTAAACTATTAAGAGCGCTAAATAGACTTGAATGCTCCAGTGCTTGGCTAACATGCCTAAATTTTATAATCCAATCTCAACACTTAAGCCCTCAGCCAGACACCTAGACCATTGGTATTACTGTAGCAGAGTGGAGCTCAACAACAGGGTTAACAGGGCTATAAAAAAAAAAAAAAACTAGACCTCCCACCGATGCAAACATATCTTCTGCAGGACACAATCCGGCACACCAGAGACAAGACAAGAAGAATCAGGAGAGCAAGCTGGCTCAAATGGTGCTCTGAGGTGAACGAGCACCCACCTCCCACGGGAGGATGAGGCCAGATCAAGAGCATCTGGCATGACTTTACCACCGGCTCACCCTAGTCCCAGGGAGGAGGCAGACAGGCTTGCGTGTCTCTTCTCCGATCGAGCACCCACGAACATCCTACCAACACGGCCAGAAGAAACAAAAAAGACTCTTGACAGGGTATGACACAGCGTATTAGAAGCGAACAGCATGCAAGACGCAAGGGACTCGGCCTTCACCAAACAAGAACTTCGCAAAACAATGAAACTAAGTAGGGACACGGCATCAGGGGCCGACAGAAAGTATTCTGTAGGCCCCTGGTGCTGTGTCCCAGCTCAGTGTCATTTTGTGTAGTTCTTGCTTGGTGAAGGCAGAGTCCCTTGTGTCTCGCCTGCTACGCCACGTTGGAGAAGCTGGACCTGAGGCACTGCTGCAAGTCATCAACGCCTCGTGGACAGACACGTACTTCCACTGGATGCAAAAAGGCTGACATCCAGCCCATTTACAAGCCCAGAGAACCAGAAGAACCGATACCCATCTCCCTCCTCAGTTGCATTGCCAAGACGGCAGAGAGGATGGTTCTCGACAGGATTAAGTCGAAAGTCGCCTCCCCCCCCACTCCTCGCACCCCCACATCTTCGCCAACACGGAAAACACCGGCTCGGCAAACAACATAGCGGAGGTACTGAGCTCCATCGACAACAATCCGGCTATAGTGGTCTCCCTGGAAAAAGCCTTCGAGCTAGCCAGTCCGTTGGCGATATTAGACTTTACCTGAAAAAGGTGTTCAGTGATGGCTGATCGGATGGCTCCAGGACTAGCTAACGCACTGACAAAGAGTACGATTCCAAGGAGTCGTCTCGTCTTGCAAGCCCCCACAAGGAGGCATCCTCAGCGTAACACTCTTCAACGTCCTAATGGATAAGTTAGTGAAGCTTCCCTTTAGGCCAACGACTAAGAAGCCCTGCTACGCCTACGATCAGCTGATATTGCAAGGGCCCATGACTTTCGCCAACGCCCAACATGCACTCAAGCTGCTTGAGAAAGAGCGCAGCAGACTGGGTCTCAAGATCGACCATACCAAGATAAGGGCGATGGCCCTGTGCTCCAGAGAGGATGCTGTCGATTGAGGGAACGCCGGAAACCTGGGTCGACAGCCACCAGTGTCTTGGTGTAGTTTGACCGAAACCTCAGCATCAGGACGCAGCTTCAGTATCTCCGCCAGAGCACAAAAATCAGAGGAAACATCATGAGGTCGCTGAACAGCCTTACCGCTGGGGAAGTACTCTAGAGGGTACAACAACACCGATATCAGATCGCTGGTAGACTATTGTACTACAGCACTCATTGCCCTGAAGGATGACAAAGTGACCAACATAGTCATTCAAAATGCACTCAGGACCATGCTGGGAGCTCCCATGTGGACCTGGATCTGCAGATAGAAACTGGGCTGCCACCCCTAGCAGCAAGATTCAAGCACACGAAACCTGCGTCTCTAACCAAGATTTGCAGGTCGGACAAGCCCTCAACCAGGAAGGCCAGAGTCCTTGCCGCCCTTCAGTTAGACCATAGGGTACGAGTCCTGGACACATGAGGCGGCCAGCGCCACACAAGGTTTTCAAGCGGCTGCGTCCATACTAAAGACGGACACGTGTCAGTGTACCACCTCTATGGGACCTCCACCCGCCGCCTTCGCTGTCGCATCTTCGGGAGACGAGAAATCCAGCCTTCAGCAGGAAGACTTAAGAAGACTGGCTTTGAGTACTATGGCCACTGAAACGCCCAAGGTCATACTCTCCTCTGGAGGATGGCAGATGGTTGCTCTACACTATAGAATGAGGAGGTAGCCGTATCCAAAGCCCTTGAACACGCAGCTACCACGGATTCCAAGTCATCGGTGCAAGCGCTGAAACACAGCCTTTTATCACCTCGATCCTCGCTCAACTTCAAGAGCTGCTGCGAAAAGGCCATCGTTGCCATACACTTAATCCCCAGCCACGTGGGGAACGAGAGAGCAGACGAGGAAGCTAAAACAGCCACACGCTTTAGCAATATCCGGGGTTAGTGAGCCTCCAACATTGTCAGCCAAGTGGTACATAGTGGCTACGAAAATAGTCACCATAGAACGACAGATACATAGAAGACGAACCCTAGTCGATCTTCACCGTCTACGATTAGGGGTACCAATGTAGCTGGCAAATAGTTGACGGCGCCATCAGAGACTGCGTCTACTGTCAGAAGCCATCAGCGCGCCCACTGGAACTCCCCATTCTGGACTGCGAAGTGACACGAACTCTTACGGAAGTATTCCCAGACTAGATTGAGAAAAATCATATAACACAAGCGGCCTCACTGATTTCCAAAGCTCAAAAGCTTCAGTTGGAACACCTGCTCCGGACCGTAACTCCATACCCTCCACCCAGATGAAAACAGCGCCCTCAGCACCAGTGTGCGACCCCCCAGTTCACTTGCTACTCTCATAGTACACAGATACTGATTCTCCTCTTCTCTACCTAGGTAGCACGCAGCCCAGCTCGTCTGCGCGCTCTGACCACGTGGTCGACGGAAGAGTGATTCTGGCAGCCAGGATCTATACAGGCCACCCGTCGTCATCTCGGCAGGAGATTACGTCGCCAATGGATTACGAGCATGAGGATCAACCAGAGTGCAAGTTATAGTGTAGCGGATTTTAACAGTGACCAGTGTAGTGTTCAGACTGCGAGTGTGGACTGCAGCAGTGATCGAGTGTAGTGAAGGAGCAAGTGATCGAGACCAAATTTTTGTTTAACTAGAACCCACAGCCCCAGCTGGTCGGGCGCATCACCCGACTGACCGATATGGAGAGCTCACGCTCACCAAACAAGGAACCCCGCCTAGGACGTCAGGAGTATAGAGGGAACCGGGATCCCCGCAACGAGGCTCCGCGGGCGAGCGCCGGCGCCTCCTCTGTGAACGCCGCTGACGCCGCGACCATCGACTCTTGTCTTCGACCACCCCACCGTCACTGATACTGCCGACCAACAGGGATGGATCCCTGTAGTGAACGGAGAACGAGAGATGAAACGCCGCCGTAACTCGGGAAACGACGCTTAACAGGACGCCCCAAGTGCCCCAACCGCCACACCGACGACCAACACCACCGCCTCCACGACGACCAATCCGGAGCTTCCCAGGATCCGGATCGCGACCACAGAAGCCACAACGGACCATTTCCAGCCTGGAAAAGCTGCCTCCAAATGCCAGGTTCTGTCAGGCCCAACCTCAAGGGGGAGATGATTCTCCTCCCAAAGACGCCTCCTCAGCCAACGCCCTGGATGTCCTCCTAAAGGATTCCGCCGCTGCTACCAAATTAGATCCGGCCATGAAGGAAACGAAATCGCTGGTACTCTAGTACCCCAAAGACTTGCCTATGAATCCCTTAGAAAACCACCCGAGGGTTCTGAAGGCGAAGCGCTGCACTCCGCTCACAGACAAGGCCGTAGAGACTTTGCAGGTTATGATAACCCATTATGGCCCAACACCGAGCCACATTGATTTTAAAAATCTGGGGCAGATACGAGTTGCGGCCTTACGTTCCGGAACCCCTTAAATGCTAACGCTGCCAGAGGTTCGGGCACCACCAGTCAAAGTGCTCCAACAAGGACGTATGCGCCATACGTGCAATGAGGCACAACACGGAACTGTGCCTCACCAAGCTGAAGCAGGACGAAAAGGTATCGCCCAAATGCGCCAACTGCCAGGGGAAACACCATACGTGGAACCCGGGTTGCCTCGAGGGAACCTAGAGGGTGAACGCCACCAAGCCTGCGCCCCCTCCACATACCGAACGGACCGCCACCGCATTTAACCCCCACCCCCCAGGCACCCTCGTTTGGGGCCAGCAGCAGCCCACGGAATGCAAAACACTTCCCTGCTCTCTCCAAGTCGTCCCCCCAGTGCCTCACAGGAGAGACTGCCTACGCTACCCAAGACATCGGCGAAGAACGAGCGGCCAATCCCACGGGACATGATCCACGTGTCAAACCTAAGCAAGGTCCTGAGCGACTTCGCGGAAGGTCTGGCAACACTGCTGGGCCACAAGATCCAGGCAACCCAGCTCTCCGCCCTGATGGGGAGCGTACCTAGGCAAGTGGCCACAGTCCCCGCTTCAGTCAACAACCCCACAGCCTCCACTCCAGTCAGCCAACCCAGAGCCCCCTACCAACCAACGACCCCATACCCTCGCCGGAGCAGATACAGGTTACGGCCGAGGTGCACTTCACCCCAAGAGAGAACAACGGCAGCAGCAAGCAAGGGAAAACCCAGAGGCCCACGTAAGTCCACCTGACCACACCCCTCCGCCAAGAGAAGGTGAACGAGAAACCCCGACAAGAAGTCGAGGAGATGGACGTCATAAAGCTGGTCACAGAGCTGGAACCCCCGACCATGAAAACCCAACAAGGTCCAGCTCGCAATTAGACAGCAGCACCTCCCTTAGGATCTTCTCCTGGAACATCCAGGGAATAAGGAATAGAACAGCTCCTCCATGCAGAGCGAAGTGAAGGCCTAGACATCATACTCTGAGACACTCCTCCCAAAACACCACAGCTTCCGCTTCAGAGGGTACAAGGTGTACAGAAAACACTTCGATCAGGTACAGACCAGAGGCTGCATGATCCTAGTCGGGTCACATTCCAAGCATACAGGTCGAGCACCTGATGTCTTATGGCTTGCACTTCAACATCCTGGCCACAAGAGTCACCCCTGCAAGACAATGACATCATCTATAACATCTCCAAGAGCCATAGGGGCTCTCTGGATGTCCCGGAATAATTTGTTGGCAGCCATCTCCAAAGCCCTGGAACACGCAGCCACCTCGCACTCGAAGCCCGTGATAATACACACGGACTCTAAGTCATGAGTGTAAGCGCTACAACACAGCCGCCCAAAGGACATCAAACTCGTCACCTCAATCCTCGCTCAACTCCAAGAGCTTCAGCGACAGGGACGTCCATCACCATACACTGGATCCCAAGTCACGTGGGGATCGAGAGAAACGAGACAGCAGACGAGGCAGCTAAAGCAGCTACACGCTTCAGTAACATCGAAGTGCACGTTCCAGTGAGCCTGCAACAAATGAATCGCCAGCTACAAAAAGTAGCAAGGCTTTGGATCAAAAAGAACTTGGACGCATACAACGCCGGATCCATGTCAGTCAACCAATGAAGACGGGCTGCACCTCTACCCCACAATGCTTGACACGCCAGAGATTACCCTCCTCAGCAACGGCGACCCAACTCTCATAAGGAGAGGGAGACTCTATCTTACCTTCCTCTCCCGCTTCCTGAAAGACTCTGCTCGCTGGCAGCTGCACCCATCACACTCCAGTGACCATTTTGCCACGCTGACCACACTGTCAACAAGCTCCCTCCGCCTCCAACCACCGAGATGGAGGTACAACACTCAAAAAGCCAACTGGGAGCATTTCAGAAACATATCCAAGGCTGGCAAGAGGAGCAACAACAGCAGATGGGCATCACTTTCACGGACGTAAATCGCCTGCACGAGGCACTAGCTTGAGCCCTTTAAGAGGCTGCAGATAGGGCCATCCCCAAGACCAACAAGCCCTCAGCCAGACGACACCAAGACCATTGGTACTATTGCAGCAGAGTGAAGAAGCTCAACGACAGGGTAAACAGAGCTAGAAATAACTACAGAAAACATCCCACCGATGCAAATACACCTCCTACAAGATACGATCCGGCGCACCAGAGAAGAGACCAGAAGCATCAAGAAAGCAAGCGGGCTCAAATGGTGCTCCAAGCTGAACCCGCACACCTCCCACGGCACGACGTGGGCCCAGATCGAGAGCATCTGGCACGACGGGACAGCCACCACCTTCCCACCCAAGTCGCAGAGAGGTTCGCGGATCTCTTCTCCGAGCGAGGAGCCACAAACAGCCTACCCACACAGGCAGAAGATACACAGAAAAGACTTAAACGGGAGGACAGCATGCAAAAGGGAAGCAAGCAGCAGGCAAAACACAACAGAAAGAGTCTTCACTAAACAAGAGGCGATTAAACGGAGCAGGGACACTGCCTCAGAGGCCGACAGAATAACCTAATCCATGCTGCGCCACGCCGGCGAAGCTGGACACGAGGCACTTCTGCAGGTCATCAACGCCTCGTGGACGGCACACATACTTCCAGTGGAATGGAAAAAAGCAGACATCCAGCCCATTCCCAAGCCCAGAGAACCTGAGAAACCACGACCCATCTCTCTTAGCTGCATCGCCAGGACGGCAGACAATGGTTCTCAACAGGCTCAGGTGGAAAGTCGGCCCCCTAACATAGCCATATCTTCGCCTATACAGAGAACACCGGGGCAGTTACCAACATAGTGGAGATACTAAGCACTATCGACAGCAAACCGGCTATAGTCGTCTTCCTGAATCTACAAAATTGCCTTAGAGCTCGCCAGTCCGCTGGCGATACTAGACACTGTAGCTGAGAAGGAAGTCTAGGGCAGGCTCATCATTCAGGGAACGCCGGTAACCTGGGCCGACACCCACCAGTGTCTTGGAGTGTGGTTTGACCAAAAACACTGCTTCAGGACGCAGCTTCAGTATCTCCGACAGAAAAGCAGAGAAAACCTAATGGTCGCTGACTAGCCCAGCCGCTGGGGCAAACATGGAGGTGCTCAAGATAAGCGACGACCCTAGCCAAGATCTGCAGGTCGAGCAAGCCCTCCGCCACGAAAGTCAAAATCCGGGTCGCCCTTCACCGAGACCAAAGGACGCGAGGAACCTTCTGGACGCACGTGGTGGCCAATATCATCCACGCCTACCGAGCGAAAACTTACATACTGCAGACGGAAGACGCACCACACCATCGGCCTAGATTACCACCTACATGGGACCCGCCACCTTCGCAGTCACGGCATGAGGAGACAAAAAGTCTAGCCTCCAGCAAAAAGACACTAGAAGACCGAGTCTAAGAGCCATTGCCACTGAGACATCTGCTGGAGCTGTGGCATACTTCACAGACGGATCAGTGGACCACACAGATGAGGGAAGGTCGGGAGCGGCCTCCCACGCACAAGGTCATACTCGCCTCTGGAGGATGCCAAATGTCTGCTCCACACTACAAACGGAGCTGGCAACTATCTCCAAAGCCCTGGAACACGCAGCCACCTCGCACTCGAAGCCCGTGATAATACACACGGACTCCCAAGTCATCACTGTAAGCACTGCAACACAGCCGCCCAAAGGACATCAAACTCGTCACCTCAATCCTCGCTCAACTCCAAGAGCTGCAGCGACAGGGACGTCCATCACCATACACTGGATCCTGAGTCACAGCTACACGCTTCAGTAACATCCAAGTGCACGTTCCAGTGAGCCTGCAACAAATGAATCACCAGCTACAAAAAGTAGCAAGGCTCTGGATCAAAAAGAACCTGGACGCCTACAACGCCGGATCAATGTCAATCAAGTGGTACATGGTGGCCACGTCATTGGAGGCACCATATAACGACAGACATGAGCAGAAATACCCTAGTCAAACTACACCGTCTGCGACTGGGTTACCAGTGCAGCTGGCGAAGAACTGACGGCGTTATCAAGGACTAAGTCTACTGTCAGGAGGACTACGTCTACTGTTGGACCAACAGCGGCCCTACTATCTAACAAAGAAACATTATCACGCTACCTTTGTGGGCTCGAGTAAGGAGGGAGACGAAAAGCGTACCAAGTGGTATGTGCGTTGCCTCCACTGCTGTTTAACTCCAGCAGATTTTAGAGTGCAATTACGAGATACTCGTATAAAATGCAGTTGAAGGTGCCAATGTCTAATTTTCATGGAGAAGATGCTGGAATAAATATCGTTATCTAAAGGTGCTTCATTATTGTCCGGAGTATATCTTGATAACCCCCGCCCCCCACGTATATCGAAGTATTGAATAATGTATTGCCAGAACTTGTACAGTTTCAATATGTGTAGCTCGGAGACATAAGAAATATGGGGGAGTTTGCCCCCCACACCAGATACCCTATGAACGACGTTTTCTTTCCTAAGCTAGTGTTGACGGGTATAACTTTATATTCTGGTGTAAATGTCCGACACAATTGTGATCATTTCACATTGAGAACAAACGCACGGCTTTTGTCATTGTTTCTTGATAGTTAATAGCTAATACCTTCGCTCCCTGATATATATATAATATATATATATATATATATATATATATATATATATATATATATATATATATATATATAATGTGTGTGTTTAAAATGTTAAGCTTTTTTTTTTTTTGTTTGGTGAAGTTATTTTCATGAATGCACTCATTTAGAAATTTTAAACATGGTTTTCTGATTAGATTTAGATACAAACCATTCCCATCCTTAGATCTAATTAGTATTTGTATGCCTGGTTATATAGTATATATCATGTACTAAAAATATATAACCATTATGCCTTTGTAGACTTTAACTTGAGATAGCATGAAGTCATCAGTAGTCATGAGGTGGGTCAAGAAAGTGGTTTGGTTAAGTATCGCTTCTCGGCCTTTTGGCTAAGATCAAAGTGTAGTATCTGTTCTTATCAGCTTAATATCTGATACGATCCCCATGTGGGATCCACGATATTAAACTGATTTTTGGATCATGGCGAAGTGCTAGGGGCTTGCTCCACCTTTGCCGCGGATCGGCCCGGTATTGCAGTACCTCCGGGATTGGTCCACTCCCTCCGGGGAGACGAAAACTTTCATCTATTCAGAATTAAATGTATCTAATTAAAGTTTTATACGTCACCGGATTAATGTTTACTGTTAAGTATGAGTATCCGTGCATAGAGTCGCAACCAGACATTTTCTGACAAAAATTCTGGCATCATTGTGCGACGCCCGAGATGCGGCGGAAATAATCCACCAGAAAAAGCCTCGCCACCGGCACCGTAATGCGGCGGTGACGATGTTAGACCAGCACTGAAGGTGGTAAGATGGTGATGTCGGAGAAAACTAGGAAGCTGGTATTACTTTTGCTGTACATCAGGACACGAGAACACAGGCATACAATTACGTAAACACGGTGCATCCCAGTGAATGGAGAATATCATCACCACCTGCTCCATCAAGTAGGAAGTGTTGGGAGTACGAGCGAATGAAGAAGCCCCAGACTCTTCAGCATCTGTTTGTGCGGCAAACACCTACACAAGAACATTGACTACAGGGAAGCAGTTTCTGCAGAAGAACGACTGGTCATTAGCCTTAAGGTAAGATGATTAATTAAGCATGAAATGTGAAACATTATGTAATTTGTGGCATGGATGATGGTTATAATTGCTGGTACTCTTGCTTAGGGGAATGAATTCACAAGACGTCAACTCAGTCAGGATCAACATTTGAGATTCCATTGATACCCAGCCTTTCACCGCCAAGAACGTGATGTGTGGGTACTGGGGATATGTTGTGTAGGTTTATCTGTGGGGACTGAGGGTATGCCGGTATGTTGTGTAGGTTACCTTTCATGGCCAAGTGTGTACGTGATCTATGGGTACTGAGGGTATGTTGTGTAGGTGTATCATCGGGAAGGTGTAACAGGATTTTGTACTTCACTCCTACACTTTAGCTTTTTCACTACTTCCAGTTGCCGAAGCACGGGTTTTAGACTTCTGAGGAAATGATCATCAAAGTCATCATTTCCCGTTTGTGCTGCTAGAACTGTACCGTCAAACTTCGTTACTTGCCTACAAGTTGGACCCTCGGCCTTTAGTCGTTTTTTTTTTTTTTTTTTTATTTTGCGACTTCTCTGTTCATATGACTGGAGTGAATGATCATATCTTGTACATGTTCCCTGGTACGTACTGGATCCTGTTATACAATTGTCTTTATTCACCACACAGTTTTCATCCCTGGATGTATCGGTCATTTCCTACAGACACGACGGTCGTGTGACGAGACTGCTGCTGATGAAGACTTCACGTTCGTCAACCTGTGGCAACATAAATAGCAAGATGCCACACAGGGGACACTTCCGCTTTTTAGTTGCTGCTTGTCCAGACGTCCAGGCCTTCACAAGTATGTATTGCTTCATGATATAGTCCCGTAGATATCCTCACCTCTTACCTTACCCGTTCTACTGCAAATAGAAGTAAATGGAATATTACATTGGGCACATACACATGTTGAGAGACTAATAAATTGCGTTTGGTTAAACTATTCAGCTGGAGGTAGTTTGAAATATATTACATGCTCTCGTCACACGCATGCTAAGTTGAAGTGTATATATTATACATGGAACAAATACACGTGCATGTGATATTGTAAACTGTACCCTAATGATACATCTCTATTGGGCAGGTTCATTGCGGCAGGCGTCTTATTGAAGACATTAGCTTACGACTTTCGGCTTGGACAATCAGCTGTGTACAGCATCGTGAAAGAAACTTGCACAATCATCTGGAGGACCCTGCAGCCTGAAGAGCTCCCTTTCCCGGATGCCAAGATTTGGAAAAGGAATGCAGACAACTTCTTCAATCGCTGGGATTTCCCTCGTTGTACAGGAGCCACAGATGGGAAGCACGTACTGTTGACCCAACCATATATCACCGAAAAATTTTACACTAGTATGTCAAACATGTCTTAAGAAATCTAACACTCGACTATGCAATAAATATATGGTTAAGAAAATTGTGTATTATTTGAAGGGAAAATAAACTTTCATTTTGGGGACCATTGCAGTTCACCGAGCATTGATGGTTCATTGTTGAAAATATTCCTCCTCAGTTGGGCCACCAAGATTTGAACGGAATTTATGCTGACCATATTCTGAAGAAATGCATGTAGTATTATCCAACTTTTGTGCTAGTTTTTGAATGATTTTTTCCTTTAACTCTTCTTCCTCTATTTCTCGCATTATCATACCTGGGTAAGTCTCGCAATGAGAAAAGGTTTTACCTTTACTTGTTCAATAATGTTTGCCCAGAAGTTCTGGAGTTTAGCGTATCAACAGAAAGGTATAGGAGTTTCCCCCCGTGCACTAGATATACTGTGGTCAAAGTTTTCTTTCATACACTTGACAAGTTACTTCATATTTCAGGTCATTTGTTACACACAAATGCAATCTGTTCAAAGGAATAACAAAAGAACGGCTTTTATGGTTTGTACTTCATTTAACCAAATTAGTTCCCCAACGCTGTTCATTACTTATGATTATGGTGTATACATTGGTTGTGTGTGTATGAAAGGGGTCAGACTAAAGAAAATAATCCATCGTTATCAATCAATAATATGGTGAATACACTTCGTTCTCGATTCAAATTTCGTTAGAGTATAGCAGAACCGCATTATATAACTCATAAAAAAAAGATATATTCCTTATTGGATATTAATTTCTATGCTATGAACATTCGCCCTGAACTAGGTTTGGATAGCTCTTATATACTTATTATACTTGACCTAGCTTAATATAGGATGTAATAGTTTTCAACATTCTTGACTGCATATGTTCTTGTGCCGTAGAAGTGTAGTTATATGCGTTTATTGACGAAGTAAAAGCATATGCCTTTCTTGACCTAAAGTCAAAGCTGCTTTAAGTCATCAGTAGTCATGAGCTGGGTCCCGCGAATGGTTTGGTTGAGTATCGCTTCTCGGCCTTTTGGCTAAGATCAAAGTGTAGTATCTGTTCTTATCAGCTTAATATCTGATACGATCCCCATGTGGGATCCACGATATTAAACTGATTTTTGGATCATGGCGAAGTGCTAGGGGCTTGCTCCACCTTTGCCGCGGATCGGCCCGGTATTGCAGTACCTCCGGGATTGGTCCACTCCCTCCGGGGAGACTTAAGATTTTCATGTGTCTAAGAAATGAAATGGTTGCAGGTGTAGTACTCATGTCCAAAACATAAAATAAAGGTTAAGACCAACTGGTTCCCTGTGAGGAAAAGGAACGCGACGGAGAGAGGTGCACCAGCGATTTCGTAAGGTCATTATTTTAGATCACAGATGGCTTCAACATGGATGAATGTGCGGGTACAAGTGTGTGGTCGAACGAATGTTCTCTACATGTTTTCTGTGCGGAATTATTTGCCATTGGTTTTATAATAAATTCCGTTTATATGAAATCTGTAATTTTTACAGATTCGTTATCGGCTCTTAAGTTGTAGACTGGGATTATACTGAGTCGGATGAAACTTTAAGGCATCCAATCTGGCCTATCTTTTGGCAGTTCCTTCTGGCAACTGCACCAGTGGATGTTGTGCCGACCGGGTGGTGTTTGCTGCCACGTTGACACAATATCCACTTATTTTATTCCAATATCTATATTTTGTATCATTTACTGTTCATATTTGTTACTTTTTCTTTATACATAGGGAAATTTACGTACTTTTTATTCCAATATCTATATTTTGTATCATTTACTGTTCATATTTGTTACTTTTTACCTTATACATAGGGATTTGTAATTATAGGATCATTATGTAGGGACTTTATACAGTCAAAAATCAAAAAGGGTTGTAGGCCTAAGGATCTTCCTCATAGGTCGGTGGCCGTTAAACCCAACAAATGAATCAATGAGTCAACATTACTAGCATAGTTAGCGAGCGGGTGAGTTTATTTCGGTAAAATACATTGTGAATATAAATAATTAACCTTGGATAGCATGTATATACAAGCACTTATTGGTCGAGGCTGTGGGTCCCCTCACCTGCTGGGTGTAAGCGTCTTCAAGTTGATAAATCTTGCTAAAACTGCTAGTTTACTACTAGTTCCTCCAACCATAAGTGGTCTAATTACAGCCCTAGTCAGAAGGGCATCACCGTGTCACGTTTAGTCAAATAATTGAAAAAAGAAAAAATGTAAGACTAACGTGAGGTCTTCACTTCCTCCACCACCATCCGTATAGAAAGAATTCAACCATTCCCTATGGTGAACGTTGAGATCCCCGTGGTAGAGGATCTAGGCTTGCGAATAAGAGGATGCCATAGTTTCATGACAGGAGGTTCGGTATTTGAAGATATAAAATTTGTAGAATTCTGAGAGCAGCAGGCGAAACAAGACAAGTGTGGTAGTTGGTAGACTGACCTTGAGCCACATATCAAAGTTTGAGGACTTGGGGGTCCTTGAGGCGTGCAACGGTTTTGTTGACGTTGGAATAAGCACAAACACCACCTTTTGAGCCGGGATCGTGAGTTGAATATGAAAAGTGGGAGTAGTGAGAACATCATTAGACAACTGTCTCGGAGATTAGTAAGATATTGGGAGAGGTGTTCAACAGATGAGAGAATTTGTAAGGCTATTATCAAAATTGTCAAATCTAAACGTGTCAATCTAATGATAACAGGTATGTATAACAATGGCTCCTGCTGATAATCTAAACATGATAAATACTCTTAACATCCATGGCAATGCCTTAGGACGTTCGCATGGTCTGGTGTCGATGACATCTTTGTTCCAAGAAATATCAGAATTTAAACTTCGATAACTAATGATCTTGTGTTGAGCAGAGATGTAGTGACTCGAGGACTCGTGTGCTAAAGTCAATTACTGCTTATGAACCTCATGAAGCAAGTAATTTCTTTATTAACAGCAGTTATGGATGGCTGTTAATATAAGATTTTTGAGATTTCGGTTACATTTTCTTTCACCACTGTTTCTGAAATGTAACGCATGTTCATCAAGAACAATTATCCCATTCCCAACCATGATATTTTATGTAGGGGATAGCGCGAACGCAGTCCCCAACTGTAAAAATTACACACTCGAGTTAACCACTTTTGGGTTAATCGCAAGGGTCAGCACCACCTTAGTGCAATGGTGAGCCTCGCCCTGGGAGAACCACCTTCGTGATCATGGTATCTCCTGTGCCAGGTAAGTATGCTCTACCATTCCACATTTCGACCCACACCAAACTTTACTGATAACCTTCAGCTATATTCTGTACTTTTATGTTGTTGCAAGTAAATGTGATACTAAATGAATTTTGTTTTCAATCATTCTTTTAGATGTTTTCTTTTTTATTTTTAAGTTAATGTAGTAAAAAGTTACCATACGTAGAATTATAATGATCCTAAACATAAGTAAGAACTTGTTGCATACCGAAGCTATACCCGAAACATGCTAAAGAAAATTTCGCATTCCTTATGAGAATGATCTTCATACTTTGTTAATATTATAGATTTGCGGATGATTTGTTTCAAAAACTAGTCGAAATAGTCCATTAATAACTTGGAAATAATAATAATCGGTAAGCTTCACAGTACCATAGCATTTTCGACATCAATAGCGAAATTAGTGAGTGAGTTTATTCAGGTAAATTTAGACATTGAACATATTGAAATGATTCACCAATGATATTGCATAAATCATAAGACACCGACATACCATATATAAAAACCAGGGGACGGGCCGCATACAGGCAAAGGCCCTTGTTGGACCTGGCAAACAAACTAGAAAAAAAAAGTCTTGTAGCTAGAAGAGGTAGGAAGAAACAGGTTTCAGCCTATGAGAGAACTTGATATAGCTCTAAAGACGTCTTATAAATGTCTCGCATAGAAATAAACTGTGCGATGTGTGATTGTTGTTTACAGAAATTTGAGTGTGTGCAAAGAATCGCCGAAGACCAAACTTTCCACGGGCTCTTCTTAGTGACGACCCTTTTCTCGTGTGCCATTACTGGCACAGGTTCGATGCGTGTTTCTTTTTTTTAGTGTGCCATTACTGAATCGGGTCAGGTGTATGTGCTCGAGATACCATTACTGGCACAACTTGGGTGTACACTTGGGGTACCATTACTGGCAAAGGTTGGGTGTGTGTGTGTGCGTGCTCGAGGCACCATTACTGGTATAGATTGGTTGTATGTGCTCGACACACTCAGGATGCTTATTAAATATCATAACCGTTATATTCTTGTATACGTGGCAATGTATTCTACTGTGTACAGCAGTGACTTGTAGGGAGCACTTCATCAGTACAGTATTCCAAATCATTCCACCATGAAATACTTACTGTAATGTAATGCTAACATGATTACATTGATTTACATTCTGCTAAGAACACAATACAGCAGCATTGAGGAATAACTCGAATCAAGACAGCAATATGGCACAAAATGTCTAGTCAGCTCTTTAAAATTTTTGACTAGTTTTTGACGCGTAAAATATATCCAAATGAATAAAATAACATATGGGAATACTAGTGTGAAGACAATTCTTGAAAGAATGTGAAATTTTCTTAACGTTTAGGCTATAACTCGAGTATGACAGGTTCTTTCTTTAGGGTCACCATCATAATCATATGCACAAAAACCCTTATTTATTGTATATTTTGAAAAGAAAAGTAAAGAACAATTATTGAATAGAGAAGTCATTTGGATATCGTAGTTTCATGCAACAACATAAAGATATAGGACATGATTAAAGGTTATCAGTATGTTTTGGTGTGGGTGGCAATGTGTAGTTAGAAAGCATACTTACCTGGCACAGGAGATACCATGATCACGAAGGTGGTTCTCCCAGGGCGAGGCTCACCATTGCACTAAGGTGGTGCTGACCCTTGCGATTAACCCAAAAGTGGTTAACTCGAGTGTGTAATTTTTACAGTAGGGGACTGCGTTCGCGCTATCCCCTTAATAAGAACATGATAAAGGTGGTGGAAATAACTAAAAACCAATACTTATTGTATAACATCCTTGCATAATTGCCTGTTTAATTGATTTATACGTATTAGCTAAATTTAGTTGACAATCACAAGATATCCAGTAACTTTATCCCAGCTGAGAACATGGTCGTTCGTTATTAACGTTTAAACTTTGATATTTTTGGAATAAAATTAAGTGATGTAAGCCACAAAAGCAATGTGAACCCCTTGACATGGCATGGATTTTACAGTATTCATCATGATTGGGTCACAACCATTGGATTCACTAACTGTCCTGTGGCTTTGTCAGAGCTGTGTAACAATGGTTTCTGATGTTTATGCCATCACTGACCTATGTGTGAACTAGCTTTATTATGTTAATCAGATGATGAGAGTGACATAGTGGCAATGCATTTAACAGGGGATCAGGATGGGAAGCTACTGTCCTTTATGACGTATGAGAATATTATTTTAAAGGTAGATGCAAGCATCAGGGATCATCTATGTTGAAAGAAAAAAAAAAGGGGGGGCAAAATAATTAAAAACCCCAAAGAAATTGGAAGGAATATACAGAATACAGCAGCTATGGAGGGGAGTTGATGAAGGCTGTATAAACCCAGCTAACATGTACTCTGGTGGGCTGGGGAACCTTACATATTCCAAACGAGTTTAACTCGCTGGAATTATCCACAGAAGTACAAGTCTGACAAAACTTATCGCTACAATTCATTTTGAAAAGAATTGATGTGTACATTGAGCGACTCGAGAGAGAGAGAGAGGGATTTCCATAAACAGGATGAACAATGCCTTAATTTCCAAGCCAGCAATGAATGAATGTGTTCCAATATTACATGGCATTTATTAGTAATCTACGACGAGTTCTAGACTGAACAAGACGATCATCATATCAAATGCTATATTACTTTTTATCGTATTTAGCCGTTTTCCTCGCTCAAAAAGTGGTCTTGAGAAATTTTATTAAAATCGGCAACACCTTTATTTGTCAAAATTTCTCTCAACCGCATCCTGTGATTGTGTGTGTGTAAAAAAAAAAAAAAAAAAAAATCGCTAAGGCTGAACCTGGAACGGGCCCATTCTCTGAAATGCCATCACTGGCACAGGGCGGCCCGTGTGCAACTGTAGTGTAGCTAGCTCTCATGTGGGTGTGTGTATTGTATAAAATGTGATGAACTGTTCACACCAAATTATATTAACTCATGTAATTTGTGAAATTAAATGAATTACTGAATTTGTATACAGTTGAAGTTTAAGATTATCTTTAATTTTACAGAATCATTTTTAGTGATCTAGTTGGGCGCTTTGATAATCTTTCATTTCATTTCCTAACATAACTTCTTGAAAATCTTCGAGTGGAAACAAATATTCTGAACTTAATCTTCGAACAGTATCTTCGAAATATGTATTCCCAACCAATGATATTTTAGTTTATAAGATGAATGAGTTTTCGTCTCCCCGGAGGGAGTGGACCAATCCCGGAGGTACTGCAATACCGGGCCGATCCGCGGCAAAGGTGGAGCAAGCCCCTAGCACTTCGCCATGATCCAAAAATCAGTTTAATATCGTGGATCCCACATGGGGATCGTATCAGATATTAAGCTGATAAGAACAGATACTACACTTTGATCTTAGCCAAAAGGCCGAGAAGCGATACCGAATTATACCATTTTCTGGATCCAACTCATGACTACTGATGACTTCATGCTGTCTCGAGTTCAAGTCTACAAAGGCATGATGGAGAGAACTTTAAGGGATGGTGGAGAGAACTTTTTTTTTTTTTTTAAATGATAATATATCATATAACAAGATACAAATAATACTAATATTAAACCATGGCTGAGAATGGTATTTTATAAGTTTTTACATAGTTTTATATATAAACCGTTTGATATTGTAGAGAATGCTGCTACAAAAATTTTCATTCTAAAGTAAATGTTTTGATTATGACCAGTTTCTATATTGGTGTTGAACTCTTGTGAATTTACTGCGAAATTTTGTCCCCGGAAATATCTTGAAGATGATCACTATACTTAAAACATCAACAGTTAAAGGTATGCAATATTGGTATAGTCTGCCCTCTTTGATACGTACAAAAATAAAGAACAGAGTGCACTAAACTGGTCGTCAGGTCTGGTGGGAAACAAACTATGGAAAAATTTAAATATTACTATCATGAGCTGATGATCACATTTCTGTCGGACATTTACACCAGATTAGGAGAAAGAAAAAAAAAACGGCTGCCAACACAAGCGGCCGCAACAAGAAAACGTCAACTACTGTCTATCTGGTATGTGACGGGGAACTATACCTTCTGATACATCTGTGTTTTGCATTCGGTAAAATCTAGATAAAACGCACACCCACTTAAGAGCCCAATACAATATGGGCCGCCCTGTGCCAGTAATGGGTCTTTGCCTGTTGGCGGCCCATTCCCTGGTTTTAATGCATGGTATGTAGGTGTCTTGGTGTGTGCGCTCGAGGTCTTCCGAGATGAGGCAACTTATTATGGAGATGGTGTTGGGCGCTATATTTTAATCTGTGAGGTGGGGGTATTCACCTATTGTCCGGAGCAAGGTGTTCATATTGGTTCTTTTGGGTCATGTGAAGTAGTGAGGCCGCTAGCGGCGGTACATGGTCCTCCTCACTGAAGTCTGGGACTCTTGCGCGGAGACTGTCACTTCGCAGTTCAGTATGTAGTGTTTCACTGGGCGCGTTGATGGCTCCTGACAGTAGACGCAGTCTGTCATTCTCGGCTTTTCGCCCAGGTACATACTCCTGTTCTCTCCCCAGGTAGCACGCAGCCCAGCTCATCTGCTGAGCCACCATATAACGACAGAGACGAGCATAAATACTTTAGTCAACCTACACCGTCAACGACTGGGGTAAAGGTGCAGCTGGCAAAGAACTGACGGCGTCATCAGAGACTGCGTCTACTGCCAGGAGCCGTCAACGCGCCCAATGGAGCATTACATGCTGGACTGCCAAATGACACATTTTTCCATGAAAGAGTCCCTGATTTCACTGCTTTAGAGGATTCAAAGAAACCATATGGGGCACCTGCTACGGTATATATGTGGGTCGCGGTTGGGAGAGCGTGAACCCCCCATGCCGAGAAATAACCGTACTTCGGAGGATTTAGGAAGATCCTCCCCTAACAGCCTTAACTTCCTACGACCCTCAAAGCGTGGGTGATTCTGCACGATCACAGAATCCCTCGGCGATTCGGTAAGCTGCTGTTGACCCTTGGTTCGCACACGAAACCAGTCTAAAAAGTGAGGCGTACGTCACTCCGGGCATTTCGGAGCGAATACAGACCCTACTTCCACCGTAGAATCCGGTAGGCTCCTAGATGAAAGAAAAAGAGAGAGAGAGAGAGGGGTCTGAATCAAATTCCACAGGACCAGACTTGAATGCCAGACCCCTCAGCAGCAGAAGGAGTTCCAACGGGAGGTCCCAATGCCGTAGCAGAGTTTGTATAACAACCCTACCCTTGTTTCTCGCTGCGGTGGTTGTATGTCGACTGGTGTTAGAAGCTAGAGAGGAGAGAACTCGATCTGGTGGTCGAGTCTAGAATGACGATGGAGAAAGATAACGAGACGGTATGATAAGAGACGTACAAGTTATATTTTGTTCTAAATGTAATGATTCATTGAAAGCTTGGTCTGTAAAGGTCTAAAGTTTCGAATCGAATGCTCAGGGGAGTTTCCACAGTTGGGGAACAAAAAACTCTTCAAGGAGATCCAAATATCAAGGGAGTTGTAAAGTGTAGCTGGGAATCTTCCGTAGAAAAGTGCAGCTGTGACTAAGTGAAAGATACTAATGTCTTATCATAACCAAAAGGCAACACAGTCAGTATCAGTTGATCTTAATTATCCTTGTAAATGATGTTACTTTTCTCGGTAAGATTCATTAGTTACAAAATTACTTCAGATACACAATTTATCATAGCCAATGACCTTCTTGATAACGGATGACAATGTTTCAGGAAATAGTGGAAGATGGCCCATTCAGACTTCAGGTAATGGGAAAATATACTATAGGTAAGAAGTGAATACAGTTGTTAGGGTATAATCCCCCAAAGAATTACAAAAATCCAGAACAAATATACTGTGAATAAAGTGAAGAACCAATATGCTGAGATGGCATATGGAGCAGTATAACATACTTCTCAGAAATGAAGTACACAAAACACAAAGGCTCTTCAGAATCTCATGCGAGACTGAACTTCCCACCACGCAACGGCCAAATACAAGCTGCTGAAACGTGTGGGGGTAATTATCATAGTTAAAGATGAAAGTTTTAGTCTCCCCGGAGGGAGTGGACCAATCCCGGAGGTACTGCAATACCGGGCCGATCCGCGGCAAAGGTGGAGCAAGCCCCTAGCACTTCGCCATGATCCAAAAATCAGTTTAATATCGTGGATCCCACATGGGGATCGTATCAGATATTAAGCTGATAAGAACAGATACTACACTTTGATCTTAGCCAAAAGGCCGAGAAGCGATACTCAACCATACCATTTTCGGGACCGAACTTATGACTACTGATGACTTAAAGCGGGTTCAGCTCAGAATCGAGAAAGGCATATGTATTTGCTTCAACAAATGCATATAATAATACTTTTAAGGTATAACATATGCAGTTAAGAATACCGAAACCTATTATGTATAATTATTTTTATAATATTTACAAGGCTTGGTCTAGTATTATAAGGATATAAGAGCTATCTAAACCTGGTTTTTTGGCGAATGTTCATATAAAAGTAAAGGAGATATATTCCTCATTAGATATTAATTTTTATTACCATTTAATTTAATCTAGCTCTGCTGTAATCTAATTAACGAAATTTGGCTTAAGAACGAAGATGGGTGTTCATCACATTGATCAAGACGGAGGATTTTTATTTAGCCTGCCCCCTTACACACACACACACACACACACACACACACTTATGTATACACCATAATCAAGCAATGAACAGCGTGGAAGAACTCATGATTAGGTTAGATAAAGCACAAACCCTAACAAAAGCCGTTCGTTTATTACTTTGATTACATTTGTCTAACAATAGCCTGAAATATGAAGTAATTGTTATCAGCACAGCGTAGGAAAGAAAACGTTGACCACAGTGTATCTAGTGCGTGGGGGTAATTCCTTCATCTTTCTCATGTCCGAGTTTCACTAATTGACAATAAACTCTCAGGACTTCTGGCCACACGTTATTGAACACCTAGATATATTACAAAGATACGAAACTTTTTTTCATTCGGGGATTGATCCAGGTTTATGATGTTCAAGTGATGTAAAAGGACAGTTAAAAGGGAAAAATTAGTTCAAGAATCGCAGTATCCCGCGTCACCCATTTAAAAACTTCAATAATATCCCCTCTCTCTCTCATCCTCTTATGTCTTTTTAACTTTTCTTTACAAGTGAGGTTTCTAATTTCAAGGATCATTTTTGTCATTCGCCTTTGTAATGTCTAAACAATCTATATCAGCTGCATATTATAGAGCCCAAAACTCTGCCGCATAACCCAAATGTGGTCTCGCTAACGCAAGATAAAGTTGCACTAATGCTCTGAGAGTTTTATTGCCGACAGTCCTATTAATGAAACCTAACATTCGATTAGCCTTATTACACTAATACATTGTTACTGCAGCTTAAGATCCTTGCTCACCAGTACCCTTAAATCTCATTCGCATTCTATTTTACCAATAGTAATACTGTCCAGTTTGTAGTTAAGTGTTCCTGTCTTTACCCACATTGTGTTGTGCCTTTGTGTGTTGAGTTCCATGTACCCGCCCATTCCGATATAATTTATGAAGTTCCTCTGCAAATTCGCTGAATTTTCATTAGTCAATTACGGCTGCGGTCCTTTTCAATTCATGTAACCCGCTCTTAGTTTTGCTTAGTTTGACATACATATTTACCTTTTATCTTGCTATGTGAAGGGATTCTTTCTAGTCATTCACTTTTCAGTATTTTCTATTCTTATTTTATACATTTCCACATTGCTCTTTCAATGTTTTACGTCCAGAGAAAGATCAGAAAAACTGAATTCATTTTTTTTTTCAACGTAAAATTCAACTGTACTGTTAATTTGAAGGGTAATAATTCTCTTTTTAGTATACCAATTCGACTCTCAAAAAATTTAGATTAAACGGTCTATGGCCTTCATTCCCAGTTCATTTACTCGACACATGAAAGTTCGTCTCCCCGAAGGGAGTGGACCAATCCCGGAGGTACTGCAATACCGGGCCGATCCGCGGCAAAGGTGGAGCAAGACCCTAGCACTTCGCCATGATCCAAAATTCAGTTTAATATCGTGGATCCCACATGGGGATCGTATCAGATATTAAGCTGATAAGAACAGATACTACACTTTGATCTTAGCCAAAAGGTCGAGAAGCGATCCTCAACCACAACATTTTCGGGACCTAACTCATGACTATAGACAACTTGAAGTAGCTTCAAGTAATAAAGGCATACGTTATATTTGTTACAGTAATATATGTAGTCAAGAGTATGCACATACACCCAGAGAAAAAGAAAGAATTTTTGGAGGCAGTGAAAGCTTATGTTTCAAAAAGCGCCAGGTCATAGTAACTGGGAAAGACACGATAGGTAGTGCGTTTCAAAGCTTCGATGTCTAGGTGAAATAAAGTTATCAATACTGAGCATCCTTGTGCCAGCAACGTTTATAGTAATCATATGGCGAAACTGCTCGAGTTAAGCTGTTGCGTCTCATGTCTGATCTAGCTAATGTTAGGGGGCAGGCAAGCAGCCAGCTCTCAGAGGCAAAAACCAGAAATACTAATCTATAGTAGAGGAAAAGTGAGCCTACATTGCGGTGTAGGGCAAGTGAATCAAGTTTTGAAGCTAGTCAGACTGCTTTTGACTTCACATCAAACAGGACTCCAGGTTTCATAGATTGGCTTAGCTGTTTCGTGATGTGAAGTTTCCAAGACAGTGCAGATGTCTCTGTAATACCAAGCATGTATGTTCATTAAGAGGAATTCCAGATCCGTCAAAGGAAAGTTATTAATTTTCGAAAGGGATATGGGCAGAAACTGGGAAGCATTGAACTTAAAAACAGATTTCATCTACCCAATGGTAATTACTGTTCAAGTCCGAGCGTATTGAGGAAGTGGTGTCGAGACGAGATGCAATTGGAAAGAGAAGGAACAGATTTAAAGAGTGCGGAGGAATGCCTATCAGAGACCTAAAAGTTTATATTATGTTTCTCAGTTTTTAATTTCATAATTTTAATTCTAATATTTGGAACATAACCAGGATTGTACTCTGCAACAGCTCCAGGAGCTCCGAGTTTATCTCTACATTGACGACTTAGTTTTAGCACACCAGCTCCTGTACATGGGACCGAGACAGGCATTTTTAAAGGACAAAGTCACCACTTGCAGTACATGGGATTGAGATACTAAGTTGGAGACAGTCAGTTGGTTTTCGATCAATTTTCAGTTTAGATGACCCGCTTCTACCGTTACCAATTCCTCTGTGTCAGACTTTGGTTTCATCTACAGAAATGAAACCAAAGCATTCACAGACTGTGGGGATTATATGAAGCCTATAACTAGTTTACTTAGGCCGTTTTTAATATTAACATATTAGACTTCACATCACAAGAGACCTAAAATAGGGACATTCATTAACAATCTGTGCACCGCTGTACATTCTTTGCAAATAATGTTAATGTGTATTGTCTCCTACTTTCAATTCCTAACATCTAGAAGTTTTTCGTCTCCCCGGAGGGAGTGGACCAATCCCGGAGGTACTGCAATACCGGGCCGATCCGCGGCAAAGGTGGAGCAAGCCCCTAGCACTTCGCCATGATCCAAAAATCAGTTTAATATCGTGGATCCCACATGGGGATCGTATCAGATATTAAGCTGATAAGAACAGATACTACACTTTGATCTTAGCCAAAAGGCCGAGAAGCGATACTCAACCCAACCATTCACAGGACCCTGCTCATGACTACTGATGACTTAAAGCAACTTTGACTTCAGGTCAAGAAAGGCATATGCTTTTACTTCGTCAATAAACGCATATAACTATACTTGTAAGGTACAAGAACATATGCAATCAAGAATGGCGAAAACTATTACATCCTATACTAAGCTAGGTCTAGTATAATAAGTATATAAGAGCTATCCAAATCTGGTTTAGGGCGAATGTTCATAGAATAGAAAATATCAATAAGGAATATATCTTTGACTTTATGTAATCCGGCTCTGTTATAGTCTATCGAAATTTGAAGAATCGAGAACGAAGTGTATTCACGATGTTATTGATTGATAAAGATGGATTATTTTCTTTAGTCTGACCCCTTTCACACACGCACACCTATGTATACACCATAATCATAAGTAATGAACAGCGTTGGGGGAACTAATTTGGTTAAATGATGTACAAACCATAAAAGCCGTTCTTTTGTTATTCCTTTGAACAGATTGCATTTGTGTGTAACAAATGACCTGAAATATGAAGTAACTTGTCAAGTGTATGAAAGAAAACGTTGACCACAGTATATCTAGTGCACGGGGGAAACTCCTATACCTTTCTGTTGATACGCTAAACTCCAGAACTTCTGGGCAAACATTATTGAACAAGTAAAGGTAAAACCTTTTCTCATTCCGAGACTTACCCAGGTATGATAATGCGAGAAAGAGAGGAAGAAGAGTTAAAGGAAAAAGTCATTCAAAAACTAGCACCAAAGTTGGATAATACTACATGCATTTTTTCAGAGTATGGTCAGCATAAACTCCGTTCAAATCTTGGTGGCCCAACTGAGGAGGAATATTTTCAACGATGAACCATCAATGCTCCGTGAACTGCAATGGTCCCGAAAATGAAAGTTTATTTTCCCTTCAAATAATACACAATTTTCTTAACCATATATTTATTGCATAGTCGAGTGTTAGATTTCTTAAGACATGTTTGACATACTAGTGTAAATTTTTTCGGTGATATATGGTTGGGTCAACAGTACGTGCTTCCCATCGGTGGCTCCTGTACTACGAGGGAAATCCCAGCGATTGAAGAAGTCGTCTGCATTCCTTTTCCAAATCTTGGCATCCAGGAAAGGGAGCTCTTCAGGCTGCAGGGTCCTCCAGCTGATTGTCCAAGCCGAAAGTCGTAAGCTAATGTCTTAATAAGACGCCTGCCGCAATGAACCTGCCCAATAGAGATGAATCATTAGGGTACAGTTTACAATATCACATGCACGTGTATTTGTTCCATGTATAATATATACACTTCAACTTAGCATGTGTGTGACGAGAGCATGTAATACATTTCAAATCACCTCCAGCTGAATAGTTTACCAAATGCAGTTTATTAATCTCTCAACATGTGTATGTGCCCAATGTAATATTCCATTTATTTCTATTTGCAGTAGAACGGGTAAGGTAAGAGGTGGGGATATCTACGGGACTATATCATCAAGCAATACATACTTGGGAAGGCCTGGACGTCTGGACAAGCAGCAACAAAAAAGCGGAAGTGTCCCCTGTGTGGCATCTTGCTATTTATGTTGCCACAGGTTGACGAACGTGAAGTCTTCATCAGCAGCAGTCTCTTCACACGAACACAGTGTGTGTGTGTGCAGGACCGTCGTGTCTGTAGGAAATAACCGATACATCCAGGGATGAAAACTCTGTGGGGAATAAAGACAATTGTACAACAGGAACCAGTACGTATCAGGGAACATGTACAAGATATGATCATTCACTCCAGTCATATGAACAGAGAGGTCGCAAAAAAAAAAAAAAAAAAAAAAAAAAAAAAAAAAAAAACTGCTGACTCGACTCAAGGCCGAGGGTCCAAGAGGCAGGCAAGCAAGGAAGTGTCCCCATTTGACAATACAGTTCTAGCAGCACAAACGGGAAATGATGACTTTGATGATCATTTCCTCAGAAGCCTAAAACCCGTGCTTCGGCAACTGGAAGTAGTGAAAAAGCTAAAGTTTAGGAGTGAAGTACAAAATCCTCTATTACACCTTCCCGATGATACACCTACACAACATACCCTCAGTACCCATAGATTACGTACACACTTGGCCATGAAAGATAACCTACACAACATACCGGCATACCCTCAGTCCCCACAGATAAACCTACACAACATATCCCCAGTACCCACACATCACGATCTTGGCGGTGAAAGGCTGGGTATCAATGAAATCTCAAATGTTAATCCTGACTGAGGTGCACGTCTTGTGAATTCATTCCCTTAAGCAAAAATGTATGCACGAATAAAGAGTACCAGCAATTATAATCATCATCCATGCCACAAATTACATAATGTTTGACATTTAATGCTTAATTAATCATCTTACCTTAAGGCTGATGACCAGTCGTTCTTCTGCAGAAACTGCTTCCCTGTAGTCAATGTTCTTGTGTAGGTGTTTGCCGCACAAACAGATGCTGAAAAGTCTGGGGCTTCTTCATTCGCTCGTACTCCCAACCCTTTCTACTTGATGGAGCAGGTGGTGATTATATTCTCCATTCCATGGGATGCACCGTGTTTACGTAATTGTATGCCTGTGTTCTCGTGTCCTGATGTACAGCAAAAGTAATACCACCTTCTTAGTTTTCTCCGACATCACCATCTTACCACCTTCACTGCTGGTCTAACATCGTCACCGTCGCATTACGGTGTGCGGTGACGAGGCTTTTTCTGGTGTTTTATTTCGGCCGCATCTCGGGCGTCGCACATTGACGCCAGAATTTCTTTGTCAGAAAATGTCTGTTTGCGACTTTGGTGTGACTGTTCCCTTAAGGAACCATAGGACGTCTAATGCTCTCGTGGTACACGTGGATGAGAAGGTACATCTACTACCTAAGTGAGACGGAGCATTGGTGATGTATCGTGTGCTACAGAGGAGGGCAAGGAAGGCTCTGGAAGCGGCACATAGATAAGTGGAAGTTTCCACGAAGACGAGGTCGGGCTTTGTCAGCAGGGCGGAAGTTCCAGACCATGTTCTAATACGTGAATGGTCAGGCGAGGAAAGATCGGGACCAGTAGACCTGTCCAACCAATGTGGGAACTAGAAGCAAACGGAAATGATGACCAAAGCGTGTTATATGACCTTGTGTATTCTTCTACATGAAGACCTTGTGTCGAGAAGTCTAGAATAAAGACTCGTCTCAAACCTGGTGTTTCTCCGTAATCTCCATATCTTGCAATTTTAACAGTTGGCAAAAAAAAAAAAAATGGTTAATAGACATACATTATTATATATTTGATGACAGTATTTATACAGTGGCATTATAGGTGGTTGGTATGAATATATATCCATTACAATTAACCTCAAGAGGTTATCAGAGTTCGAGTTGCCAGCAAATTCACGTGGCACCAGAGGTCGTGTAGTTAGGGAATATTCTGAAGAGGAGGATTACCATGGGATACACATGGAGAAGTTGAACCTGCCTTAGTACCTATAGTGTACCGGACCCGTCAGTCTAAAGGAGGAAGGTTGAGGGGGGGTGATATGTCGACCAGCCTATGGCAGAGTATCTACTTTAAATAATGAGGTTCTGATTAAGTTACAAGAACTGCTGGAAGTTTGTTTTAAATAATGGCATACCTTGTAAACCATGCAATATTATATATATATATATATATATATATATATATATATATATATATATATATATATATATATATATATTTGTCCCAAAACAAAAGTTTGTTGATTTAACGGCTAGCGATCTAAGAGGAAGATCATTAGGCCTGCATCCCTTTTTGATTTTCGACTGTATAAAGTTCCAATATCATCTCGCAAGTACTATCTTAACCTACTGGGAAAAATAATACCATCTAAACCTATTGGGAAAAATAAAATATAGATGATACAACAGGAGACAAAATATAGACACGAATAAAAAGTTGGCAAGTGCGTTCTGTGCCAATGTGGCAGCAAACTTCACCCAAGCACAGTAGCCACTGGCGCAGCTGCCAGATGGCCCTTCACCATGACAATTAGTACACACACAAGTTATATAATATTAACATTGCAATTCGTCAGCTGGACACCATAACAGAACCAGCTCCAAACAAAAACCACCCCACATCCAGGCCTTTTTTTCCTCTACTTGGTCCGACACGGGCCTTTGCTTGTTCGGAGGCCCCTTCCCTGGTTTTATGGATGGTATGTCGGCGTCTTGTGTCTCTCCTCAAGGTCTTCCGAGACGCATGGAACCTCTTCTAGAGATAGTGTTGGGCGCACGAAGTCTAAGAGTGACCTGCAGAAGTACCTAGAAAGTGTACCATACCAGACAGGTTGTAGGAGATATGTGGACCCAGAAACATCTAAAGTAGATACTGTAATAAGAATCAGATTAGGTTACAAATATTGCTGGAAGTTTCTTGCAAGAGTCACTGGCATACCTTGTAAATTATGCAACTAAGAAAATTATTACACACTGACTATGTATTTACCTCAGAAACAACGTTTGTTGGATTTAACAGCCAGCGACCTATGAGGAAGATCCTTAGGCTTGCAATCCTTTTTGATTTTTGACTATCAAGTCCCTACATAATGACCCTACAAGTACCATCTAAAACCTATTGGGAAAAATAATATAGACGATAGAATAGATGACAAAATATATACACTGGAATAATGAGTTGGTAGGTGGGTACCGTGTTAACGTGGCAGCAGACACCTTCCAGTCGGCACAACATCCACTGGTGCAGCTGCCAGATGATCTGCGAAAAGATAAGCCTTCACCTCGGCTTATCTTCACATCGGCAATCCGTCAGCTCGACACAACAGAACCAGCACCATACCAAACCACCCCTGCCCCAGGCCAGCAGCATAATGGGTAAATATATCCGCTGACCAAATAACCTGCTCAAAGCAAGTAGCCACACCCCTGAAGTCAGCCCCGGCACAGACTTGAACCGACGAACCACCTTACTTAAGTTTCCTTGTGAAAAGGTAATTTGTTAATTACACCGATATCACCAAGGGATTGAACGATTTCTATTTCCCCTTAAAATAATGCACTACACTTTTCCTTTCTTATATATGTTGCATTGGAGGAGTACGTGGTCTTTTGTTACACTTCTAAGACATGTTTGACATCCTGGTGTTTTATGATTACAGTTGGGTGCCCTATGTACAGTTGTGACGGACGGTCGAGCAGGACTTCCTCCCCTCTATTCCATCTTTACGAGGTCGTCCAGTTCCGCTACTTCCGGCTCGTATTTTTTTTTTGCGATGGTCAGGCTGGTCCATCGACTTGAGCCACAGAAGAAATATCGATTTCTTTCCCAAGGCAGGACTCCCTCAGCTCCCGAGGAAATACCTGGGTGCCTGGTCATTGCAACATTACGGCAATGAACAGCCAGACTGGCTGGCTGAAATCAAGATGATATCTTTGTTACACGAGTTTAATGTATTGATGTTGGCCTGAACTTCATTTGACAGTGTATCCAGAGTATCTATAGCTTTAGGAGCTTATAACTACCAGGTAAATTTACTTGTTTAATAAAAGTATATAATATATGGCTTTAGCAATGGAAAATAAATCCGCACAGGAAACAGATGTAGGGGTCTGGCAACCTGTACCTAAGAAAACATTCGTTCGACCCCCACACATTCACCCGTCTTGGTGGAATCTGTGCACCAGTGGACACATGATAAGTGACCTTAGGAAATCGCTGGTGTACCTCACTATGGCGCGTTCCTTTCTCACCGAGAGCCAGTTGGGTCTTAAATCCTTTTTATTCTGGACATCTCCCAAGGAAGTATTCTAACAAGGGTTCAGCTCTTGCATTTTCAGATCAGAATTCTCTCTCGGGAAGTGTATTCCGAAAGCCAGGAGCCTGACGCTTCTGTCGACCAACTGTTCGTATTAATGCGAGACGACAGGCAGTAGGGTTTCTTCTGGCCATCGGAATACCACACTAGCGTTAATTCATCACGACGTTGCTGGAACGGAGGTAAATTTCCCTCAACTTCCAATCGCAGGAACTCGGGTACATGACAGAGCTCCAAGACATTCTCACGCATTTATTCTGCAACACATCCTTCTCAATCACCTGGGAGCCATAGTCTAGTTTACTTCTAATAAGGACCTTGCACAACATTAAGATTTCTTCTGTTCCCGAAAATGAACCCCCAAAAGGTTACTTAATATTTTTTAATACATTTCATCAAATAAAATGCCTTTTCCAATTTAATTTGTCAAAGTCTAATCCAACCCGACTGCAAAAAGGAATCGGGTTGTCTAATTTTAGCTGCAAAGATTTGGGAGTGTATTCTTTTCGGGGGGAAAAAACCGTGACACATTTATCTGGTGAAAACTTAAACCCCCACTGTACCATCTCAGACCATGCATCAAAACCAGGGAACGGGCCAAGCAGAAGTCCAACCATCTTAAAAACTAGCGCCCAAAACAAAAGAATTTGGAAATCATTTTTTAAATGTTGCCGAGCAGGTGTGTTTTCCTATAAATAGCGTGATATCTAAATAAGAAAATTTTACTGTATGATTGGAATGTAAATAGTCATTTAGAATACTATTACGGGGTCTTTTTCTCTACAGATGTGTGTGGATGTATCCGTTTGATACTTTATATCATATGAATCAGTCCTCACACCCTCACATGCATTAAGCCTTGCACCAGTATTCGATATATTGTCACCAATTTCTTCAGTGATGATGGTCAGGGAACACCTCTATTCGTTATATAACCACGTCTTCCCTTCCGTTTCTTTTACAAAAGCTTATCGTAAAATTCCATATTCTCATGTTTCACCGCTTTCCTTCCTTGGTAGTTTCAGTCTCATTCATGCTAAATATATTCACACCCTAAAGAGGTTTTACGAAACACATGAAACATTAGGAAAATTGCCTTTAGATGACATATTCGACTTCATATTACAAGGGATAGCTAAAGAGGGGCTTAGATTACACTGTCTATGCACGGATACACATAATTAACAGTAAACATTAATCCGGTGACGTACAAACATTTAGAAACATTTCATTTTCTCAGATGGAAGTTTTCGTCTCCCCGGAGGGAGTGGACCAATCCCGGAGGTACTGCAATACCGGGCCGATCCGCGGCAAAGGTGGAGCAAGCCCCTAGCACTTCGCCATGATCCAAAAATCAGTTTAATATCGTGGATCCCACATGGGGATCGTATCAGATATTAAGCTGATAAGAACAGATACTACACTTTGATCTTAGCCAAAAGGCCGAGAAGCGATACCAGAACATACCATTTCCGGGACCGAACTCATGACTACTGATGACTTCAAGCTGTCTCAAGTTCAAGTAAATAAAGGCATACCAGGATATTTACGAATGTGCATACCAGAATAAATTGCATCACATCGAGCTGGATTTAGTGAGGATATACAAGCTAAAAACTTTTTAGTGTTACTCTTCGTAACAAAAAATTAGTACCTAACGAGTCTAAAATTTAGATCATTAATTCTGATTAGGAAATCTTTCAAAATTTCTAAATGGTGAATACAGTTACTAAAAACGTCAAAATAATTCAACATAATCTAAAAAAAAAAATCAAAATGACAATTCAACATACTGACAAAGGCATATTCAAACACTCGCACAGAGGATTACATACACACACAACCAAACGTCATGATCAGAGAGGGATGGTATACGTTGTTAGGTCTATTAAGGAACAAACCATGACAAAATCCGAACGTGTTTTTAATGTGAAATTATCACAATTGGGTCATAAAAACCACGGAACCGGCCGCCAACTGGCGAAGTCCGTGTTGGACCAAGTCCGACGATCTTTTAAAATAAAGAGTCAGATATTCTTGTGTAAATATATTCAAAAGTTATACCTGACAACACGAACGTAGAAAGGAAAACGTTGACCACAGCAAAGCTTGCGTGTGGGGAAAACTATCTTTATATGTCTCACTTTCACATATTGAAACTTTACACAAGTTCTTGAAAATTATTTAATACTTCGTTTTATATATATAAACGCCATGATTCACCAATGTTTATGTTCATACAAGAGAAAGAACGGTTGAGTTTCAGCGCTGTCGGTGCTGGTCATAACGTTTAGTTAGCTTAGTTCACCAGCTGCAACTCTAATATTGGTGCTATTTTTTTTTTTTAAGTTTGTGAAGTTATCAGTAAATCTAATAATTCCATACGACAGTTTACCCAGGGTTGTTGGTCTCACCGAGAGGTGACCGCAAGAAAACCCAACCCGTCCCGGGTGCCCAGCCTTAGACACACCTTACTGGCAAAGTTGTTTGTCTCTACCATGTTTTGAGAGACATTCTGTCCCACCCCATCGTCTGGGGTAGTGCGCCACCAGAGATTATGTGCCATAATCCCAACAGGATAGATATCCTTAAGCCATTCACCTAGGGGATATCCAACAGTGGTCGCGACTGAAACGTGTGTATGTATTAAAAATAGGAATACGCTATTTGTACAGATCCATGCGTCTAGATCGACGACTTCGGCCTCACACAATCCGTTCCTGATCAGCAAAGTTACTGATGGTCGGGCGGGAGCGGTTGAGATAGCCATGTACTTGGGTTAACCAGTTTATGCACAGATACAGACTTCAAAAGACGAAAGAACCATATGCAACTCCTGGTCCGGACCATAAGTGAATACCCACCCCCCAGATGAATACAGCACGCTCAGCACCATATCCAAAGGAAGTTGCCTACATCTCAGAAGACCTTGAACACACACACGACACCAACATACCATGCATAAAAACCAGGGAACGGGTTGCCAGCAGGCAAAGAAAGGCCCGTGCCGGTCCAAGCAAACGTCCGACAATCTCAAAGAAAAAGAGACATTGAACTTTTATTTGGTGGACGTACACTTCATTTCTACACTTCATTTCCCATTTCATTTTCTCAATACATGAAAATCTTAAGTCTCCCCGGAGGGAGTGGACCAATCCCGGAGGTACTGCAATACCGGGCCGATCCGCGGCAAAGGTGGAGCAAGCCCCTAGCACTTCGCCATGATCCAAAAATCAGTTTAATATCGTGGATCCCACATGGGGATCGTATCAGATATTAAGCTGATAAGAACAGATACTACACTTTGATCTTAGCCAAAAGGCCGAGAAGCGATACTCAACCAAACCATTTTCAGGACCGAACTCATGACTACTGATGACTAAGCAGCTTCAAATTAGTAAAGGTATACTAGTACATTTATATGCAAGTTATACGCATCAGAGAATAACAAAAACTGTATCCTAAATTGGGATGGGTTTATTTTAGTAAGGATGTATTAGCTTTTTCAAAACGTCTTTAAGGCGACTGTTCATATGAAAAAAAAAAATTTTTTTAGGACTTTCTATAATCTCTATTTTCAGTAAGGAAAGTATTCAAAAATGTGTTAATGATGAGTGTATACACCTAGATATTTTCACTGAAAATAGACATTAGTGTTAAATCTGACCCTTCACACACATTTTCACTGAAAATAGAAATGATTATTGTTTAGTCTGACCCTTCACACACGTACACTGTTTAGTCTGACCCTTCACACACGTACACAAGCATATATATACGTATATACTCAATCACAAGAATGACCAGAGTGAGGGGAGGGGGATATTCGTTATTAAGTCAATTTTGGAACAAACTACAACAAAAGCCGTACGTTTGTTATTGATGTGAAATGAGCACATTTGTGCGAAATATATACACCAAATATACCTGTCAACACAAGCGTAAGAAGGAAAACGTCGACCACATACCTTGGGCGAGGGGGATACTCTTACATCTTTCTGGCTGTATTGTGTCTTTTCACTGTTTGGCAGACGAGACAGGGCGACCTGCTTGGCACGGTACAAGGTCATAGTAACTATGAACGACCCGTCGTCATGGATCTCTTCAAGTTGTGAAGCTGACATGGTCAACACGTTTATAATGTTTGCAGCAGCACCATACACGACACTCGGATCCTGATTTTGGATTATTTTCCATCTTTTCGTTCTTACCGTTTCTCAAGCGTGGCAAAGACTGGAGCACAATAATCAAGCAGGGAGCGGACTAGTTTGGATGTATTATAACCTGAGTAGAGGAAAGTCATCAAGTCTGTAGACTGGAGAGGGACCTCGTGACCCTAATCAGTGGTTCTGTTCCTTCCCTCGCATTACACAACGCATACGGGAAGCAAACAACAGGCAAGACAACGGAAACTGCCTTCGCCAAGCGAAGACCAACACAAAGCAATGACACGGAGCAGGGACACTGCCCCAGGGGCCGACAGAATAACTTACTCCATGCTACGCCGCGCTGGAGAAGCCAGACACGAGGCACTGCTGCAGGTCTTCTACGCTTCGGGCAGTGCAGAAACTTCCAGTGGAATGGAAAAGGGCAGACATCCAGCTTATTCTCAAGCACAGAGAAACCATGACCCATCTCCCTCCTCAGATGCATTGCCAAGACGGCAGAGAGGATAGTTCTCAACAGGCTCAACAGAAAACACCGGGACATGCGTCAATGTAAAAGAGAGAATGAACACCATCGACAGCAATAGTGGTCTTCCTGGACCTGGAAAACCTAAACCAACAGTCAAGAACGAGTACGATTCCAAGGAGTCATCTCGTCGTACAAGCCCCTTTGAAAATGGCACCCCACAAGGAGAAATCCAAGCCCAACACTTCAACATCCTGATGGAGAACTTAGTGAAGATCCCCTTCAGGTCTTCGGTTAAGCTCCTCTGCTACGCCGATGATCTTCAGCTGATAGTGCGAGGGCGCACGAGAGTTGACAATGCCCAACACGCACTCAAGCTGGTTGAAAGAGTGCAACAGACGGACTCGAGATCAACTACCAAAACAAGGGCGATGGCCCTCTGCTCCACGGGACCAGACATGATGTTCTCCATCCAAGGAACGCCAGTAACCTGGGTCGACACCCACCAGTGTCTTGGAGTGTGGTTTAACCGAAACCTTTGCTTCAGGAACAAAAAACGAGCCCAGCCGCTGGGGCTAACATGGAGGTGCTTAAGACTACACCGCCGCCATCAGATCGCTAGTAGACTACTAAGCTCCTGCACTCGGTGGCTAACATTGAAGTCAACCAAAATGATGCACTCAGGACCATGCTGGGAGCTCCCATGTGGACCAGGATCTGCAACCTGCAGATAGAGACTGGGCTGCCGCCCATACAAGCAAGTCAAGCAGGCGACAGCGGCGATCCGAGCTAATGCCATCGCGTATGGATCCGCACCGTCGACGGTGCGGGTCTCGCTCCATCTACTACCGTGCTTCAGGTTAGTGGATGGGTTAATAGTAGGAACCGCTTCCTGTCCGGGTCTGATTATGTGAAGGCCGTCCAAGTGAGGATTGGCGCTTTACGTACCCCCGCCAGGGCTTCCAGAGTCCGGCCCGAGATCAACGGCCTCTGACATGTCATAAGCACGGTACGCTTAGGCATATCGCTCAGATGTGCCGAAGTACCCTTGGTGGGAGGGTAAAGAGGCACGATATCATCAGTGCCTATTTTGCCGGACGATTGAGACGGGTTACGAAGTGTCCTGTGAGCCCCGCACTCCGATTGTGGGATTCTTTAGGAAGCCGGACACCGTGGCTTCCAAAGGTACAGAGACTTGTCATCGACGCAAGTCTTTGGTGCCCTTTTCGCGCTTCCAGCTGCACATCAGTAAAAGTGCAGCTATTATGGCACCCCGGAATAACACCTTTAGAAAACGCAAACACATGCTAAAGAGTGATTACCTAGATTCATAATTCAGTACAGAGGAAAAACACATTGGAGTGTTTTGTTTCTTCCATTTTGACCCGGACAAGTTTTCTTTAGCGATTTAATAATGACATCTTGAACTCGACCATATCAGCTGGCTATTTCACAGATACTTGGAAAGGCTCATTAATACGCCGAATACCACCAAAACATGGATAAAATCCTCATGTAGCAACTGACTTTCGGCCAATATCCTTTCTCGAAGTCCCAGGCAAACTTCTTGAAAGATTAAGAGAAGACTGCGCAACCATTTGGAGAGCAACAACCTGCATAATGATAATTCAGGTATGAAAGGGGTATATACAACAGGCAATAACACTCGACAGCCATTGCACAAAAATGCAAACTTGGGGACGGTGACAAATAATTTTGAGAGGTCATGAAAGCTTTCGATAAAGTCTGGCACTTAAGTTTGAAATATAAAATCCTTCACCTTAACTTACCAATAACCACAGAAAAACTTGAAGTGATTTCCTCGACGACAAGGGAGGCAAAGATTACAAAACTGGCAATTATATTGGCACACCTATTGACTTCCAATCCGGAATATATGTTGTGTGTGCTATTGTCTGTTGTGTTCCCCCTTAATATCCGAATCCCAACTGATCATCATTATGCAGGTTATTCCATTCCAAATGGTCACGCAGTCTTCTCTTAACTTTCAAAAGGTTTGTCTGGGACTTCGAGAAGGGATATTGGCCGAAAAATAGATGCTACGCGAGGATTTTTCCCGTGTTTTGCTATTAGGTTTTTTTTTTTACAAGTATCTGGGAAGTAGCCAGCTGATAGGGTTGAGTCAAAGATGCTGGCGAGTCTGGTAACTGCAGAACGTGATAAGTTTTGGCGTTTTATTTATCCCACTGACCCGGGCAAGTTTTCTTTAATGAGCTGATAACGAGTACTTCCTCTGTGCTGAATTCTGAATCAAGATAATCACCGTTTAACCTGTGTATGTCTGCATTATCATAAGGTGTTATTCTGTGTTGTTCAAAAAATCCTTTACTGTTGTTGTGGTGGGAGGGCCAATCATCATCTTGACAGACCTTCTGCTAGATATTTCTATGTATACTTTCTTTTTTCTCTCATTAATGTATATCTCTTCCGTTTTCGTCTAGAAGGTAACGTTTTGGCCTGTTAATGTTTTCGATTTTCTGTTTTCCAGATGTGCCTGCCTCTACTAAAGGTATCGACGGCTACCTGTGCCCTACCGTGAAACCCCCTACCAACCCTGCCTCTACTGATGGGGTAAACGTTTTGGTTCATTTGGTCGCAGTTTCTTGCGTAGCGAGGAAGCGGAAATAACAGGAACAAATGTCCTTATTTGGTCACATTCTCTAGCTACCACGGCTAAAGCCGAAACAAGAGCCTCTTATCCACAGCAAAGCCTCCCCACACCTTCCTGTGGTTTCCCCTGACGCCTTAATAAATTATGGTGCAGCCCACTGACAGTAAATCGTCCCGTGTACAACTTCCTCCTGCACGACTTCCATCTCCCAAGTATTGTCAGCGAGGAGGTTACCTGACCATTTCTAGTATATCATCACTACCTTTTAAGGGGGATAGCGCGAACGCAGTCCCCCACTTGTAAAAATTACGCACTCGAGTTAACCACTTTTGGGTTAATCGCAAGGGTCAGCGCCACCTTAGTGCAATGGTGAGCCTCGCCCTGGGAGAACCACCTTCGTGATCATGGTATCTCCTGTGCCAGGTAAGTATGCTTTTCCAACAAACACCAGCACCCACACCAAACCCTACTGATTACCTTCCATTATATTCTGCACTTTTATGTAACTGCAAAAAAGATTAAGTAGAAAAAAAAAGAACATTTTTAAAATGTTATTAGCTTATTTTAAACGATTTCATACATAAAATATTAATAACCCTAAGGTCAATGCAATTTTGAAACGAAGAAAATATTAAATTCGCACCAAGTTACATAATCATACTATAAACAAACATCCATCACATGTAGCCAGCTACACTCAGTCTAGGGCTCCTATAAACGAGATGTAATTTTTTCCAGACAAGTGCTCAGATTTCCCTACACAGTGAAAATTTTCCGATGACAAGTTCAACTTATTTTCAAGTATGCGTATAAAGGTTCATGGAAATGCAGAATATTCCCATCCTCCCTCCCTCAGAATTACAAGCCTAGCACGGGGGACTGGCTTAAACTAGTAAATTCAAAATTATTTTTTTTTTTAAGTGGTTTTTAGAGCATTCGCCTTTTTTGTATCCTTGTACCTTCCAGCTAAACAATACATACGAGCATTGTTTAATGACACTTTACATACCAAATGAAAATGTTAAGCGTTTCAAACAGTATTCAATCAGAATAGCGCATATTTAGCAACTGTTCCGTGGATGTGTTGCCAGCTTGCATGATTCTGATGGAAAACATTACTATTCGAAGACAAACGTTAAGAAAAAAGTACTGATTAAATTAATTGTAATGTATTCGAGAAGTTGATTTGGGCAAATTATTGGTATAACTTTAGAAGTATGCCAATAACTCGTTCACTGATACACTGGGTTTCCCCAATTTACCATATTCTAGCTTAACTTAACTTTTAGCTTAGTGAAGCATTTACCCTACCCTTCCCTTTCCTCTAAATTGTGTTTATATTGTGTTAACAATCTCTTCGTTTTTTTTCAGGCAAGCGAGTTTTTATCGATGTTTCTGGATCACTGGTACGTCTGATGAAGGCAGAATACCATATGAGGCCAGGCTAGACAACCACCAAAGTCAAGCGTCTTCCCCAGGTCCAGTACTTTTTTTCCCTGTCATCAGGCTCGCCAAACATTTTTCTGGACCCATCTAGGCCGAGATATCGTAAACTCTCTAATCGACCGGAGATGCTTTTAGATACGTCTGAGGATGCGCTTCCATCAACGCCACTAGCAAAGCCACCGCCGGAAAAGATGGATGGACCACCGACGAAAGCAGAAAACGCCGCCGTAACTCAGGGGGGAAACTGCGCGACAACCGCAACCAACACCGCCGTAACTCAGGGGGGAAACTGCGCGACAACCGCAACCAACACCGCCGTAACTTAGGGGGGAAACTGCGCGACAACCGCAACCAACACCGCCGTAACTCAGGGGGGAAACTGCGCGACAACCACAACCAACACCGCCGCCACTACGAGCTCAACTCTGTCGCACCCCAAGTTCCGATCAGAGATATGTAATCGGCATATGCCATCATTACAGGCATAGAGGAGTAGTTACCAATGCCAATTTCACGGTCAAACCCAACCTCAAGGGGGTGACGACTCTCCAACCCAAAGATACCTCCGCCCACGCCCTGGATGTCCTTTTAGAGGACTCGAGCTCGGCCACCAAACTAGACCCGGCCGTGAAAGAAACCAAATACGTGGTACTGAAGTACCCTAAGGAACTGACCCTGGATCCCCTGGAAAAACCATCAAGGTTCTGAAGACGACCATTCCTCCCGCGGTTTTATCCGTCCCAGCCATTCCGCGGATCCCCCGACCCCAACAAATGATTGCTTCCTTTATGGCGGAGACTGTTGCCTACTTCGATTTGTTACTACTACTCGACCCCACAAAAACATCGTGGGGCGTGGACGTCCTAAATGTTGCCCTGGACCACTTGCGTCAGGGTGACAGCCTCGCCGCCGCCAGGGCCGCTGCAAAACACGCATCGCAGATGCTAAGTTCTTGCAGCCCGCCCCAAGACCGCCCGCATCGTGGTGAAGGTGGTTCAAGGCAGTCAGCGAACCAGGGCCGTGCACGCCAAGCGGAGGAGACACCTTTGCGCGGGAACCGGCTTAGAAGGGAGCAATACCGCAAAACACAGAGGCTCTATCGAGAAAATAGGTCTTTGGCTGCTGGACAGATCCTCAAAGGTGATTGGGAGGTACCGCCAACTTCGGTTGGGCCTGAACGCCTCATTCCCTTCTGGGGGGCTCTCTTCTCTCGACCATCTGAGCCGGACGAACGTGTCATTACTGACTACGACCAATATAGTGAACAAATGGCAAGAGTTATTACCATAGACGAGGTAGCACATCACCTCAAGGCGACTCGAACATCTGCCCCTGGACCTGATGGAATGACGACGCGGTTACTGAAGTCCATTCCTCCGAGGGTACTGGCCAAGATGTTCAACCTTTGGCTTGCTACGTCTGCACTGCCAGAGCCATTCAAGGCGAACAGAACGGTGCTGATACCAAAGGTCCCTAACCCTACCGAGCCCAAGGACTACCGCCCAATTACAATCTCATGCGCGGTAGTCCGACTGCTCCATAAGATACTGAGCAGCCGCATCTCAAGCCTCATCAAGATCGACGAGGCTCAAAAGGCATTTGTCCCAGTCGACGGATGCCTTGAGAACTTGACGATCTTAGATGCGATCGTCGGTCGTGCGCGAGCACACGCCCACGGTGTGCACCTGGCATTCCTAGACATGGCAAAAGCGTTCGATAGTGTTAACCATAGCACTATCGAACGTGCCATGTCGCGGAAGGGCATTCCTGCCCTAGTCAGGTCATATATTATGTCGACGTACGACCGAGCCTTCACCAAAATCGAAGGCAGCGATGGGATGTCTGAGAAAATCAATATGACTCGTGGGGTCAAGCAGGGCGACCCATTATCGCCGATGCTCTTCAACCTGGTGATTGACGAGGGAATCACTAGGGTGAAGGAGACCGGCGTAGGGGTAAAGTTAGGTGACAAGACCGTATCAGCATTGGCTTTCGCTGACGACTTGGTTCTGGTAGCGCAGACGCCCACTGGCTTGCAAAAGGCAATGGACGTCATGGCTGTGACCCTCGCGGGGGGGGCGGGCTTCAAGTAAACCCAGGGAAATGTCGTACCCTCAGCATGGAGGTTGGCGGCAAGCGAAAGACTTGGTACGTAAATAAAAATAGGACGTATCAGGTCTTGGGCAGCGCCGTCGGCTCCATGAGTGCTGAGGACGATTATAAGTACCTCGGAATTCTCGTCGGGGCCGGGGGTCGCCGGAAGTCTTATGGGGCCTTGCTAGAAGAGGGGCCGAGAAACATCACCAGAGCCCCTCTAAAACCCCAACAACGAATTGCGCTGCTGGTAGAACATCTGATCCCCAAGCTCATGCATCGACTTGTGTTGGGGGAAGTATATAAGACAGTTAGCACGCGTGGACAGGCAGGTGCGAGTGGCGGTTCGCCGCTGGCTTCGCCTAGCCCATGACGTGCCCTGCGCATTCTTCCACTCGACATCTGGAGATGGTGGGCTGGGCATACCAGACTTTGTGTCAACCGTCCGGCTAAACAAACAAGCGCGGTTCGAGAAACTTCTCACCTCGTCCGACCCAGTAATTCAGGCGGCTGTTCGGGAGCCTGCAGTCTTGAGCAAGCTGCAGTGCTGGTCCGGACCCGCATGCATTGCCGGTCGACAGGCGGGGAGTAAGACCGAACGTCAGCACGTATGGCTTGCTAATCTGATCAGCACTGTTGACGGTGCGGCTCTCGCTCCATCTACCACCGTGCCTCAAGTGAGTAGGTGGATGAACAGCGGGAACCATTTCCTGTCCGGTGCCGACTACGTGAAGGCCGTCCAAGTGCGGATAGGCGCCTTGCCCACCCCTGCCAGGGCGTCCAGAGGCCGGCCCGAAATAAACGGCCTCTGCGACACCTGTCAGAAACCGGGTACGTTGGGACACATCGCTCAGATGTGCCCGCGTACACACGGGGGTCTGGTCAAGAGACACGATAACATCTGCGCATTTTTGGCTGGGCGTCTGAGGCAAAGGGGTTTTCAGGTGTCCTGCGAGCCGCGCATTCCGATTGTGGGGTCCTTTAGGAAGCCGGACATCGTAGCTTCCAAAGGTACAGAGAACTTTATAATAGACACCCAGGTCTCTGGCGTTCACTTCCCGCTTTCAGCTGCACATGCATACAAGTGCAGCTACTACGGTACCCCGGAAGTCTTGCAAGGCGTACGCTAATACACCGGAAAAGACACTGTGCACGTGACTTCGGCCACCCTGAGTTGAGGAGGTGCATGGTGTCAAGAAAGCGCGAGTGCTCTCAGAGGGTTAGTGCCGACATACCGTGACCTCGAGGTGTGCAGCGTCAAAGCCCTAACCTGGACTCGCTCCCTTCACAGGATGTGGTCCAAGAGCACAGGTTAGAAGTCAGAGCCCACCGGTCAGGCGCAAGGTCATCTCCCCTTTGTCGGCTTGGGGTGTGCGGGATTTGGCTGTTCTCCCGTGGCCCCCACAGGCAGGTACCAGTTCCTGAGGGCGGGTTGTCAGGGCGGGATGGTGGACGCCTAGGCAGGGTTGCCCACTGCTCCCGCACGACGGCCGCACCGGAAGGTGAGCGGTGCTGGAAGGTCGCTGTGCCTAAGTCGGCAACCTAAGTCGAACGGGCCCAACAGAGTCCGAAACATCCTCTAACTGCCACCTCAAACTCATCTCGAACTTTGCTATCAGCATTCTGATCTACAATCTTCCTCTTATAGTATCCATACAGTTTTCTTAACTTCTTTCACTTTCAATACGTAGTGTTAGCCGACAATTTAAGACCTTTGCACAGTAGTTAGATCTTCCCCATCGCACCACTACTAATTGGCAAGTTAGAAAAAAAAAAAAGAATAAAACAAAGCGGCACAGAATCTGCAGGTGGTCATAACTTACTATGGGCCTACACAGTCACACAGACCTGAAAACCTGGGAAAAAACGAGGTGGGCCTTGTGTGTCGGAATCCCTCAGATGTTTTCGCTGTCAGGGGTTTGTTTGGGCACCACCAGTCAAAGCGCTCAAACCAAGAGATATGCGCCATGAAACATTAGAACTGCGCCACACCAAACTAGAGAAAGGAGAGAAAAAAAAACGCCCATATGTGCCAAAAACGGAAGAAAACATGCGTGGAACCTGGGCAACCCCTAGCGGCCAAAGATGGTGCAAATAAGTTTTGCGCCCCCTCCACCCACCAAACATACGGCCACCGTATGCCAGCCGGCCCCTCCAAGCACCTTCCTTTGAGGCCAGTAACAGCAGTAGCAATAGTCGCCAGCCCCATGGCACGGAAAACAGTTCCTCGAAGTACCTATGATATTCCCCATTGCCGCACAGGTGAAACCGCCTGCACCACCCAAGATATCGGTAAAAGAAAGAGCAGCGGATCCCGAGTGGCTTGATCCAGGAGTCAGACCTAAGCAAGGTCCTGACCAACTTTGCAGATGGTCTGGCAGCTCTGTTGGGCAACAATATCCAAGCGACGCAGCTCTGCCCTGACGGGGTGCGTATTTTGGTCATGTGGCCATAGCCCCACTTCCTGTCAAAGACCCCACACCCGTGCTGGAACAAATAGATGTCACGGCCGAAGTCCACTCCACCCCCAAGAAAACCCAACGAGAGAAAAGCCGCGGCTGCTACCACACTTGGAGAGGAGAAAAGAAAGCCCCGAGGTCCCCCAGAAAGGGAGTACTCCTCTATGTACATCTCCGTCGAGGAAAGACCAGCGAGAAATCTCAATAAAGAACAGAGGAAATGGACCTCACAGAACTGATCACAGAGCCGGAACCCACAACCAAGGAAGCTCAAGGTCTAGTTCAATAACGGACAGCAGCGCCACAATGAAGATTCTATCATGGAACAAAACCTCCCACCTCCATGCAGCAGTAGGGAAGGCCTCGTCATCATAGCTACAAGAAACACTCCTCCAGAAACACCGCAGCTTCCGCTTCAGTGTGTACAAGGCATACAGGAAGTACTTTGGTCAGGCACCGACCCGAGGCTGCATGATCCTGGTTAGGTCGCACATCCGAAACAGAGGTCGTGCACCTGATGCCTTGTGGCAAGGACGTCGAAGCACAAGCCATATTGGTCACACTACAAGATCGCGACATCTATAACATCTACAGGAGCCAGAGGGGCTCTCTAGAAATTACCGAATTATTTGCATCGGCGGCACACACCACCACGCTGGTATGGGAGAATTATAATGCTCAACATCCCTTTCTTAACGTGTGCCACCAACGAGGGTGGGTTACACCTCTACCACACAATGCTCGACACGCCAGACATCGGCCTCCTGCACGGCGAACCAACCCACATCAGGAGAGGGAGACGACCACACTTTCCTCTCCCGCTCCTTACAAGGCTCAGCCTACTGGCAGCTGCACCCTTCCCTCGCCAGCGACCACTTTGCCACGATGACCACTATCGGTCAACAAGCTCCCTCCACCAACAAGATGGATTTAAATTCCCAAAAAGAAAACGAAGCATTTAAGAAAAATAAAAACATGGCAAGCCGAGCACCAACAGCAGGCGAACATTACACTACCATAGACGAGGGTCGCCTATACAAGTGACAGGTTTTAGGTCTTCAAGAAGCAGCACATCTGGCCATCCCCAAGACCAAGCCCTCAGCCAGGAATAAACATTAATGATATCACTGCAGCAAAGTGAAGGGGCTCAACTACAGAGTAAACAAGGCAGGGAAAAAGATACCAGACACCCTACCCATGCAGACAGACACCTTCTGCCGCATACAATCCAGCACACCAGAGAAGAAATCAAAAGCATCAAGAAAGCAAGCCGACTCAAATGGTTCGAGCTGAAAGGGCACACCTCCCTCGGCAGGATGAGAGGCTCAGATCAAGAGGACATCTGGCACGATTGCACCGCCACCAACGGCTCACCCCAGTCCCAGGGAGGTGGTAGAGGCTTCCGGGTCTCCACCGACCGAACATCCACAAGTAACCTACCTACACAGGCAGAGAAAGAATTGTCACGAACAACCTACCCACACAGGCGGAAGAAACAGACGACTCAGACAAGGCAGGATACAACGCATACGGAAAGCAAACAGCAGGTAACGCAACGGACACGGCTTTCACCAAGCGAGGACCAACACAATGGCACGGAGCAGGGACACTTTTCGCCAACTCTCTTAGTTTCAAAAGGATTATAACTTGCATTTATAACGCACAAAAGCCGAGTAACTCAAGTGATTGCACACTTTAAGCCCTAGCTTCGTTGATTGGATATCCAGTATAGTCCAACCAACAGCCGAGAGTCGGAAGTTGTCCAGCTAAGTTTACTGGTACAGTAGGGCAACTACCAAAGGGCAATCCCCAGGACTGAAGCGCAGCGGCAGTGTCCATCTACTGACTGCAGTCCCCTGCTTCCTTCGGGCGGTAGTGCTGTGCGACTTGAGCCGGAGCGTCCACCCTTGTCACGGGTTTTCGCTTCGTGGTACCCGTCACACATAACCCATTCCTTAGAGATTAGCGTGCCATCCTCTGTTGGTATGTCGGGTACCAGCTACAGTCACGTGAGAACGGACGACGACCGTTCACCCACTTGCCCACATTGTGGGAAGACCTTTGCCAGCTTTCGGGGCCGTAGGGTCCATGAAAGGTCCACCAGGAGTTGGCGACCAGGCATGTCGTGTCCAAGGCTCGATGGTCTGACGAGGAGGTGGAGCTTCTCGCCAGGGCTGAGGCCGGGATGGCAGCTGGTCCCTCACTAGTTACCGGACAGGGCTTGAACCAGCGGTTGCGGGAGATAGTTCCTTCTAGGACGGTCGAAGCGATCAAAGGTCTCCGACGCAAAGCGTCGTATTAGACCAGGGTTCAGGAACTGACCTCAAACTTGAATCTCCTTCAGGAAGATGAAGGCGAGGAGATGGATGGGGTGCCGACTACGAGGCGTGTTCCACCCACAAGGTTAAGCAACACGCGGGGTGGCATAACGGAAGAAGCGCCGCGTACAGGGATGTACGTGAGGGCGGATTCCAGTGGCGAGATGAACATTCCTCCCACGGTTTTATCTGTCCCAGCCGTCCCGCGGGTCCCCCAATCCCAAACCATCGCTTCCTTTGTGGCGGAGACTCACGTACCTTGACACTTTAGGACCTGGCCCCACAAGTCCATCGTGGGGCGAGGACATCCTAAATGCTGCCCTCGACCATTTGCGTCAGGGTGACAGCCTTGCCGCGATCAGGGAAGCCTCAGAGCACGCCACATATGTGACAAGCTCCTGTTGCTCACCCGAAGACCGTCAAAATCGTGGAGGAGGTGGTTCGAGGCAGTCAGCGAATTCTGGCCGCGTACACCAAGCGGAGGAGGTTCCTTTGCGTGGAAACCGGCTTAGAAGGGAACAATACCGGAAGGTACAGAGGCTCTATCGTGAGAATAGGTCTTTGGCCGCTGGACTGGTCCTTAAAGGTGACTGGGAGGTACCGCCAACCTCGGTTGGGCCGGAACGCCTCAATCCCTTTTGGGGAGCTCTCTTCTCTCGGCCATCTGAGCCGGACACACGTGCCATTACCGATTGTGACCAAGAATTTGGAGAACTAGCAGAGGTTGTCACCGTAGGCGAGGTAGCACACCACCTCAAAGCCACTCTGACATCTGCCCCTGGACCTGACGGGATGTCGACGAGACTGCTGAAGTCCATTCCTTCGAGGATCCTGGCCAAAATGTTCAACCTGTGGTTGGCTACGTCCACTCTACCAGAGCCACTGAAGGCTAACCGTACGGTGCTGATACACAAGGTACCCAATCCAACAGAACCCAAAGACTATAGGCCAATCACCATCTCCTGTGCCATAGTCCGTCTGCTCCATAAGATCTTGAGCAGCCGCATCTCGAGCCTCGTCCAGATCGATGAAGCTCAAAAGGCATTCGTCCCAATAGACTGATGCCTTGAGAACCTCACGATCTTGGATGCGATCGTCGGTCGTGCGCGGGCACACGCCCACGGTGTGCACCTGGCATTCCTCGACGTGGCCAAAGCATTCGATAGTGTTAATCATAGCACTATCGAGCGGGCCATGTCGCAGAAGGGCATCCCAGCCCCCGTCAGGGCATATATTATGTCGTCGTACGACCGAGCCTTCACCCATATTGAAGGAAGCGGCGAGATGTCGGGAAAGGTGAATATGACACGTGGGGTCAAACAGGGTGACCCCTTATCGCCAATTTCTCTTCAACCTTGTGACTGACGAGGGAATCGCAAGGGTGAAAGAGACTAGTGTAGGGGTTAGATTGGGTGACCAAAGGGTGGCAGCATTGGTGTTTGCTGATTTGGTTCTGGTGGCGCAGACCCCCACTGGCCTTCAGCAGGCAATAAACGTGATGGCCAAGACCCTTGCGGGGGGTGGGCTTCATATAAATCCGGGAAAGTGTCGTACCCTCAGCATGGAGGTTGACGGCAAACGCAAGGGGCGGCGAAAGTCCTACGTTGCCCTGCTAGAAGAGGGGCTCCTTAATATCACCAGAGCCCCAAAACCTCAACAAAGGATTGCGATGCTCGTGGGACATCTGGTGCCCAAGTTCATGCATCGACTGGTACCGAGTGAGGTGTACAAGACGCTGTTAGCAGGCATGGACATTCAAGTGCGGGTGGCGGTTCGCCGCCGGCTACGCCTAGCCCATGACGTGCCTTGAGCATACTTCCACTCGGCAGCAGGAGATGGTGGGCTGGGTATACCAGACTTTGTCTCGACCGTCCGATTAAATAAACAGGCGCGGTTCGAGAAATTATTCACCGACCGATCCGGTGATTCATGCGGCTGTCCGGGAGCCTGCAGTGTTGAGAAAGCTGCAGCGCTGGGCCGAAGCCGCATGCATTGCTGGTCGGCAGGCGGGTAACAAGACCGAACGCCTGTACGCATGGAGGGCCAATCTGGTCAGTACCGTTGACGGAGCGGGTCTCGCTCCATCAGCTGCCGTGCCTCAGGTTAGCAGATGGGTTAATAGCGGGAACCGATTCCTGTCCGGTTCCGACTATGTGAAGGCCGTCCAAGTCAGGATTGGCGCGCTACCTACCCCAGCCAGGGCGTCCAGAGGCCGGCCCGAGATCAACGGCCTCTGTGACACCTGTCACAAACCTGGTACACTTGGGCATATCGCGTAGATGTGCCCTCGTACCCATGGGGGGCGGGTAAAACGACACGATAACATCAGTGCCTATTTGGCTGGACGATTGAGGCAGAGGGGTTACGAGGTGTTCTGCGAGCCGCGCATTCCAGTTGTGGGGTCCTTTAGGGAGCCGGACATCGTGGCTTCCAAGGTACAGAGGCCTGGGTAATAGATACACAGGTCTCTGGAATCCACTTCGCGCTTTCGGCTGCACATCAACATAAGTGCAGCTACTACGGCACCCCGGAAGTCCTACAGGGCGCACGGGATCTTACTGGAAAGGGCACCGTGCATGTAACATCTGCCACAGTAAATTGGCGTGGTGCATGGTGCCAAGAAAGCGCGAGTGCTCTCATTGGGCTAGGGCTGACATACCAGGACCTTGAGGTGTGCAGTGTCAAAGCCCTAACCTGGACCCATTCCCTTTACTATATATATATAGGGGATAGGGGAGAAAGAATACTTCCCACGTATTCCCTGCGTGTCGTAGAAGGCGACTAAAAGGGAAGGGAGCGGGGGGCTGGAAATCCTCCCCTCTCGTTTTTTTTTTTTTTTTTTTTTTTTTCCAAAAGAAGGAACAGAGAAGGGGGCCAGGTGAGGATATTCCCTCAAAGGCCCAGTCCTCTGTTCTTAACGCTACCTCGCTATCGCGGGAAATGGCGAATAGTATGAAAAAAAAAAAAAATTATATATATATATATATATATATATATATATATATATATATATATATATATATATATATATATATCCCTGGGGATAGGGGAGAAAGAATACTTCCTACGTATTCCCTGCGTGTCGTAGAAGGCGACTAAAAGGGGAGGGAGCGGGGGTCTGGAAATCCTCCCCTCTCATTTTTTTTTTTTTTAATTTTCTAAAAGAAGGAACAGAGAAGGGAGTCAGGTGAGGATATTCCCTCAAAGGCCCAGTTCTCTGTTCTTAACGCTACCTCGCTAACGCGGGAAATGGCAAATAGTTCGAAAGATATATATATATAATCAATATCGATCTAAAATTGGTCTAATTACTCATTTCCATTCTCAAGATATACGTGAAGTTATTGAACATAAAAAATCTAGCCCAGCAAATAATTTCTTTGCAAACTGATGAATCATGTGATGTTGCTCATTTTTCACAACTGCTCGTTCTTGTCCGGTATAAATGCGGAAAGGAAGTGAAGGATGAATTTCTTTTCCGAGTAACTCCAACAACCCACTAAGGCAGAACAGAAAATAGACGACTTCGAGAGGAACAATCTCACTTGTGACATAGTTGGCTTAATTTGTACTGATGGAGCCCCAGCCATGACGCGAGTTCCATCAGGCTTCACTGCACTTGTAATACAAAAGGCACCCCATGTGGTGATAACGCACTTTGCTCCACACAGACATGCATTACCCGCGGAAACCCTTCCTGAGAATGTGGAAGCGATTTTGCACAATGTTATTGAGGCTTTTAATTCCATTCGTGGCCCCAGCACTGAACCACCGCTCGTTCGAAGCTTCTTGTGATTAGCTGGGCTCTGAGCATTCAATTATGTTGATTCATACCGGGGTGAGGTTGCTCTCACGTGGACTTCAATTCTTAACAGAGAGCTACGTACTGAGGTAGAGATTTTATGACGGATATGCATTAATTTGCATGGGGGTAAGAGGGTAAAGGGGGCGAAATGCATCAAGCCGATGGGGGTAAAAATGACACGAAGAAGGTTTGAGAATCAATGCTCTTAGTGACATGGATAATGCCAAAACCAGAGGCTCTTATCCACATCCAAGCCCCTACCACACACCTCCCTTTGGTTTTCCCCTAACCGCTTCATAAGCTATGATGTAGCCCACTGACATTCATGTTACCCCCGTGTACAACATCCCCGCCAATTCACTTTTCTTGTGCACAGTTCATCCTCCTATGTTGTCGGCGAAAGGGATATTATCATTCTACCTCATCCATTCATCATTGATTTCTTATTAAGGGGGATAGCGCGAACGCAGTCCCCCCACTGTAAAAATTACACACTCGAGTTAACCACTTTTGGGTTAATCGCAAGGGTCAGCACCACCTTAGTGCAATGGTGAGCCTCGCCCTGGGAGAACCACCTTCGTGATCATGGTATCTCCTGTGCCAGGTAAGTATGCTTATCCAACAAACACCAGCACCCACACCAAACCCTACTGATTACCTTCCATTATATTCTACACTTTTATGTAACTGCAAGTAAATTTTAGCATCAAAAGTTACATTTAAATATTGGACGTTCCATATATTTCAAGTAATTAATATTTACAAAACGAACTACAATAATTTTGAAACTAAACCAAAATTTAACATGTAACCTGTTGAAAACTCTCACACAATTTTAAAAAGAGCCAGATACACGACAAAAGCAGACTTGTTCAAGTAATGGTAACTCGAGAAAACACAAAACTGATATGTGCCAGTAAAGCTAACCTGAAAGCACACACCTTTCTCGTGTCAGTAATGGCAATCGACAACACACAGACCACCTGTGACACCCTGGGACAGGGCTGTATTTAACAACAGCCCATGAAAGGCTTAGTCCAGGCTAGTCTTTACAAGCACAAATTGTATTTTCAAGTTTTCAAAAATATTTGCAATAATAACATGTTAAAAGAACATCCAAATAACCACTACATAATGCAATTCTATTTCAGGAATACATATTAACCATTTCAAGATCTGGGAAAACAAATTCAGCGGTGTGTGTTTTAGTGTGTGTGTGTGTGTGTGTGTGTGTGTGTGTGTGTGTGTAAAGATGGCCAGGTCAAAGCCTGTCTCGGGCCTATTCTCTGGCTGAGCATTAATTTTGCCTGGTGCGTCACTGCTGGCACAGAGTTTGTTCCAGCATTTTCAAGCAGTTCCTGGTGCTTGACTTTAATAACCATAATCGTGGAGGATTCTATTGTGGGAAAGCCCAGCCAGGTTCTTGTGTTAGTGGCATGGTAGTGGCTACTTTCTATACTGCTAGGTTTTAAGCGTCCTTCCAGGCCCTTGCGTGGCAGGAGGGCGGTTCACATTCATTATATTCGTGGGACTTCAGCAAGCCCATTGGGTCCTTCCGTACATGACTGGTAAGATGGTTACACCAAGTCTCGACTGTTGGGAGAGAGAGGACGCCCTGCCTGGCACGGAAAAATGGTTGTAGTGACGACCCGTCGTCAGAATCATTCATAGATCTCTTGTTGAAGTTGACCTGATCAACGTGGATGATGATTCAAAGCACTTGATGTTGCTCAATAGATGATCCAGCTCGTCTCTGCAGGACACCTTCATATCAGCAGCAGCATACGCTTCAACAGAGCCCCAAATAATGTTATACTGTATATTGTCTCTTAGTGCAGCCGTACATTCCAGGGCGTATTGCAAGAGGGAACGTGTTGGTACACAATGATAATTTCACGGTGTGAAAAATTCGCCAGGATTAAGCTGGGGTTGTTTATAACGATAGCCTGTTCTCGGGGGAGCCATTACTGGCATGGGTCGTAGGTATGTGCTCAGATTGCCATTACTGGCACTGGTCGTATGTGTGTGCTCAGGATAACATTACTGCTCCAGGTTGGGTCGGGGTACCATTACAGACACAGGTCTGCCTGTGTATAAGTGTAATGTACGTTCTTTTAAGTGAATGTATGTTGTGTAATATGTAAATAAGTACTCAAAAACAAAATCGTTAACTACATAGAAGCCGTCCCTGCTCTTCCAACCGCCAGGTGCAAACATATTCAAGCGAAGGTTGACTGGTACTGCCGTTGGTCTGGGAGTGGCTTGGGTGTACCAGGGCAACGACATTGACTCACTGGTGACACACTGCTGATGCAGGACTCGTCTCTTGTCACCAGACGTTGTACTGATGATGGCCTCAGTTTGGCCGAGGCTCTGGTGACACTGCTGATACAGGACTCGTCTCTCGTCACTAGACATTGTACTGATGATGGACTCAGTTTGGCCGAGGCTCTGGTGACACACTGCTGATGCAGGACTCGTCTCTCGTCACTAGACGTTGTACTGATGATGGCCTCCGTCTGGAGGAGGCTCTGGTGACACAATGCTGGTGCAGGACTTTTGTCTCGATTCAAAAATCTTGTCTTACGTTTGAAAACATATGACGGGTCACATTTACGAGAATACCCTCAAAGGCAGATCGTTTTCTATAATGATGTGGGAGGATGGTGAGCGTGGGGTGTGCAGGCTCTGCTGAATCCTGGCGGCGGCGGCAGGGATCCTCCTTATCTATGCAAGTTCAAGTTTCATGAGAGTATTTCCCAAGTGTCACTATATTCTACATAAACCTAAGCTCATTATACATTTTATGGCTTTATAAGCAGGAGTGATTTTCCTCATCCCACACACGTGTGTGTGGGAAGATTCGCCCAAACTATGCCTGGCGCGGGCTCTCGTCAATGATCGGCCGTCCTCGGATGTGTCATAACTGTTGCAGGTCTGGCGTGCGCGTGTGTGTTGTGCCATTACTGACAAAGGTTAGTTGTGTGGATGTTGTATGCTCTAAAATGTGATGAAATGCTTCATCGCCAATGATGTAAGCGACCAACTGCTTCCGTACCAATACGGATCAATCACATTATACGAAATCTAAATATCTTATTAAACTACTCTACATATTTGTATCAGAATTGATCGCAAGTGAACCAGTTCGCCACGCTTGATAAAACACACAACTTACTAGCACTCGAAGCATATACACCCGACCTGTGCCAGTTATGGCACATCCGAAAACGAGCTATGACACGACTAGAGCCCGTGCCAAGCCAATCTTTTATATACAAATTTAGAGAAAACGTTATTCATATGAATAACCGAAACAAATTCCTTTTCATAAAGAAAAGGAGAAAATCTTTTACTGTACAAGTCTGAATTACCTTCCTACAAATACATTGTTTTTACACTTTTTTGACGAATTAAGGGGTACTGTAAAGGTTTTATTTTTACAACAATGTTGTCAGGCTGCTACTGACATGTATGTACAAGATATGGAACAACAGCGAAGAATCATATGAACCGCGAAATATCAATCCATGATTGTGGTTTAGAGCCCCTCCAATGTAACACTATCTTGGCTTACCCTTAAATCAATGAAAGGGTGAATTCCTTCAAAATAATTCACACTTTGTACGAAATGTTGGTTTCCTTCAAAGTAAAAACGTTACATTCTTACCCTAATTACTTTTTTCGTGCAAAGGAAGATGTCCGATATCTTCTTCGGGCTGAGAACACCACACGTCTGTCTCCACAACATGGACCACTGTTAATGGCACCTGACCCTCCTCACAGTGAAGGTTGGTCATCCGCCACTATCCACCCGAGTCAATCTTGTGTGTACCATCCTCAACCTGGCTTGAACCACTTCCATTCGTCGGCTGGAGAGTACCACCCTTACACAGATGCCAAGGTCTGCTCTAATTCTTCGCAGTTTGTTGTCTGTCTCCATCTACTGCGAGGATCATCTTCGTATGTGGGGCTTCCTATGGATGTGTAGGGGAGGAAAACGAGCATCCCAGCAGGCAGCTACAGCCGTTGTTGCTTCTTGGTCTGTTCGGTGTCCCCCACAAATACGAGTAGGGACCGAGCGTAGATATCTTCTTGACTATCTTAGAGTTGCAACGGATTGTCACTTGCTTTTATAACGCCCTAAAGCAGAGTAATTCAAGCGATTGCATACTTTAAGCCTTAGCTTCGTTGATTGGATATCCAGTATAGTCCAACCAACTGCTGAGAGTCGGAAGTTGTCCAGTTACGTTTACTGGTACAGTAGGGCAACTACCAAAAGGCAATCCCCAGGACTGACGCGCAGCGGGAGTGTCCATCAACTGACTGCAGTCCTCTACTTCCTTCGGGCGGTAGTGCTGTGCGACTTGAGCCGGAGCGTCCACCCTTGTCATGGGTATTCGCTTCGTGGTACCTGTCACGCATAACCCATTCCTTAGAGAATAGCGTACCAGCCTCTGTTGGTATGTCGGGTACCAGCTACAGTCACGTGAGAACGGACGACGACCGTTCACCCACTTGCCCACATTGTGGGAAGACCTTTGCCAGCTTTCGGGGCCGTAGGGTCCATGAAAGGCAGGCACATGCTAGCTCCTTCCACCAGGAGTTGGCGACCAGGCATGTCGTGTCCAAGGCTCGATGGTCTGACGAGGAGGTGGAGCTTCTCGCCAGGGCTGAGGCCGAGATGGCAGCTGGTCCCTCTTTAGTTGCCGGACAGGGCTTGAACCAGCGGTTGCGGGAGACTGTTCCTTCTAGGACGGTCGAAGCGATCAAAGGTCTCTGACGCAAGGCGTCGTATAAGACCAGGGTTCAGGAACTGACCTCAAACTTAAATCTCCTTCAGGAGGATGACGAAGGCGAGGTGATGGATGGGGTGCCGACTACGAGGAGTGTCCCACCCACAAGGTCAAGCAAACAAGCGGGGCAACATAACGGAAGAAGCGCCGCGTACAGGGATGTACGTGAGGGCGGATTCCAGTGGCGAGATGAACATTCCTCCCACGGTTTTATCTGTCCCAGTTGTCCCGCGGGTCCCCCAATCCCAAACAATTGCTTCCTTTGTGGCGGAGACTCACGTACCACGACACTTTAGGACCTGGCCACACAAGTCCATCGTGGGGCGAGGACATCCTAAATGCAGCCCTCGACCATTTGCGTCAGGGTGACAGCCTTGCCGCGATCAGGGGAGCCTCAGAGCACGTCACATATGTGACAAGCTCCTGTTGCTCACCCGAAGACCGTCAAAATCGTGGAGGAGGTGGTTTGAGGCAGCGAGCGAATTCTGGCCGCGTACGCCAAGCGGAGGAGGTTCCTTTGCGTGGAAACCGGCTTAGAAGAGAACAATACCGGAAGGTACAGAGGCTCTATCGTGAGAATAGGTCTTTGGCCGCTGGACTGGTCCTTAAAGGTGACTGGGAGGTACCGCCAACCTCGGTTGGGCCGGACAGCCTCAATCCCTTTTGGGGGGCTCTCATCTCTCGGCCGTCTGAGCCGGACACACGTGCCATTACCGATTGTGACCAAGAATTTGGAGAACTAGCAGAGGTTGTCACCGTAGGCGAGGTAGCACACCACCTTAAAGCCACTCGGACATCTGCCCCTGGTCCTGACGGGATGTCGACGAGACTGCTGAAGTCCATTCCTCCGAGGATCCTGGCCAAAATGTTTAACCTGTGGTTGGCTACGTCCACTCTACCAGAACCACTGAAGGCCAATTGTACGGTGCTGATACCCAAGGTACCCAATCCTATAGAACCCAAAGACTATAGGCCGATCACCATATCTTGTGCCATAGTCCGTCTGCTCCATAAGATCTTGAGCAGCCGCATCTCGAGCCTCGTCCAGATCGATGATGCTCAAAAGGCATTCGTCCCAATAGACGGATATCTTGAGAACCTCACGATCTTGGATGCAATCGTCGGTCGTGCGCAGGCACACGCCCACGGTGTGCACCTGGCATTCCTCGACGTGGCCAAAGCATTCGATAATGTTAATCATAGCACTATCGAGCGGGCCATGTCGCGGAAGGGTCAGGGCATGTGTCATGTCGACGTACGACCGAGCCTTCACTCATATTGAAGGCAGCGGCGAGATGTCGGAGAAGGTGTACATGACTCGTGGGGTCAAACAGGGTGACCCCTTATCACCAATTTCTCTTTAACCTTGATTGACGAGGGAATCGCAAGGGTAAATCCGGTCTTGGTACGAAGGTAACCTGTTTTCATTCTGCTGTCTTCACGGTGGCTAATCCGGCACATAAACTTGCCGACTCAATGGCACCCATCTCTGCAACGTCTGATTAAGACGTTCCAGAGATCTGTCATGGAGTCAGTAAGCCAGAGATCTCTGTCATGGAGTCATTAAGTTTATTTGCAATATCTAACTCGTTAGTCCCGAGTGATCCATCAATCTTTGAAGCAGGACGGGAAACTTGGCGATGGTCTACATGCGACCTTGCGATCCTTGTCCCACACCAGTGATAAGGGCGTTCCCGAAGAACACGTACTGGATCCACAAAGTGCGTCTGGCTTCCTCGAGCACCCACCCTGTCTTGCTTGGTCACCGTTTCATTTCCTTTGATGCAGCTTCTCTTGTCCTATCAGTCTGTTGACACATAACCACCAAGGTACAGAGGGTTGACGGTATCTCCCTGACGAGTCTGCTGCCAAGTGAAGTCTGGCTGTCAGGCGGTCAACGGCTTCTTGGTTGTTTTAAGACTGTCGGACCTCTGCTTGGTTAGACACGGGTCTTTGCTTGTTGGCGGCCCGTTCCTTGGTTTCTATACATGGTATGTCGGAGAGTGTGTGTTCAAGGTCTTCCAAGATCCAGGCACTCTCTTTTGGAGATGGTGGTGGGCGCGCTTTTCTCATCTGGGAGGTGGGTATTTACCTGTGGTCCGGAGCAGGTGTCCCATATGGTTCTTGTGTCTTGTAAAGTAGTGAGGCCGCTGGTATGACAGGGTCTTCCTCAGTAAAGTCTGGAACTCTTGCACGGAGAGACTCTTCGCTGTCCAGCATGTAGTGTTCCAGTGGATGAGCCAAGTCGGTATGGTTTAGTCGCCAACGCCCTATACCACTTTCTGTAATACCATGCACCTTATCTAGAGGAATAGGAAAATGGTCTCTTCCATGCCATGCAATGTAAAGTACAGTTCAGCTTTAGTTGAACATAAGGACAAGTCAATGTTGGAGCAAGTCCCAGTATGGATGTGGAAACGTGTTGAACCTGTGACGAGTATAGCTCCTGTTCAACAATTATCACAAGACTTCCGCTGGCCATGATCGCAGTGGCCTCAAATGAGGCGTCTATTCAAATCGCCCAAGACTAGACAGCAACAGTTTCTCCAACACATTCATCACACTCGCACTGTTCAGGTAAGTTGAAGGAAAGTATTTGTATGCATCAGTGTATGGCCTGGTCAGGCCAATCCTCACTATCATAACCTGCATCGCCGACTGCAGGTGAACAGGCTAGTGAGGAATGTCCTGGCCTGCCATAACTGCAACCACTCCACGAGGTCAGTTAATACAGGTACAGGAATGGGTGGAGACTGAGGTTAGATGAGGTTCTTTGATGTCGCAATTCCTCCCATTTAGCGTACGTTACCATACACTTCCAGTGCGTCAGGGAGGTCCATTTCCTTAGGCTAATACAGACATAATGGGAAGCGTTTCACACTTCTACCTACTTTCTGGCTGGTGATACATCTGGGATAATTTCCCCTCTTCTCGAGTCCACCAGACGTCAATGGGAGATGGTGTCCATCTCCCTCTCCACCGACGACTGTTGTATAGTGGAAGCTCCAACTCAAAGTCTCTCTCTCTTTTCGGCACCTCGAGTGTGTGTATGGAGTCGGAGGGCTCTTAAGTAGAGCATCCAACGAGATCCATAATTGGAGGTAATGACTCTGTATATAACACAAACAGAGCCACTCGGTATTCTCAGGATATGCAATGCCGAAAGATTTTGGAATTCCGCGGTGGTGGTGGGAGTGTCTAAGAGAGAATTTCCCGTAGCCTCATTGCCATCGTCTGGACTGTGTGTGTGTGTGTGTGTGTGTGTGTGTGTGGGGGGGGGGGGGGGGGGGCTTCCTGACATGGAGGATTGGGCTCACAGGTTGGAACTGCCATAGTCCAAGTCTGGTCCTGAGTCAGTGCTCTTGGTGTCACAGTCATGCGCTTTCTAGGAGAGAGCAATGGCTTGTTGAAGTTAATCCTATGGAGACAAAGATCTATCAGTGTCTTCATCTTATCCCGTCATTTCTGCTAACAGAACCAGCACGACAATTTCCAGGGAACCAACCCATACCGTATCCAGTCCAAACACGCTGGGATATCTCCCCCTTGATTAACTGATTAAGGCTGGGCAGAACCGCCTGTTCGTACCAGAAGTAAAAATGCATTAGTCCTTCTGGTAATTATGGTTGAGGGCGAATCGGAGAGTTGGCCGGGGGCTGAATACCATTGGTTGCCACTTCGGGATCCACAGACAACGTCTAGCGATTCTTTTTAATTAACGATCCAATTCTCTTCAGGTGTCGCACCAACCACCACAGCCTACAACTGACAAGATCCAAAATCGTATATAGTTTCTTTATAACTAAACAATTTTGACAAATGAGGAAACATTGAAATTAAAAGTCCAATGGATGGCTTTTCATTCATGTACTGTACAAGAGAGACATAGGAGTCTCCAATGCACAATCCACAAAATATCACCAAACACCGCAACCACGTGGGGGTAACCTGCCTTACCAAGGCGAGATGCTGGTGCAGGACTTCTAACAGATGATGATGGCCTTAATCTGGCTAAGTCCCTGGTGGTGAACTCTTCCTGTCACCATACCTTGTCCTGATGATGGCCTCCATCGGGCAGAGGCTCTGGTAACACTACTGATGGAAGACGCTTCCCATCACACCTGAAGATAGACTCCATCTAGCCAAGGCTCTTGTCTAACACTGCTACTGCTGGAGGACTTTCCTCCTATCACCACACCCGATGGCCTCCATCTAGCCAAGGCTCTTGTCTAACACTGCTACTGCTCGAGGACTTTCCTCCTATCACCACACCCGATGGACTCCATCTGGTCGAGGATCACAGAAATCGCCACATCTGTAGTTGGTTTGGCTTCCTCGTTGGGTGCATCATTACCCAGATTCCCACACATGACTGGGTATCAAGCGAACGACGACTGGTCTACCTTGTATGTGGAGACTTTGTAACTTGGACAATATGGTGGTTATGAAGCCTATGTTGTACCCGGGACTGATGCACCGCAGTGGTCCAAGTGATGAACGCGTCGGCGTATCTGACCCAATAGTGGCACAGCAATGATGTCTGACAGAGCAAAAGCTAAAATTGGCTGAAATTTTCGCCTGAAGAGCAAAGGAGCCACAGTGTCTCCAACAGCCACCGTGACCCTTAGGCCTGATGCACACAACAGCTGTGCCCCAGGTCCGCTCACGGTTCGCTCTCGCTCCAGTTAAATATATTTACATGCATTTCAATGGGGTCATCCACACTATGCTCAAGGTTTGCTCTCGCACCGATCCCGCGCAAACAAGGTCATCCAAGACATTTTGAGTGGAGCGGACCGTGACCGGAGGGAGAGCAACAGTGTGGATTAACCCAACGGTCTCGCTCCAGTCTTGGCCAGGTCATCAGTGAGGTGGGAGGCAGGTTGACCTTATAATAGGGAAAGTATCTTACCCAACACATACTGCCAGCTTTAGTCTAGGCGTGATGGCTTCTCTGAAGCTTACGTTTGCCTTAGATATTTCCTCCTCAATACCTGACGGAATCGTTTCGAAGGTGCGGATGTTCGTTCGAAAGTACCGAGAAAATTCGCTTTCATCTTCAATCACATTAAGATAAAGGGTGCAAAATTCCCCCTCAATTTTCCTCTTCTCCAACACTGGACGTAGGCAGCCATGTTCTCCCTTTCCTATTTGGCTCGTTTCTTCTTCCTCTTCGTCCAGGTATATGGCGATCATAGTCAACTCAGGACGAAGACAAATCCATCTTCTCCACTGCCAGATGCACTGACACTAGACAGCCTGCGGAAACAGTGGACTGGCATGACCGTTGCTTGAGCGTGAGCGGAAAGTGAATTACCTATGATAGCGAGTGGAGCCAGAGCGTCCCGTGAGCGGAGCGGGAGCAGCATCAGGCCTTACAGTGTGTACTGCTGGGCCACATTTCCAAGCAACTTCTGCTTTCAGCACCCGAGAGTTGTGTTTGAAGGGTCTCCAAGTGCTGCAGAGGATCGGGCTCACAGGTCGGAACTGCCTTAGTCCAAGTCCGGTCCTGAGTCAGTGCTTTTGTTGTCAGTCATGCCCTTTCTAGGAGAGAGCAATGGCGTGTTGAAGTTAATCCTATGGAGAAAATCATCCATCAGTGTCCATCTTATCCCGTCACTTCTGCTAACAGAACCAGCACGACAATTTCCAGAGAATCAACTCATACTGTATCCAGTCCAAACACGCTGGAATATCTCTCCCTTAATTAACTGAGAAAGGCTGGGCAAAACCGCCTGTTCATACCAGAAGCAATAAAAATGTAAAGTCCTTCCGGTAATTATGGTTGAGAACGAACCGGAGAGTTGGCCGGGAGCTGAGAACAGTATACTAAAGGGACGTTTTAGTTTGGTGTCGTTGGTTCATTCCTCGACAATCTGCTTTGACAAATTCGTTTATACACACACATAGGGGCTTACACACCACTAAGGTGAAAAGGAAGAGTTACTCTCGACAGGCGTCGGTGGCTCAATCTCTGATACACAGCGGTAGCTTACTTCACACATTTCGACAAACTCAAAATTTCTATTCACTCTCCGACACCATTGGTTGCCACTTCGGGATCCACAGACCTCTAGCGATTCTTTTATTAAGAAATGATCCAATTCTCTTCAGGTGTCCCACCAACCACCACAGCCTACAACTGACGATATCCAAAATCGTATATTTCTTTATAACTAAACAATTTTGACAAATTAGTAATCATGATTGAAATTGAAAGTCCAATGGATGGCTTTTCATTCATGGACTGTACAAAGGAGACATAGAAGTCTCCAATGCACAATCCACAAAATATCAAACACCGCAACCAAGTAGGGGTAACCTGCCTTACGGGGATGGTCATGGTTTGGGAGAGTCTTAAAGGTCCTCTAGTATTTGGTCGGGAGGCCAGCCATCTTGTACATTTTGGAAATTGGTGGACTCACTGGGACCTTATGCAACAGGTGGGATGGCTGTATTATGGCTTGTTTACAGTTAGTGCTTGGTGGACCTTACTTATGGTCGTAGAGGACCTGTCGTCAATAAAACCAGTCCTCACAGATGTCTGTATATCAATCATGGTATGGTAGCTGAACATGACCTGGTCAACGTGAGAGAGAACAATGCTTGATGAAGCTTTGGAGAGCACTTCAGTAGGACATCTGTACAACATCCGCAGCAAAAGGTGAGGCTTCGCCAGGCCCCTCGTAATCTACTACTCTTATATTTCCTCTTTTCGCAAGTGTAGCTCCTGCACTCGAAGACAATGCAGCAGGGATGTGCTGGTAAACTGTCAAAATAATGACCTGAGCGCTTGTACCGGCTCATGAAGCTGCCAGCAGCACACATACCCAAGACGAAGTCGGTGAAAACTGACTCACTCACTCTATCCTGGATGGTTGGTAGTCAGTGGCTCGGCTGTACCAGGACATCTACAGTAACAAAGGTGTGATGGTGTAGGACTTTTATAAACAGATATGATGACCATCTGGCTAAGGCCCTGGTTATGGTGAATTCTTCGTCACCATACCTTGTCCTGATGATGGCCTCCATCTGGCAGAGGCTCTGGTAACACTGCTGGTGGAAGATTCCCTTCCTTTCACTACACCTGAAGATGGTCTCCATCTAGCCGAGGCTCTGGTGTAACACTGCTGCTGCTGGAGGACTTTCCTCCTATCACCACACCTGATGATGGCCTCCATGTGGCAGACGATCACAGAAATCGCCACATCTGTAGTTGGTTTGGCTTCCTCGTCTGGGTGCATCATTACCCCGATTCGCACACATGACTGGGTATCAAGCGAATGACGACTGGTCTACCTTGTATGTGGAGACTTTCTAACTTGGACAATATGGTGGTTATGAAGCAGATGTTGTACCCGGGACTGATTCACCGCAGTGGTCCAAGTTATGAACGAGTCTGCGTCTCTGACCCAATAGTGGCACAGCAATGATGTTTGACAGCAAAATCTCTAAAATTGGCTAAAGTTTTCGCCTGAAGAGCAAAGGAGCCACATACAGTCTCCAACAGCCAGCGTGACCCTTAGTCCTGATGCACACTACAGCTCTGTCCCAGGTCAGCTCACGGTTCGCTCTCGCTTTAGTTAAATAAAATTACATGTATTTCAATGGGGTCACCCACACTATGGCTCACGGTTTGCTCTCGCTCCGATCCCGGGCAAACAACGGTCATCCAAGACATTTTGAGTGGAGCGGACCGTGACCGGAGGGAGAGCAACAGTATGGATTAACCCAACGGTCTCGCTCCAGTCTTGGCCTGGTCATCAGTGAGGTGGGAGGCGGCTGACCTTATAATAAGGAACGTATCTTACCCGACACACACTGCCAGCTTTTGTCTAGGCGTGATGGCTTCTCTGAAGCTTACGTTTGCCTTAGATATTTCCTCCTCAATAGTTGACGGAATCGTTTCGAAGGTGCGGATGTTCGTTCGAAAGTACTGAGAAAATTTGCTTATCTTCAATCACATTAAGATAAAGGGTGCAAAATTCCCCCTCAATTTTCCTCTTCTCCAGCACTGGATGTAGGCAGCCATGTTCTCCCTTTCCTATTTTGTTCGTTTCTTCTTCCTCTTAGTCCAGGGATATGGCGATCATACTCAACTCACACGAAGACAAATCCATCTTCTCCCACTTCCAGATGCACTGACACTAGACAGCCTGCGAAAACGGTGGATGGGCATGACCGTTGCTTGAGCGTGAGCGGAAAGTGCATTACCCATGACCGAGTGGAGCGAGAGCGTCCCGTGAGCGGAGCGGGAGCAGCATCAGGCCTTACAGTGTGTACTGCTGGGCCACACTTCCAAGCAACTACTGCTTTCAGCACCCGAGAGTTGTGTTTGAAGGGTCTCCAAGTGCTGCAGAGAGCTATTTGTAATAGAGAAAAAAAAATGAAGATATTCACATCACAAAAATCAAGTAAGACTTGTCAGTTAGTAATTTTGAATACTATAGATGTAAACTTCAGGATCTTTTAAATGACACCGATACATATGTACGATTAACGTCCAATCCCTTTAAGAATAAAGTGAAGACCTTCAACTCTAGACTCAACCAATTGTTAGGTAAGCGCCAGGACATTATCAAGTCAGTAAGGATATGGCGAAACTCTTTCCTTGTATATATGGTCTCAAAACCTCAAAGATGGTTGTTCTCATACTAATCAAATACCCTAGTTACAGATAATGAAAAATGGTTATCAAAACACATTAGCAATGTACAAGGAAAAAAAATCTCATCCCATGTTATTAATAGTTTAAGATTTTATACTTATTAGAAACAATTTGCCTGATCATAAAGTGATTAGCTCAGATGTGAATTCCCTTTTCACTCAAGTCCCCAGTGATGAAATCATCACATGTTTAATGAAGAAATTGACTGATCTCAGTCTCGTAACCCCACCCCATAAAAACTTTCATCGACTTCGTGGAACTTTGGTTTTCGACAATGTTTTCACTGGGAAATCCACTCCAGTCTTATTCTCAGCACCTCATTTATGGAATATTTTGAGACAAATTCTAACTTCAACCAATACGCATCCGAAAGTCTGGTTCAAATACGTTGATAAGTGTGGTCACTGTGGCAGTCTTCCCAAGACTCCGCCGTTTTCCTTAATGAACTAAATAACATCCATCACGTCATCAGTCAAGATTGTACGGGAAACTAAGGCAAACTGCCCTACTTGTGTCTGTAACGAGAGAATTTGATCATTTGTCCTTTAAGATCAACAGGAATCTTACCAGCTCAGTTACCTTCATTATTTCCCAGTTCAGGATTCTTCTATGAACATGTCTAATTGTGACTCTTGAAGAATCTTACCATCTCAGTTATCTTCATTATTTCCCAGTACAGGATTCTTCTATGAACATGTCTAATTGGGACTGTTTTCAAGAGCACTACAAATGTGTGATCCCATAGGCTTGACAGACGAATCTTTACGCACTTATATTATCCTAACTGGTTTGAGAACAAAGTTTACTGGAAAGCTAGGGAGATGGTTTATGCTTCTAGCAACAAAAATGTGACTAAGTAAATTTTTCGTGTTGCCCTATTCTCCCAACTTAGCTTATCTAATACATGTTATATAAAAAAAAAAGGTGCTTGTAATGTTGCTTTCCAGTATAACAGCACCATCAGGAAAACCTTAGTAAATAGTAGGCCAAACCATGCAACAACTGGGAATGTTTACGGCGTCAAATGTAAGGCATGCAAGACCGGAAAAAATGTAACGGAGAGGTGTTTAATGGCACCGGTACGCAGTACGCGGGGATGACCACAAAAATGCGATCGCTAAACACTACCATAACGATTATCTCAAATCTTGAAAATCAAGTTATTCTACACCCCTCCGCTGATTAAGCCACGCGTAACGTCACTGAATCTATCATCTTAACTGCTAATACTAAGAACTTTAATGTTCCCAGGCAGTTCTAAAGCCCATCCTATACACAGTTTCACTCCCTTTTAACGGTCACTGTCGATCAAATCAGTCTGTTGTCTATCTTAGTCGACTCTGGACGGCGGAACTCCAGTCGTGATGTGATTTAATTAACTTTTAAAGACAAGCATCTGATGAGGTGGATTGTCTCCACGAAACACGTCGGGTCACATTCACAGAAAAATCATATGTCAAATTAAATCAAGTCCGGAAGTACGATTTCACCATCATATTGTTACGAACATGGTGTGTGTGCCCACATGTTCGTATGTGTATGGTGTGCCTTTGTGTAGGGTGGTGCTGCTCTCGGCTCGGACATCACTTCCCTGGCCAAGTTATTTGTCTTAGTAATCCTATTTTGAAGCAGATGTTTACCAGTCCTCCAGCACCCAAACCCTTATCAGTGGCGTCAGGTCAAGGCGTGGGGCCAGCTGCGGGGTATATCATCCCGTACACTCGCTGCTGTCGTGAACATGGTAACAAAAATGAGTTTGAAATCACGCAAAATGAGGGCCGGACTTTAGGATACCCCAACCAATCATAAATGCTCTTACTTCCCATAGCCAATCAAGGGTAGCGTTGTATCAGCAGGGCGGACGCTCGTCTTTATGTGTAATAAATGCCCCTGACACCCGCTGAAATTCGATTTCTCTCTCTCTAGCCCAGCGAGGTGAGTGGTGTCCCCCCCTGCTGTAAGCCCGTTATCAGAGTGCAGTGCGATACAGACCCTACATTGTTTTGTCTGTCATAATTATCATAGAATTATCACTTGTTTTAAAAGGGTCTAAGTGTAATGTTATCGGTCAAATTGTCAAAGGAAAAGTCTCCTGGTTTGAAATCTTACCTGGAATGTAGAATGTGGAATATGGAATGTCAAGTGTTAACGAAAGTGTTTGTACTCGATCAATTTGCTTGTCATCTTGCCTTCTTATTTCTTGTATTATATGTAGATTTAACCCTGGTGTTTGCTTTAATCCCATAACGTTCAGATAGTGTTATTCTGTGTTGTGATACAAACCTAACGTCCTTGCAAGACAAGGATAAGTAGTATTTGTAACATATATACGTTACTGGCGACCTTATCCGAATAAGTATCGAATTAGTAATATATATATATATATATATATATATATATATATATATATATATATATATATATATATATATGACTATTGCTATGATAGATTAACGAATGAACGCAGAAGGCTACAAATGACACAATTGTAATTTGGAATATATAAATAAAAACAGCGACTGGACTATGAATACAAATCCTTCTTTTGTGATAAACGCGTCTAATAAACAACTAGATAAGGATTCCTTGTGAGCATCAGGCTATGGTTTAAGTTTTGTGTGCTCTAACAGGGAAGCCAGCTGTGTTGATGTCAAAGTCTGTATAATTTAGAGAAATACAGTAATTTAAGTAATGAAATTAATATCTGTCAGGGTTTAGTGTATGCTAGTTTGTCAAAACCAGTGGAACCTAATTGCCCTAAAAGATTTATCAGAACTATTTATACACACACACACACATATATATATATATATATATATATATATATATATATATATATATATATATATATAAAATGTGTGTGTGCGCGTTTCCCCGGATACGAGGTAACGTCAAGAACAAAGGAAAAATGGGCTCTTATCCATTCTCTAGTTGCCATGCATAATGCCGGAACCACATTGCTTTGTTTACAGACCTTTCTGTGGTTTCCCCTGACCGCTTCATAATCTATGATGCATCCCAGTGACAGCACGTCTCCCAATGTGTACAAACATCCCTCAAATTCACTCTCCCGTACACGACTAACCTCGTGAATGTTTGTTTATAATGAAGTATGTTACTTCATAATTGATCGATACTGTTTAAGGGGGATAGCGCGAACGCAGTCCCCCACTGTAAAAATTACACACTCGAGTTAACCACTTTTGGGTTAATCGCAAGGGTCAGCACCACCTTAGTGCAATGGTGAGCCTCGCCCTGGGAGAACCACCTTCGTGATCATGGTATCTCCTGTGCCAGGTAAGTATGCTTCTTCAACAAACACTCGCACCCACACCAAACCCTACTGATTACCTTGAATTATATTCTATTTTTTTATGTAATTAAATCAAATTTTAAGAAAAATGTTCGCCATAACTTTCAAATATGTGTTGCTTATTTTTAAAGGTATTTTTGTGAAGACATTCATAATCTCAGGTCATTGCAATTTCGAAAATTTAAATTCAATAAAAGTCAAGTACTTTTACTTTAATAAAAGTCAAGCACTAGCACCCAATACACACATCCAACTAAAACAACCCGTCGTTACACTTCGTCCCACACAGGCAGACTAGTGTCATTAAAGACAGCCTGAAAACACATACACACACCCGACCTGAGCCAGTAATGGCATCCTGAGAAAGCACACCAGACCTGTGCCATTAATGGCACCCCGAGATTACAAATTACATTATCTATCCCTACCAACGGATTCTCTGGACATTTTGCACGAGATTACCATTGAATGGAGTAAAGAATACTCCATTTAATGTTGTAAGCTATACCCTTTTTTATGAAAAATTCTTAATCATTTGTGTGTTATGGGCATATCAGTTTTTGATCCCTCTTCCCAGTTTTTGTTCAAACTTGCATTTGTTTGGAAACGCATAATGCAAAACTTTGTCCCAAACTACTTTCAGCTGTGCACCGCTCAAATGGCCACCAAAATTACCTCCTGTCGTATACACAGGGGAAGTCATATGGAACATATACTCCAGTACTTCTTTCCAATCATGACCAGTATTTTAAGAGTCTTATCCGCAATGCGATCACCACCACCTGGGACAGCTCGCCGAGAGCCTCCAGCGTGTAAAATGTTCGGATCCAGTTCGAGGTCGTTGTGAAGTGGATGGCGACGATGCCGTCGAATGGGTGGACGCCAGTTCTCTTGCGACAGGTGCCGTGCCGGAGGTGAACGGCAACGTCGCTCAGGACGTCTGCTGGCTACGGCTGAACGACTGCTCGCACATTTATCCCGCCGAATTGGATGCCGCGCTTCAGGGAGCAAGCCTTGCGGTCGCTTGGATGAAACGGCAGTTGTTGACCGATTCGAAGACCGTGCACTACTGGGTGAGGGACGCGATGTCGGAGGTTGCGTCTGAAAGCGAAAGCTGCTAGCGAGATGCTTATCACCGACGCCTGACGACAATAAAAGCAGTTAATAGCAAATACGATTTGCAGCTTCGGTGAAATTCGTCAATTCCCTCCGAAAAAAAAGGTCTGACGCTCTGACCAGTGTCGCATAAGTGGTCTTCAGGCAGACCACCAATCGATTTGCGAGGCTGTCTCTGCCTTGCCCAAGATCACTAATATTCACGAAACCAGCGGGAATCCTGGCATCAAGTACACGCTGTATTTCTGTCCGTGGCTCTTCCCGTTGATCATACGACGGCAAGTGCACGAAGTCGTGCAAGGGTGCGAAGCGTGCAAATCTATCGACCCAGCGCCCGTAAGGTGGGAAGAGGGACATTAAGGCTGTTGCAATAGAATCATAGAAATTGTCCACATCAAGGACCAGCATTATCAGACACCGATAGAATGTGGCCTATCACGATATGCCATTTGGAGGAGTGGAGGATACTTACGTCAAGATGTAACTAGTGTCATTGACCAACTGGAGCCTGTATTTTACCAGCGTGGTGCACCGAAGAGTTACCGACCGACAACGCCACCAGTTTTCGCAGTTCGACGTTCTGAGAGTTCGCCAGTCGCTGGGAGATCAGTCATATATCGCTGTGCGAACGTGCCTTCCGGCAATGGGATATTGGAAAGATGTCATCGGCAGGTGAAGACAATAGCGGCGCGGAAACGATGCTCAGTTGCAGAGGCCGCCTATCGCTACCAGGTGACGATCCTTCCCTCCAATACAACAAATCGAATCTTCAGGTACGAGGTCAGGCTGCCCGGCATGGACGGTGTTAAGCGAGCATGATCGGTCAGAGAACGTGCAGTATCGCCTCGAGGTCGACGACAGTGCGTGGATCCACCATCCCAGCAGAAAAAGCAACGTTCAGAGTTCCACTGGATTGGCGGGCAGAGTGGTCTCTGCGCAGCATGTCGAGGTCGCTTGCATACCGCGCCACGAGTGTGATCTGCGGCTAGGCACGTCGCAACCAATGCTAGTAGAGGTTACCTCGTCTGACCCAGTGATTCAAGCGGCTGTCCGAGAACCTGCGATTATGAGGAAACTGCAGAGCTGACCGGTCCCCGCATGCATTGCTGTTCGATAGGCGAGCAACAAAAACAAACGCCATCATACATGGAGGGCTAACTTAATACATGTGATGGATGGGTCGGGTCTCGCTTCATCCGCAACCGTACCCCAGGCCAGCAGATGAGTCACCATTGGGACCCGACTCCTCAACGGGCAGGTATTACGTTAAAGTCCATCCAAGTGAGGGCAGGCACACCCCAATCCCGTCAGGGCTGCTAGAGGCCGGCCCGAAATCTCCAGCCTCTGCGACACTTGCCACAAGCCCGGCACGCTTAGGCATATCGCTCTCCTAGTCGACGTCACTCAATAGAGATTCTATCGTTGTCCAGCTTCGCTTGCTGGTGCAGTAGGGCTACCACCAAAGGGAAGTCTTAGGAGAAGCAAATCGGCAGCCTCCATCTCCTGAGTGCAGTTCTCTGCTTCCTACGGGCGGCAGTACTGCGCGAACCTTTTCGGAACGTCCTCCCTCGTCACGGGTTTTCGTTCCGTGGCACCCGTTACGCTCAAACATATCCCTTGGGAACAGTGTACCAGCCACTGCTGGTATGTCGGGTGGCAACAAAGACCAAGGGAGAGCTGCTGATGACCGTTCTCCCGCTTGCCCACACTGTGGGATCGCCTTCGCCAGCTTCGAGGCCGTAAGGTCAACAAAAGGGTGAAACGCAAGACGGTCAGATGAGGTAAAACTCCTCGCAATCTGAGTAGAGGCGACGATGGTAGCTGGCCAGAGTCTGAACCAGCGGTTGTACGTTGTTTCTTACCGGATCGTCGAAGCGATAAAGGGCCTTCGAATGAAGGCTTCGTCCAAGTCCCGCGTTCAGAAGCTGGTCTTGGAAGTCAACCTTCACCACGAGACCGGTGAAGGTGAAGACTAGTAGCGTTTCGGACGAGTAACGTGTCCCGGAGACTACAAGAAGCAACACACGGAGCGGCACCTTGGAGGAGGCACCACGCGAAGGTAGGCGCGTGAGTGATAACTCCCGTGGGGGAGGCTCCACCAATATGGGAGAGGGGGCAGTCCTTCAGGAGGAAGATATCGCAGCTCCTGGTGGAGATGACCCCGCGGTTTTATCCTTCCCCGCCGCTCTACGGGTTCCCCAATCCCAATCAGTTGCTTCCTTCGTCGCCGAGACTTGTCTCGACACACTCGGGCCTGGCCCCACAAATTCATCGTGGGGCATGGATGTCTTAAATGAAGCCCTCTGACATTTGCGCCTAGGGGACAGCCTCTCCGCCATCAGGGTAGCCACAGACAACTGGTAAGCCCCTGTGGCTCACCCTCAGACCACCAACATTCGTGATGAGGGAGGAACAAGACAGCCGAACGAACGTTGGCAGCGAACGCGGGACTGAATAGGCTATAGTCTCCGCAAGGAGCAATATCGTAAGTACAGCGACTTTATAGACTGTCACAGGCCGCTGGACAGGTTCTAAAAGGCGACTGGGAGGTGCCGCCAACTACGTTTGGGCCAGAAATCCTATACCCCTTTCGGGAAGCTCTGTTGTCTTGACCATCTGAGCCGGACAGGCGTGTCGTAACAGACAATGACCCAAACAGCAAACCACTAGCAGAGGTTCTAACTGTGGGCGAGGTAGCTCACAACCTCAAAGTCACCAAAACATCTGCCTCCGGTCCCGACGGAATGCAAACGCGACTCCTGAAGTCCCATTCCTTCGCGGATACTCTGCAGGATGTTTAATCTGTGGATCGCCGCATCTATGGTACCTGAACCATTCAAGGCAAACAGATCTGTATCTATGCTAAAGGTACCTAACCCAACTAAACCCAAGGACTACAAGGCAATCACCATCTCGTGCGCCATAGTCCGTCTGGTTCACAAGATCTCCAGCAGCCGCAACTCGAGCCTCGTCTAGATCGATGGAGCTCAAAAGACATTCGTTCCTGTGGACAGATGCCTTGAGATCATCATCTTGGATGCGATAATCTGTCGTGCTTGGGCCCACGCTGGCATTCCTCGACATTGTTTTAAAGGCTTCGATAGTGTTAATCACAGCTTTATCGAGCGGGCCATGTCGAGGAAGGGCATTCCTGCCCTAGTCAGAGCATACATGTCGACGTGCGACAGAGCCTTCACACATATTGAAGGCAGCGGCGGGATGTCGGGTGAAATAAAACGACTCGTGGGGTCAAGCAGGGTGACCCCTTATCGACCGTTCTTTTTAACGTTAAGTGATGAAAGGGTTGCAAGGGTTTTAAGCATTCGGCCGTGGGAGTTGACCAGAAAGCTGGTTCTGGTTGCGTAGGCGCCGGCTGGTCTACAGAAGGCCATAGACAGACTCTCGTGGTGAGTAGGGCGTCCAGTAAACCCGGGAAAGTGTGCGTTCCTCAGCATGGAGGTCGACGGCAGACGCAAGACTTTGTACGTCAATAAAAATAGGAGGTTCCAAGTCTTAGGCGGCGATCTTTGTTCCATGTACGCTGAGGACAACTATAAGTACCTTAGCGTTCTTACTGGGGCAGGAGGAAGTCCTACCGTACCCTGCTAGTAGAGGGAGGGGGGGGGGGTCTAACTTCACTAGAGCCCCTCTAAAACCTCAGGAGAGGCTTGCGATCCTTGCAGACCACCTAGCGCCAATTCTCATGCATCCTTTGTTGCTGGGGGAAGTCTAAGACGCAGCTCGCACGTATGCGTAAGCAGGCGAGAGTCGCGATTCGCCGCTGGCTCCGCCTGGCCCATTATTGGTAGCACTGTCTCCACCTTTCTCACAAAGCATCTACTCAGGTCACAGCATGAGTTAATACTAATAGTCATTAATGACGCTCGTTATTCAAAATAACACCATCACAGGGTGGGGAAGGGGGCGAAGGTTCTGGGAGCTATGAAGAAAGTGTGGAAGGAGAGAACGTTATCTTGGAGAGCAAAAATGGATATGTACTTAAGATACTCATTATATATCCAGATACTTCCCTTTAGCACAACACAGATGCTGCTGGTTGTGTTGTAACACTTTACGATAACCCGGGACTCCAGGGTCAATAGCTGGGTATCATACTACAAACAATCATCTCATCTTTAAAGTCCTCAAATTTGTTGAAAACTTTCTATACAGATCGTATGCAAAGGGACACACCCGCGATATGTGCCCCCTTTACTGATAGTGTGTAAGGAGGCATACCCGCGCCCCCTATATAGATAGTGTGTGTACGGGGGCACACCTGCGCTATGTGCATCAATGTAACGGGATGATGTCAACACTAGCAAAGGCCGGTGCAGGCAGGGCCGACGCCCTCACTTGTATATCTTTCAGTCAACTGTGACGACACGGGTTCCACTGGAAGCGTCCACCACGGTCACCCTACAATTGGAATCTTCGGCTTGACTAGGTAGCACTGAACAGTTTTACCTCACCTGACCTAACAATCCTCCGAAATGTCTATTTGGTGGCCCATTCTACACAACTGCACCTACATTATCAATCTCTTTGCACCTACATTATCAATCTCTGACACCTCCATTCGATGTCGGAGGTAGCAGATCAAAATCTGTTGCTGTCCCATTCCATAAGAAGCGCCGCTCTACAGGTTTTACCTCAAATCCACTAGCATTGAGAAAGGTCAGAAGCTTGCGACATTAGACTTCCACGTCTCCTATTCCCTATGGGAACAGCTGACCCTCACAGACCTGACCTCACCGCCTCTTAAATGCCCGGCTATCACCGGAGCGGGTGAGTGTCGAGTTTTACCTCACCTGTGGTAAACACGCACAGTTTGTGTCGACGCTCTCACTGTGGTGACTTCGAAGCTTGAAAAATAGATATCCCAGCAGCGGCAGCATGAAGGTGTTGACACTGGCAGGCAACTGGCCACCACATGGAGACGTGCCAATGGACCTGAGCATCAGCAGCCGTCGTCAGCTGGAGCTGCACCACTCCGTGGCCCAACCTCAGGGACGGTCACCCATCACCACCATATTCAGAACTCCGTTCCCTCGCCAGACAGTACATTCCCATCCCAAAGAAAAGACACTCACGCCCGCACCTCCCTACCGTCAATCACCACCTACCCTCCACCTAAATGTCAAAATCCATCAGTGAAAATATATTCCGTCCTCATCCATGGGTTGGAAAGTGAATTCAATTTCTTAGCAGGTATCTAGGAGGGCAAGATGAGAGTCTTCTAAACCTTCAGATCTGTTTAGTGACACGTTTTCATCTGCCATCTAAAGAAGAAAGCAGCGGCCCTTTCACTAACAATAACAAGCAGCAGAAGCGGTGGCGACGAGCCCAGCAGTGTGTGGCGAAGGTTGGGGGCGGAGCTGGCCAGTGGAATGAAGCACTCTTGGGCGATGATGACTTAACTCAGTCTTGAGGCCGCTGCAGAGGTAGCACTCGCCCAGCGTAGGAACCTCGTCGGTCGGGAGCCCAGACACAACACCCTTACAGGTAGTGATGGAGTGCCTGGCAGACACCATCCCAACGCTCTTCTTCACCTGCAAACCTCTGCGATTTCTCCAGGACTGCTGACCGTGGCCATCTTTATGGACAATGAAGCACACCGGTCCACCAGTTCCAAATGCTCTATTACACCTACAGCTCCCACCTCATCCACAACCTCCGAGCCAAGCAGCTGAAGCAACAGCTATGACAAGTACTGCTCCCACCTCATTCACAACCTCCGATCCAAGCAGCTGAAGTAACAGATGACAAGAAAAGACCCATCTGGACTATAAAAGGGAGGTGGAAAATTAGAACCCACTCGAGGACAAGTCTCAGACGAGGAATAACATCAATGTCGCCGAGGAGAAACAGCTCTGAGGACTACGGTCGAGGCTGAACAGCTTACGCTCTCCAAACCGGGACCTCCGCCCGCAACGTCAAGAAAGTGAACGAGACCGCGATCCCCGCCAACATGACCAAATGGGCGGATAACCTTAAACGACTCGACGAGGCTTTACAAGCCAAGACAGACGCCACCGCTCTGAACACCGCCAACGATTCAACCATCCACGCTGCCCCTGACTACTTCTCCATCACCGCCACCAGCAAAGCCACCGCCGTCCCCGACCAAGAAGGATGGACTACTGTTGGAAATAGAAAACGCCGCCGTAACTACTCGGAAAATACGTATCCCAGGACTCCAAGTGCCCCGACCACCACGAGCTCAACTCCGGCACTTCAAGTTCCGGATTGTGAGCACCGAGGCAACAACGTCTGATGCAACCATCACTGGCATAGAAAAGTTGCCAAACGCCAGGTTCACGGTCGAACCAAACCTCAGGGGGGAGTTTACTCTCCACCCCAAAGACGCCTTCTCCGCCCACGCCTTGGATGTCCTTGCAAATGACTCGTGCACGGCCATCAAACTAAACCCGGCCATGAAAGGAACCAAATATGTGGTACTGAAGGACAAGCAACTGCCACTGGATCCCCGGGAAAATCAAGGTTCTGAAGGCGGAGCTCTGCACTCTGCTTACGGACAAATCGGCACAGACTCTGCAAGTTCATTACTCGCTATGGGCCGACCCCGAGTGGCATACACCTGATAACCTGGGGAAAATACACGAGGCGAGGCCTTGCGTGCCGGAACCCCTCAGATGTTACCGCTGCCAGAGGTTTGGGTACCTACAGTCAAAGTGCTCAAACAAGGGAATATGTGCCATATGCCTCACCAGACTTTAGAAGGGCGAGAAAATAACTCCTAAATGTGACAACTGCCGAAGGAAGCACCACGCATGGAATCCGGGCTGCTTCGAGAAAACAAAGGTCCATGCCATCAAGCCTGCCTGCCTTTCCCCCCCCCCCCCCCCCCCATACCAGCCGACCCCTCCAAGCACCTTGGTTTAGGGCCGGCAAAAGCAGCAGCCCCCGGCCCCAGGAAATGCACAACAGTTCCCTGCGCTCCCTACGATATCCCCCAACGCCACACACGAGAAGCCACCTGCGCCACCCAAGACATCGGCGAAGAACGAGCAGCAGATTCAGAGTGGCATGATCCGCGTGTCAGACCTAAGCAATTCCTCACCAACTTCACATCAGGTCTGGCGGCACTGCTGGGCCACAAGATCCAAGCGACACAGCTCTCCGCCAAGCGTACTTGGCCAAGTGGTCTCAGCCCCCGTTCCAGTCAACCATCCCACGCCCGTACAGGAACAAATACAAGGGCCGAGAAAACCCAAGAAAACTTTTATAAATAAACGCAGACGCAGAGAAAAGAGAAAAAAAAAAAAGCCCTGAGGTCCACCAAACAGGAAGTGCCCTGTACCCTTCCGTCAAGAGATGACCGGTGAGAAACCTCAGCAAGACGTAGAGGAGATGGACCTCATACAACTTGTCACGGAGACGGAACCTCCAACTAAGGTAGCTCAAGGTTCAGTTCAATAATGGACAGCAGCGCCACCCTGATGACTGTCATGGAACATTCAGGGAATCGGGAACAAAACGCACCTCCCCCATGTAGCACTACTCTAGAAAGGCCTCATTATCATTGCTCCAAGAAACACTCTCTCAGGAACACCACAAGTCCCACCTCAGTGGGTACAAGGCATACAGGAAGTACTTTGGTCAGGCACCAACCAGAGGCCGCATGATCCTGGTTAGGTCGCACATCCCCAACACAAAAGTCGTGCACCTAAACCTTGTGGCCAGGACGTCGAAACTCAGTCATCAAAGTCACACTACAAGACCGTGTATACATCAATAATAAAGAGAGGGCAACAAGTGTTAGGGTGACTCACTTCATGGATGGATGTGGGCCTGGGGTCCTGGAGAGCTGGTCACAATCGACGGACATTTAAATGCCGACAATTACATTCCTACAATAGAAACCTCTATGTTACCCTCTGTCCGAGCATATGCCCTCCCGGTACCACACAATCATACTAGTGCAGGACCGCTCACCTGTACACACACAAGCCGGGCAGTTACCCAGTGGGTCAGTTGTCACGAAGAGTTTCAAGTTAACTGGCCTGAAAAGGGGTGCGACTCGACTTTAATCCCTTCAAAAACCTGAGGGGAATTATGGTTTAGGAGTGGTGAGTGGCAGAGAAGACCAAGGAGGCCGTGGAGAAGAGAGAGTGGGAGGGAGGTGTGGGAGAGCAGAGGACGTCGTCCAGACATCTGCAACAAAGTTGAATTCTGTTCCGGCCCGATTGCAGCATGCGGTTGTCGAGGCCGAAGGCCGCTAGTCAAAGTAAAACCATTTGCACTGGGAAATGTAATTCAAAATGAAGGTCATTTAGGGTTTACTCTCAACCATTTTCCGTGTTTAAAAGAATATACAACAAAATATGGTAATATACGAGATTATGTAATGGCAACGTGAGGGGATCATGTAAAAAGGTATTAATGACATTATACAAATTAGATAGAGTCTGGACTGCAACCCCTAGCTGCAAAAATGAAGCAGATGACAGCGGCGACTCTAGGTAAGATCTGCACGTCAGACAAGCCCCTGTGCACCACCTTCAGTCCCCTGGAGGACCTCCCTACGACACTTATCGAGCAGCAGCTCCTCACAGAACTCCACTCGACGCCCCACAACGCCTGGTCACTCATCACGCCTCTGCATCACCACACTTACTGACCGCAAGCACAGAAGTGTGAAGCCCCCTGCAACTGGTCGGGAAACTCCGCCTGCACGAACTGTTGAAGGCCAATCCTCCTGCCCATCAGAGTGCCCCACTGCTGTGTGTACCTGACCGTCTCTCTGGCCGCAGTTTCGTCGTCAATACGGGAGCGGCCGTAAGTGTAATTTCACCAGAACCAGGAGCCAAGCTCCGCTGTACTAGTTATGAACTTGCCGCCAACGACACCTCCAAACCCATGTTCGGTCGGATGCCTCACGCTGGACAGAGGCCTCCAGCAGACGTGCCAGTGGATTTTCCTCAAAGCTAAGATCCAACAACCCATCATATAGGGTATGATCTGACGTATCATAGCCTCCTGGTGGACTCGTGGAACCACTAAGCCATCACCAGACACTGCCACTTAAAACAATCACACACCAAACCACCATCACCGGCCCTCCCACATACGCCAAACCACAAAGGCTTAAATTTATAATACAACTGGAAGTCATGTTGACTAATAAATTGCAGTAAAAGATTAATTATTCTTAAATGCTTTTGAGGTTCCTTGTGGGGAGCCGACAGACCTTTATAAGTCCCTAATTAGATCTAGATTAGACTATGGCTCCCAGGAGTATGCTTCTGTGAGCGAGTATACCCTGAGGCTGGATGCGATACAAAAATATTTGCGAATGTGTCTTGGAGCCCTAACCTGTACCAGAGTTCCACAAGTGGCAGCCAAGGTCCATGTACCTTGTCTTCGACTAAGATGCGAGATCCTGTCGTGGCAAAGTGGTATTCTGATTGTCAGGAGGAATACAACTGCCTGTTTCCTCATTCTGGAATGTTCACAGCTCGTCAACAGAGGCGTCAGAATGCACTTTCCGAGTGAGAACTCCAGCATTAAAGTGAATGAAGTGGACTCTCTGGTCAAGAATTCCTTACCCCCCCCCCCCCCCCGGGAGGGTTCAAAAATTAACAGACGATCTGGCTCCCAGCCAAAACAGCACATACATCGGATAGCTAGGTACACCAGCGTTTTCGTCAGGTCATCTTCGATCACCTGTCGTATGTTCACTTCTACACTGACGGCTCCAAGACAGATGAATGTGTGGGTGCAAGTGTGTAGTCGATAGAGTGTGCCCTCAGATACCGCTAGCCGAACCATACATCTGTATTTTGCGCTGAATTGTTTGCCATTGATGAAAACAGACTACATAATTCAACTCGTGGAAAAGCGGTAACTTTTTTCGATTCTTTCTGTTCTTAAAGCAATAGGCTGAATATACAGAGTCCTGCGAATTACAGGGACATATTAATAAATTAAATTCATGTAAGATATCTTGATCTGGGTACCTTTCGCATTTCAAGAGAGGAAACCCGACTTTCAAATGGCTATACCTACACAATGGAAGAACCGTATGCTGGACCAGGGTAGAATAATTCATTAATCAAGGTCCTTGAAAAAAGGCAATCACCATAAGTGAAAAGGAGTGTGTCTATGGCATAGTTTTTGATGCCACTGCAATCAAGAAAGGAGTCATGATATTAAAGATATAATGCAGGGGTGTGAAAAAGGTCTCAGTCAGGCACATCGGCTAGAGCCACGAGACCAACCGCCAACATCAACCAATCGAGATGGCGGGCTTCCCTGGGCTGCCTACACTTCTGCCAGTACTGGCGGCGCTGGTGTTTGGACAAAGTCGTTCAGCACCGCAAAGGGTACCAGCTTCAGCAGCGCCGGGAAACACTTGAGCTGGCGATGTCGTCGGCAGCATTTCGCACGTGGAAGAGGTCCATGGAGGTATGGCCTTGACGCCAAGATCGACAACCCAGTGGTGTGCCTCATCAAGTGCCTTTCGAACCTCTGGACGCCGTCGCGACTGTTGCTCTCCGCTCAGCGAATTATGCCGTGCAGTGGAGTGCGATTTTCAATGACAAACAAGGCAGTGACGAGTGCATAGCAAGGTTTGTCTCGAAAGTGCCCATAACAGGCCTTGGACTGATGTTTCCAGCGCCCACATTGCCACGGTGACCTGTGAAAGTACATGATTTTAAGGAAAGTTACTGTTGGTCTGCGCGACTCAATGCTGAACAGGGGAGATTTTTCAGAGCTGCAGCGCTTATGCGAGTCGACACTCTTCGGGCAAATTGCATGGCATAGGAAGCTGCTTTCAGTTTGAACTGGTGGGGACTGCGGCGCCGGCCTGCTGGTCATGGTGGGAAATTCTATTGTGTTGGCTGGGGAGGGTGTCGGGTTTGGTGGTGGCCTTCGCGCTTCTGGATCATGTGTCGTGAGAGGCTTGGGGTGCGGAATGTCGAGCCTTGTGTTTTTCCTCACAACACTGGATGATGTACGTGGCCCTGCACAGATGATGCAGTTAGGGGGTAACGTGTTCACCTTATTGAGCTCTAACTGCACAGTTCCTCGACTCGTGATCACCGGCACAGAAACGGCAGAGAGGCTGGTATCTGCACTGAAGCAGCGTGGTTCTATCGGTAGCACTTAATGGCGGGTTCTGTATATTCCTGCACTGGGAAGCCTGATGCCAGTCCCTCCACACTGAGGTAATCTGGGATATTGTAACCTTCCCAGTGGACTACAAGGTTGTCATATGCATGGTAATATTTGCAATATCAGGGTAATCACGCAGCAACAGTTCATGGTCCAAATCATCGGGTTATCGCTTAAAGAGTTAAGTGTTTCCTTTCGTATGGTTGCTGTTAAGTTGGATCATCACTAAGAAACCACGTTATTTTATTACCATCGGACAATTCAAAGTTCTTAGGAAAGCAGGATTTTGCTTTGTAGTACTGGAGCACTGGTGGGTCTTAATGGTGTGCGGGACTCTCGCCACCTCACCGGGGCAACCGGCGGCGGCGACTGGAACTAAGTTTGACTCTCTTGGGGTCGCGCCGGATTATCGCTCGCTTTTATAAAGCCCTAAAAGCCGAGTAACTCGAGTGATTGCGTACCCTAAGCCCTAGCTCCGTTGGTTGGTTATCCAGTACATACCAACCAACAGCTGAGAGTCTGAAGTTGTCCAGCTCCGTTTAGTAGGACAACTACTAAAGGGAAATCCCTTGGGCAGAAGCACAGCGGCAGAGGCCATCGTCTGACTGCAGTCCTCTGCTTCCTTCGGGCGGCAGCACTATGCGACCAAAGCCGAAGCATCCACCCTTGTCACTGGTTTTCGCTTCGTGGTACCTGTCACGCATAACCCATTCCTTAGTTGAATAGCGTGCCAGCCTCTGTTGGTATGTTGGGTGCCAGCAATAACCACGTGGGAACAGTCGACGACCGTTCACCCACTTGCCTACATTGTGGGAAGACCTTCGCCAGCTTTCGGGGCCATAGGGTCCACGAGAGGCAGGCGCATGCTGGCTCCTTTCACCAAGAGCTGGCCACAAAGCATGCTCTGTCCAAGGCTCGGTGGTCTGATGAGAGTTGAGCTCCTCGCCAGGGCTGAGGCCGGGATGGCAGCTGGTCCCTCACTAGTTGCCGGGCAGGGCCTGAACCAGCGGTTGCGGGAAATTGTCCCTTTTAGGACGGTCGAAGTGATCAAAGGTTTCCGACGCAAGGCGTCGTATAAGACCAAGGTTCAGGAACTGACCTTTAACTTAAACCACCTCCAGGAAACTGGTGAGAGCGAGGTGCTGGATGGTGCGTCGATTAGGAGACGTGTCCCAGCCACGACGCGAAGCAACACGCGGAATGACGCCCCAGGGGAAGCACCACGTACAGGGATGTACGCGAGTGCGGAACCCAGTGGTGAGATGACCATTCCTCCCGCGGTTTTATCCGTCCCAGTCATTCCGCGGATCCCCCAACCCCAACAATCGATTGCTTCCTTTGTGGCGGGGAGTGTCGCTTATTTCGACGTATTACTACTCGACCCCACAAGGACATCATGGGGCGAGGACGTCCTAAATGTTGCCCTGCACCACTTGCGTCAGGGTGGCAGCCTCGCCGCAGCCAGGGCAGCTGCAAAGCACGCATCGCAGATGCTAAGCTCCTGCAACTCGCCCCAAGACCGCCCGGATCGTGGTGGAGGTGGTTCAAGTCAGTCAGCGAACCAAGGCCGCGTACGCCAAGCGGAGGGGACTCCTTTGCGTGGGAACCGGCTACGAAGAGAGCAATACCGCAAAGTACAGAGACTATCGAGAGAATAGGTCTTTGGCTGCTGGACAGGTACTCAAAGGTGACTGGGAGGTACCGCCAACCTCGGTTGGGCCGGAACGCCTCATTCCCTTTTGGGGGGCTCTCTTCTCTCGGCCATCTGAGCCGGACGAACGTGCCATTACTGACTAACCTAGAACGTGAACAACTGGCAGAGATCATTACCGTAGACGAGGTAGCACACCACCTCAAGCCACCAGAACATCTGCTCCTGGACCTGATAGAATGTAGACTCGATTGCTGAAGTCCATTCCTCCGAGGGTTCTGGCCAAAATGTTCAACCTCTGGATAGCTACGTCTGCGTTGCCAGAGCCATTGAAGGCTAAGAGAACGGTGCTGATACCTGAGATCCCCAACCCAACCCAAGGACTACAGACCGATCACCATCTCCTGTGCCGTAGTCCGCCTGCTCCATAAGATCCTGAGCAGCCGCATCTCAAGCCTCGTCCAGATCGATGAGGCTCAAAAGGCATTCGTTCCAGTGGACGGATGCCTCGAGAACCTCACGATCTTGGATGCGATCGTCGGTCGTGCGCGGGCACACGCCCACGGTTTGCACCTGGCATTCCTCGACATGGCCAAAGCATTCGATAGTGTTAATCATAGCACTATCGAGCGGGCCATGTCGCGGAAGGGCATCCCTGCCCTCGTCAGGACATTACATTATGTCGACGTACGACAGAGCCTTCACTAAAATTGAAGGCAGCGACAGGATGTCGGAGAAGATTAACATCACTCGTGGGGTCAAACAGGGTGACCCATTATCACATACTCTCTTCAACCTTGTCATTGACGAGGGAATCGCGGGGTGAAGGAGACCGGTGTAGGGTTTAAGTTGGGTGACCAAAAAGTGTCAGCATTGGCTTTTGCCGATGATTTGGTCCTGGTTGCGCAGACGCCCACTGGCTTGCAGAAGGCAATGGACGTAATGGCTGCGACCCTCGCGGGGGGTGGGCTTCAGGTCAACCCAGGGAAATGTCATACCCTCAGCATGGAGGTCGACGGCAAGCGCAAGACTTGGTACGTCAACAAAAACAGGACGTTCCAAGTCTTGGGCAGTGCTGTCTGCTCCATGAGCGCTGAGGACGAATACAAGTACCTCGGGATTCTTGTCGGGGTCGGCGTAAGTCCTACAGGGCTCTGCTAGAAGAGGGGCTACGAAACATCACCAGAGCTCCTCTAAAACCTCAACAACGGATTGCGTTGCTTGTGGAGCATCTGATGCCCAAGCTCATGCATCGACTGGTGTTGGGAGAAGTATATAAGGCTCAGTTAGCAAGCATGGACAGGCAACTGCGGGTGGCGGTTCGCCGCTGGCTGCGCCTAGCCCATGTTCTGCCCTGTGCATTCTTCCACTCGACATCTGGAGATAGTGGGCTGGGCATACCAGACTTCGTTTCAACCGTCCGGCTAAATAAACAAGCGCGGTTCGAGAAACTGCTCACCTCGTCCGACCCAGTAATTCAGACGGCTGTCCGGGAGCCTGCAGTCTTGAGCAAGGTGCAGCGCTGGTCCGGACCCGCATGCATTGCCGGTCGACAGGCGGGGAGTAAGACCGAACGCCAGCACGTATGAGGGCTAATCTGGTCAGCACCGTCGATGGTGCGGCTCTCGCTCCATCTGCCACTGTACCTCAGGTGAGCAGATGGGTGAATAGCGGGAACAGTTTCCTGTCCGGTGCCGACTACGTGAAGACCGTTTTCAAGTGCGGATAGGCGCCTTGCCCACCCCTGCCAGGGCGTCCAGAGGCCGGCCCGAGGTCAACGGCCTTTGTGATACCTGCCAGAAGCCGGGTACGCTTGGGCACATCGCTCAGATGTGCCCTCGTACACATGGTGGGAGGGTAAAACGGCATGATAATATCTGTGCCTATTTGGCTGGGCGACTGAGACAAAGAGGTTTTGAGGTGTCCTGCGAGCCGCGCATTCCGACTGTGTGGTCCTTTAGGAAGCCGGACATCGTGGCTTCCAAAGGTACAGAGGCCTATATAATAGACACTCAGGTCTCTGGCGTTCACTTCCCGCTTTCAGCTGCACATCTATTCAAGTGCAGCTACTACAGTACCCCGGAAGTCTTACAAGTCGTACGGGAATACACCGGGAAAGACACCGTGCACGTAACATCTGCCACCTTAAGTTGGCGTGACGCATGGTGTCAAGAAAGCGTGAGTGCTCTCAGAGGGTTAGGGCTGACATACCGGGACCTTCAGGTGTGCACGGTCAAAGCCCTAACCTGGACTCACTCCCTTCACAGGATGTGGTCCAAGAGCACAGGTTAAAAATCGGAGCCTGCCTCGAACATCTGGTGTCGGCCACCGGGCAGGCGTAAGGTCATTTTCCCTTTGTTGGCTTGGGGTGTGCGGGATTAGGCTGTTCTCCCGTGGCTACCAACGGCAGGTACCAGTTCCTGAGGGTTTGTCGGGCGGGATGGTGGACGCCTCGGCAGGGCTGCTCATTGCTCCCGCGCGACGGCCGCACCTGAAGGTGAGCGGTGCTGGAAGGTCGCTGTACCTAAGTCGGCAACCTAAGTCGTCGGACCCAACTGACGTCCGAAACATCATCCAACTGCCACCTCATAACTCATCTCGAACTGTGCTATCAGCATTCTGGCCTGTAGTCTTCCCCTTATAGTATCCATACACTCTTTCCAACTAACAACTTCTTTCACTATCAATATGTAGCTTGCCGACAATCAACACCTTTGCACACAAATGTATATAGATCTTCCCCCATTGCACGTTACTAACTGGCAATAGTTGGAAAAAAAAAAAAAATAGAGCGCGGTGCAGCGGCGTGCGTGCCAGACGCACAACCGGACACTGTTGCTGTCGCCGCCTCTTATCCCACTCGTAACTACTGTGGAGGCAATCACCCTGCTGGCAAATCCACTTGCCCAGCGAGGGCTACCACTCATCACTAGTGCCATAAGGAAGGATACTTCAAGACAGTCTGCAGGGAAAGGAAACGGCAAGGCAAAAGCCAAGAGGCGCAGTCTGTGTCCTGTGGCGGAGAGGTGCGCACGGGCCCGCAGCCGATCCCGGCAGTTCTCGCCTTCCTCTCAGGACGTCGCGAGGGACAGCCCGTCATGGCAGTCGCTGGTATGCGTGGCAGGCCCGGCCTTTCTCAACACACTGGGGATAAAAGCAGAGAAGACCGTGGAGGACGCGTTCTGGGGGTTTCGCCTAGTGAGACTGGACGAAGGCTGCAGCCACCTCACCAAGTTCATCACGCCCGTGTGAAGACCTTACCAGAAGAGTTTACACCTTTTACCCACAGTGCAGAGAGAGTTCAAACAATTCCAGATATTCCGAGATGTGAAACAGTACAAGATTCTGCATGCTTCACAGGCAAGATGGTTCCCCCCTCCACATGACAGTCCAACAATGGGGGCCTCTCTCCGAGGTTCTATAACCGAACGCCGACGCCCCCTCTCTGAACACTGCCATTGCTACGACCATCAACTCTGTCCCTGATAATTATCCCCGCTACCAGCTAAGCCATCGCCATCAAGAAGGATAAAGCAATGATGAAAATTGAAAACGTCGTCGAAACTCCACGGGAAACAGTTCCCCAGGGAGCCCGAAGTGCCCCGACTGCCACAATGACAACACCGCCGCCACAACGACGACCAGCACCGCCGCCACAACAAACACCGCCGTGTGTGTGTGTGTGTGTGTTGGACAAAGCCACTCTGCTTTCGAAAGTTGCTCGTGCAGCCCGTGAACCCAGGGGGTGCCTAGCGTTACCTGGACCGACCAATGAACACCGACTAGGGGGAAATAGCTAAAGGATGTAGCAGACAACAGGGCAGTCTGCTCCTCACAGCCAAGGTTACTTGTCGTACCTTGTCCTGGTGTACAAGCTGTCACTATATCGTCTAAATATTAAACCGAGCGTCTCGATATCAAAAAAAAAAAAATAGTATTTTATATAACTTGTGGACCTCTTTAGTGACTGTACAACACTGAACCGTTTCGGTGGTGACCCCGTCCATCTATTTTTTTTCTTTTTCATTTCACGAAGCCTGGGAGAAAGAACCCAGATCAGAACGCAGTTTCAACCAAACTGCCCACCTGGGTATCACATCCCCTGGTGTGGTTTGAACAGTCCCACATCCGCTAGTTAACTGCCGACGTCACCAAGTATCACTACGTGGTTGGTCAGAGCGATAGACCAGGACACAGCCAGCCACCAGCTGACAAAATATGAAGGAATCAAGACGCTCATACACCACACATTCCGTCTTAGCCGCCGCAACAGGACGGCAAAACACCTGCACCTGGATGGCCTACGCGACCGCAAACCGTCCGTGCTCATGACCGAGATGCTCGCCCTGATGGACGGACTCAAGACCTTCTTCCTCTTCGAAGATGAACAACAGCGCAAAGCATATGAACAACAACGCAAGGGAGATGAACAACTGGCAGCAACACAACATACGGCGTCCACACGAACCCGCTCAAATTCAACCTCCTGTCGTTTCTAATTGGACTTTCGCCAACGTCTCGACCCCCTGCTAAGCGCCCACTTCCTAAGGGCGCACTCCCTCCTGGTCGACGTCAAAGGACACCGTTTCGTTAATTCTTGAGACGTTCAAGTCCATCACCTTGCGCTACGCCGTATTGACTACCTAACCTTTGCTCTGTGACGGTCGACAACGAGTACGCTAGGATCTTGGCCGATTTCCCGGACATCACATCGCTCTAGTTCACAATGGCCAGCCCCAAGTATGGGGTGAAGCACCATATCCCCACCACCGGGCCGCCACTCCATGCACGCAGGCTGCCCCCGAAAAGCTCCAACTGGTCAAAGACTACTTCCGCAAGATAGAGGAAATGGGCATAAAGCGCCGCTCAAACAGTCCGTGGGCGTCCCCGCTTCACAGTCCCCAAAGCGTCTGGAGGCTGGTAACCCTGTAGGAAATACAGCTATCTCAACGAGGTCGCAACACCCGACCGGTACCGTGTCCCTCACCTCCAGGACTTCAAGGAAAACCTGGACAGAGCCAAGGTATTCTCCAAGATCGACCTGGAACGCGAATATATTCCGGTCCCCTTAGACATCCCTAAGATAGCCCTCATCACCTCGTTCGGCCTCAGCTCCAACGCATGTCTTTTGGCCGAAAGAACGCTGACCAAGCTTTCCAACGGTTGATAAACACAGTAGGCCGTGGGCTGGACTTCTTGTTCATCTACCGCGACGACATCCTCGTCGCCAGCCGCTCTCGCCAAGAACAACGCGCACACCTCCGGCAGCTCTGCCAGAGGCTCAACGAGCACGGCCTGACCATCAACCTTGCCAAGTGTCAGTCTGACCAACTTCCTCGATTACCTCATCAACCAGCACGGAGGGATTCCGCTATCAACCATGGTCGAGGCCATTCACAAGTTTGCCAAACCCACTATGGTCAAGGGACTCCAAGAGTTTGTGTGTATGGTCAATTACCACCGCTTCATGTTGGCAGCCGCCAGGATCATGCAATCGTTGTTAGAGGTCTTGGCCAACAAGCCAAAAGGATTACTTTGATACGACGGGGCCACGACCGCGTCCGACAACGCCAAGGAGGCGCTGGCAAAGGCTACGATGCTGGTACATGCACGGGCAAACGCAACAACACCTATCATGGTCGACGCATCTGCCACAGCCGTGGGACGAGCGCTAAAACAACTGACCAATGGTTGCTTGCACCGTCATCAACGCCAACCACGCTCTTGCCCCGGGTGTAGACTACATCGCCCTGGCGACAGCCCAACGAGCGCACCGCCATCTCGGGCCTCGTGTTGCAGGATGCGAGACTCGGGCCAGGCGACACCACACTATTCTACGACGTGTCAACGGGACATCCAAGACCCATCAACACCCCCTGTCACACGCAAACAGCAAGCAAGACAACGGACATGGTCTTCATCAAGTAAGAACTATACAAATCAATGAGAATGAGCATCAGGGACCGACAGAAAGAATTACTCCATGCTACGCCACACTGCAGCACCTGGACACGAGGCACTACTGCAACTCGCTAAAAGCCTTGTGGACATAACTTCTATTGAAATAGAAAAAAGGCAGAACTCCGCTACATTCCCAAGCCCAGAAACGCAACGGTGAATCTCCCGGCTATAGTGCTCTTCCTGGACTTCGAGAAAAGCTTTCCAGCTAGCTAATCCGCTGACAATATTGGAGAAGAGTATAGTGGAGGCTCATCGTGTGGGTCCAGACTACCTAACACACCGCCAAGAACGAGCAAGATTCTATACGTCGCCTCGTCATACAAGCTCCTCGAGAATGGCACCCCACAAGGACGTATCCTCAGTCCAACACACTGGAGAACTTAGTGACGCTCCCCTCAGGACTGCAGTTAAGCTCCTCTGCTACGCCGATGATCTTCAGCTGATAGTGCGAGGGCGCAGGAGTCTCTCCAACGCCCAACACGCACTCAATATGGTTGAAAAAAAGTGCAACAGACCGAGACAAGGTCAACCAGACCAAAACTAGGTCGATAGCCCACTGCTTCACGACGCCAGACAAGATGCTCTCTATCCAGGGAACACCGGTAACCTGGGTCGACACCCACCAGTGTAGGAGTGTGGTTTGACCGAAACCTCAGCTTCAGTGAGGAAACATGAGGTCGCTGACTAGCTCAGACGCTGGGGGATAACATGGAGGTGCTCAAGACACATTACACAATCAGATCATTGGTAGATAATTGTGCTCCTGCACTCATTGGCCTGAGGGATGATCAGGTGACCAACATGCGAGGTCATCCAAAATAATGCACTCAGAACCATGCTGGGAGCTCCCATGTGGACCAGGAACTGCAACCTGCAGATGGAGACTGGGCTGCTAACCCTATCAGAAAGATTCAAACACACGAAACCTATGTCACTAGCCAAGATCTACAGGACAGTCAAGCCCTCAACCACGAAGGCCAAAGTCCAGGACGCCTTCCACTCAAACCGTAGTGTGTGAAGAACCTCCTGGACGCACGAAGCGGCCAATGACATCCAAGCCTTTCAAGCGGTGGCATCCACACGAGACGCGAGGATACACCACACCACCGGTACAGTTTACCGCCTCCATGGGATCCTCCACCAGCTACCTTCGCAGTCACAGCATTGGTAAACAAGTCAAGCCTCCAGCACGAAGACCCGAGAAGACTGGTTTTGAGATCCAAGGTCAGAAAGACACCTGATAAAGCTGCAGCTTACTTCAAAGATGGCTCATTGCATAAGACAGAAGAAAGGTCGGAAGAGGCCTTCCACACACAAGGTCATCTCGCCTGTCAAGGCTATCAGATGGCTGCTGTGCGCTACAGACGGAGCTGGTAGCAGTCTTCAAAGCCCTGGAATACGCACCCACCACGCACTAGAAGCCCGTGTTAATAATACACACGGACGTCAAGTCATCAGCAAGCGCTGCAACACAGACACCCAAAAGGATCATTAAGCTTGTCAACTCTATATTCGCTAACCCTCAAGATCTACCGCGACGTCTCGTCATTATACACTGGATCCCCAGCCACATGAAGTTAAGGAGTAAACATGACAAAGCAGCTAAAGCAGCTACACGCTTTAGCAATATCCGGGAGCACGTTTCAGTGATCCTGCAACGAAAACACCAGGTATAGAAACCAGCAAGTCTCCGGACCAAGAGGAATATCCTGGACGCTTACAATGCCCGATCCCTGTCAGCCAAGTGGTACATGGTCACGTTATTGGAGCTACCATGTAACGACAGACACGAGAAGGGAAACCCCCTAGTCAATCTACACCGTCAATGACTGGAGTACCTATGTAGCTGGCATGAAATTGACGGTGTTATCAGGTTGTTGTGGGTTAGCAAGTCCAACATTCTGATGAATTCAGATTAGTCTTCCTTGCTGACGAATACTGCTTTTAAAGAGCAAGCATGTGCTTCCCCTTTGGAGAATGAGATCAGAGGAGTTTGTGGTTAGGAATGGAGAAGGCTATGTGGTAGTAGTTTGTCTGACAGCAACTGCTGCGTAGAGGCGAGGCTGGTTTGTGTCACGGGAGCAGCCAGAGGATTTCTGTCGTGCTGTGCCAAGTTGATCCCCTTTTCGTGGGCATTGTCCAAACACAGCAATATGTGGCCCTCTCCACTTTACACAGGTTGGTGTCTGGACCTTCCCAACTGTCGGTTTGACCTCCAACTTCCTCGATTACCTCATCAACCAGCACGAAGCGATTCCGCTATCAACCAGGGTCGAGACGATTCACAAGTTTGCCAAACCCACTATGGTGAAGGGACTCCAAGAATTTGTCTGTATGGTCAATTCCCACCACTTCGTGTCGGCAGCCGCATACATCATGAAATTATTGTAAGAGGTTCTGGCCAACAAGCCAAAATGATTACTTTGAGACGACGTGGCCACGACCGCGTTCGGCAACGCCAAGGAGGCGTTGGCAAAGGCTACGATGCTGGTACATCCACGGGCCAACGCAACAACACCTATCATGGTCGACGCATCTGCCACAGCCGTGGGACGAGCGCTAAAACAACTGACCAATGGTTGCTTGCACCGTCATCAACGCTAACTACGCTCTTGCCCCGGGTGTAGACTACATTGCCCTGGCGGCAGCCCAACGATCGCACCGCGTCTCGGGCCTCGTGTTGCAGGATGCGAGATTCGGGCCAGGCGACACCACACTATTCTACGACGTGTCTACGGGACATACAAGACCCATCAACACCCCCTGCCACACGCAAACAGCAAGCAAGACAACGGACATGGTCTTCATCAAGTAAGAACTATACAAATCAATGAGAATGAGCATCAGGGACCGACAGAAAGAATTACTCCATGCTACGCCACACTGCAGCACCTGGACACGAGGCACTACTGCAACTCGCTAAAAGCCTTGTGGACATAACTTCTATTGAAATAGAAAAAAGGCAGAACTCCGCTACATTCCCAAGCCCAGAAACGCAACGGTGAATCTCCCGGCTATAGTGCTCTTCCTGGACTTCGAGAAAAGCTTTCCAGCTAGCTAATCCGCTGACAATATTGGAGAAGAGTATAGTGGAGGCTCATCGTGTGGGTCCAGACTACCTAACACACCGCCAAGAACGAGTACGATTCCAAGAAGTCGCCTCGTCATACAAGCCCCTCGAGAATGGCACCCCACGAGGACGTATCCTCAGTCCAACACACTGGAGAACTTAGTGAAGCTCCCTTCAGGACTGCGGTTAAGCTCCTCTGCTACGCCGATGATCTTCAGCTGATAGTACAAGGGCGCAGGAGACTCGCCAACGCCCAACACGCACTCAGTATGGTTGAAAAAAAAAAAAGTGCAACAGACTGAGACAAGGTCAACCCGACCAAAACTAAAGCGATAGCCCACTGCTTCACGAGGCCAGACAGGATGCTCTCAGTCCAGGGAACATCGGTAACTTGGGTCGACACCCACCACTGTAGGAGTGTGGTTTGACCGAAACCTCGACTTCAAAAGACAGATTCAGTATCTCCGACAAATAAAAAAACAGGAAACATGAAGTCGCTGACTAGCTCAGACGCTGTGGGATAACATGGAGGTGCTCAAGACATGTTACACAAACATCAGATCATTGGTAGACAATTGTCCTCCTGCACTCATTGGCCTGAGGGATGACAAGGTGACCAACATGCGAGGTCATCCAAAATAATGCACTCAGAACCATGCTGGGAGCTCCCATGTGGACCAGGAACTGCAACTTGCAGATGGACACTGGGCTGCTAACCCTATCAGAAAGATTCAAACACACGAAACCTACGTCACTAGCCAAGATCTACAGGACAGTCAAGCCCTTAACCACGAAGGCTAAAGTCCAGGACGCCTTCCACTCAGACCGCAGTGTGTGAAGAATCTCCTGGACGCACGAAGCGGCCAATGAAATCAAGGCCTTTCAAGCGGTGGCATCCACACGAGACGCGAGGATACACCACACCACCGGTGCAGTTTACCGCCTCCATGGTATCCTCCACCAGCCACCTTCGCAGTCACAGCATTGGTAAACAAGTCAAGCCTCCAGAACGAAGACCCGAAGAATGGTTTTGAGATCCAAGGTCACAAAGACGCCTGCTAAAGCTGCAGCTTACTTCAAAGATGGCTCATTGGATAAGACAGTAGAAAGGTCGGGAGAGGCCTTCCACACACAAGGTCATCTCGCCTGTGAAGGCTATCAGATGGCTGCTGTGCACTACAGACGGAGCTGGTAGCAGTCTCCAAAGCCCTGGAATACGCACCCACAACGCACTAGAAGCCCGTGTTAATAATACACACGGGCGTCAAATCATCAGCAAGCGCTGCAACACAGCCACCCAAAAGGACATTCAGCTTGTCAACTCTATATTCGCTAACCCTCAAGATCTACTGCGACTTATCATACACAGGATCCCCAGCCAAATGAGGTTAAGGGGAAAACGAGACGGACAAAGCAGCTAAAGCAGCTACACGCTTTAGAAATATCCGGGAGCACGTTTCAGTGATCCTGCAACAAAAACACCAGTTACAGAAACCAGCAAGGCTCCGGACCAAGAGAAATATCCTGGACGCTTACAATGCCCGATCCCTGTCAGCCAAGTGGTGCATGGAGGTCACGTTATTGGGGCCACCATATAACGACAGACACGAGAGGGGAAACCCCCTAGTCAATCTACACCGTCAATGACTGGAGTACCAATGTAGCTGGCATGAAATTGACTTATCAGGTTGTTGTGGGTTAGCAAGTCAAACATTCCGGTGAATTCAGATTGGTCTTCCTTGCATACGAATATTGCTTTTAGAGAGTAAGCATGTACTTCCCCTCGGAGAATTAGGATATCAGGAGTCTGTGGTTAGGACTGGAGAAGGCTATGTGGTAATAGTTTGTTGACAGCAACTGCTGCGTAGAGGCGAGGCTGGTTTGTGTCACGGGAGCAGCCAGAGGATTTCTGTCGTGCTGTGCCAAGTTGATCCCTTTTCGTGGGCATTGTCCAAACACAGCAATATGTGGCCCTCTCCACTTTACACATGTTGGTGTCTGCACCTTGCCAAGTGTCGGTCTGACCTCCAACTTCCTCGATTACCTCATCAACGAGAACGAAGCGATTCCGCTATCAACCAGGGTCGAGACCATTCACAAGTTTGCCAAACCCACTATGGTGAAGGGACTCCAAGAGTGTCTGTAGGGTCAATTACCATCACTTCGTGTCGGCAACCGCCAGGATCATGCAATTATTTTAAGAGGTTCTGGCCAACAAGCCAAAATGATTACTTTGAGACGACGTGGCCACGACCGCGTTCGACAACGCCAACGAGGCGATGCTGGTACATCCACGGGCCAACGCACCAACACTTATCATGGTCGACGCATCTGCCACAGCCGTGGGAGGAGCGCTAAAACAACTGACCAATGGTTGCTTGCACCGCCATCAACGCCAACTACGCTCTTGCCCCGGGTGTCGACTACATTGCCCTGGCGGCAGCCCAACGAGCGCACCGCCATCTCGGGCCTCGCGTTGCAGGAATCGAGATTCGGGCCAGGCGACACCACACTATTCTATGACGTGTCTACGGGACATCCAAGACAAATCAACACCCCCTGCCACACGCAAACAGCAAGCAAGACAACGGACATTGTCTTCATCAAGTAAGAACTATACAAATCAATGAAAATGAGCACCAGGGAACGACAGAAAGAATTACTCCATGCTACGCCACACTGCAGCAACTGGACACGAGGCACTACTGCAACTCGCTAAAAGCCTTGTGGACACAACTTCTATTGAAATAGAAAAAAGGCAGAACTCCGCTACATTCCCAAGCCCAGAAACGCAACGGTGAATCTCCCGGCTATCGTGCTCTTCCTGGACTTCCAAGAAAAGCCTTCCAGCTAGCTAATCCGCTGACAATATTGGAGAAGAGTATAGTGGAGGCTCATCGTGTGGGTCCAGACTACCTAACACACCGCCAAGAACGAGCAAGATTCTATACGTCGCCTCGTCATACAAGCTCCTCGAGAATGGCACCCCACAAGGACGTATCCTCAGTCCAACACACTGGAGAACTTACTGACGCTCCCTTCAGGACTGCGGTTAAGCTCCTCTGCTACGCCTATGATCTTCAGCTGATAGTGCGAGGGCGCAGGAGACTCGCCAACGCCCAACACGCACTCAATATGGTTGAAAAAAAGTGCAACAGACTGAGACAAGGTCAACCCGACCAAAACTAGGTCGAAGGCCCACTGCTCCACGAGGCTAGACAGGATGGTCTCCATCCAGGGAACGCCGGTAACCTGGGTCGACACCCACCAGTGTCGGAGTGTGGTTCGACCGAAACCTCAGCTTCAGTGAGGAAACATGAGGTCGCTGACTAGCTTAGCCGCTGGGGGATAACATGGAGGTGCTCAAGACATGTTACACAAACATCAGATCATTGGTAGACAATTCTGCTCCTGCACTCATTGGCCTGAGGGATGACAAGGTGACCAACATGCGAGGTCATCCAAAATAATGCACTCAGAACCATGCTGGGAGCTCCCATGTGGACCAGGAACTGCAACCTGCAGATGGACACTGGGCTGCTAACCCTATCAGAAAGATTCAAACACACGAAACCTACGTCACTAGCCAAGATCTACAGGACAGTCAAGCCCTTAACCACGAAGGCCAAAGTCCAGGACGCCTTCCAATCAGACTGCAGTGTGTGAAGAATCTCCTGGACGCACGAAGTGGCCAATGAAATCAAGGCCTTTCAAGCGGTGGCATCCACACGAGACGCGAGGATACACCACACCACCGGTACAGTTTACCGCCTCCATGGGATCCTCCACCAGCCACCTTCGCAGTCACAGCATTGGTAAACAAGTCAAGCCTCAAGCACGAAGACCCGAGAATACTGGTTTTGAGATCTAAGGCCACAAAGACACCTGCTAAAGCTGTAGCTTACTTCAAAGACGACTCATTGGATAAGATAGATGAAGGAAGGTCGGGAAGGCCTCCCACACACAAGGTCATCTCGCCTCTGAAGGCAATCAGATGGCTGCTGCACACTAAAGACGGAGCTGGTAGCAGTCTTCAAAGCCCTGGAATACGCACCCACCACGCACTAGAAGCCCGTGTTAATACACACGTACTTCAAGTCATCAGCAAGCACTGCAACATAGCCACCCAAAAGGACATTCAGCTTGTCAACTCTATATTCGCCAACCCTCAAGATCTACTGCGACTTATCATACACTGGATCCCCAGCCAAATGAGGTTAAGGGGAAAACGAGACAGACAAAGCAGCTGAAGCAGCTACACGCTTTAGCAATATCCGGGAGCACGTTTCAGAGATTCTGCAACAAAAACACCAGCTACAGAAACCAGCAAGGCTCCGGACCAAGAGAAATATCCTGGACGCTTACAATGCCCGATCCCTGTTAGCCAAGTGGTGAATGGAGGTCACGTTATTGGGGCCACCGTGTAACGACAGACACGAGAAGGGAAACCCCCTAGTCAATCTACACCGTCAATGACTTGAGTACCAATGTAGCTGGCATGAAATTGACTGTGTTATCAGGTTGTTGTGGGTTAGCAAGTCCAACATTCTGATGAATTCAGATTAGTCTTCCCTGCTGACAAATACTGCTTTTAGAGAGCAAGCATGTGCTTCCCCTTTGAGAATTAGGAGATCAGAGGAGTTTGTGGCTAGGACTGAAGAAGGCTATGTGGTAGTAGTTTGTTTGACAGCAACTGCTGCGTGGAGGAATCAAGACGCTCGTACACCACACATTCCGTCTTAGCCGCCGCAACAGGACGGCAAAACACCTGCACCTGATGGCCTACGCGACCGCAAACCGTCCATGCTCATGAACGAGATGCTCGCCCTGATGGACGGACACAAGACCTGCCTCCTCTTCGGTCAGGCCTTCCTCGAGCAGATGCCCGAGGACACCCGTCTGCTCCTCACGGATGATTTCAGACCCCCGACGGCTGGCAGCCCGTGCAGACGTACTGTGGCAGGCCAAACGGAAGGGTGTGCCTCAGATGGTCATACGGGCTGGGTCCGGATTTCACGGAACGAGAGGCAGCGCTGTCGGCCACGAACGCCGCCAGCAAGAACAAGTGATCCTACTACCACCGAAGGTGGGGGCTCAGAGGCCCATCGATGCCCACCACCCTGCACGCATCCGGGAAACGCCTCGGCCGGCCCTCGTTCGGGGCAACTTGCAGCCTGCTATAAACATCGCTTCCTCTACATCTGGGATCGCCATTCGGGGCGGCGTTCTCTCGAACATGGGAGCGCAGGTCTGTTTTCTACACTGGTTCCGGTAAGAAGGCAAATCCCCTAACCGCCGGAAAGATGAACAACACCGCAAGGGAAGACGAACAAGCAGCAGCACAAGAACATACAGCGTCCGCACTAACCCAATCAATTTCAAATGTATGCAGTTTGAAAATGGACCTTTACCATCGCCAACGTCTCAACCCCTGCTGGGCGCAGACTTCATAAGTCGATCACCTTGCGCCACGCAGTACTGACTTCGTCCAAACTTGGCCCTGTGACCTTCAACAAGTACGTTAGGATCTTCGCACATTTCCTGGATATCATAACGCCCCAGTTCACAATGGCCAGCCCCAAGCATAGGGTGAAGCACCATATCCCAACTACAGAAACGCCACTTCATACACGCGCACGCAGATTGCCCCCGACAAGCTCCACCTGGCCAAAGTTCCGGAAAATGAAGAAAATGGGCATAAAGCGCCGCTCAAACAGCCCGTGAGCATTCCCGCCTCAGCCCCCCCAAGTGTCTGGGGACTAGTGACCCTGTGGGCACTACCGCCGTCCCAACGAGGTCGCAACACCCGACCGGTACAGTGTCCCTAACTTCCAGGACTAAGGCAAACCTGGACAGAGCCAAGGTATTCTCCAAGATCGACCTGGTACGCGGCGATCACCACATTTCGGTCCACCCAGACGACATCCCCAAGATGGCCCTCATCACCTCGGTGTTCCTACGCATGTCTTTCAGCCAAAAGAACATTACCCAAGATTTCCAACGTCTCATGAACACGGTGTGTCGCGGGCTGGACTTTGTGTTCATCTACCTCGACGACTTCCTCGTCGCCAGCCGCTCTCACCAAGAACAACGCGCACACCTCCGGCAGCTCTGCCAGAGGCTCAATGAGCATGGCCTGACCATCAACCATGACAAGTGTCAGTTTGACTTCGCCATCATCTTCCTCTATTGCCTCATCAACCAACACGGAACGATCCTGCTCCCGACCATGGTCGACACCATTTGCAAGTTTGCAAAACCCACTATGGTGAAGGGACTCTTGGAGTTTGTCGGTATGGTCAATTACCACCGCTTCGCGTCGGCAGCCGCCAGGATCATGCAATCGTTGTTAGAGGTCCTCGCCAACAAGCCAAAAGGACTAGTTTGAGACAAGGCCATGAAGGCGTTAAAGAAGTCGTTGGCAAAGGCTACGATGCTGTGACATCCAAGGGCCAACGCGCCAACAGCTTTCAAGCTCGACGCATCGGCTACAGCCGTGAGAGAAGTGCTGAAAGAACTGACCAATGGTTGCTTGCAGCCCCTCGCCCCCTCTTCAACCGTCACCTGAGACCACCCCAACAGAAGTACAGAGCTTTCAAGCGGGAGCTCGTCGCTCTCTACCTGGCCATCCTTCATCTCCGCTACTTCCTCGAGAGCAGGTTATTTCACAACCTTCACCCACAATAAGCCATTCCGATTGCTTTTGCCAAAGTGACCTATCCTTGGTCAGCCAACCAGCAGCGCCACCTGACCTACATCTCAGAATGCACCCGTGTCCAGCACATCTCAAGCAAGAACTACCTGGTCGCAGACACATTGTCCGCATAAACGTCAACCACGCTCTTGCCCCGGGTGTCGACTACACGGCCCTGGCGGCAGCCCAATGAGTTAATGAACATATGCTCGCCTAGCACACCGCCATCTCAAGCCTTGTGTTGCAGGATGAGAGATTCGGGCCGGTCGACATCACACTACTCTGCCATGTGTCTATGGGTCAGCCAAGACCAAAATCATCCCCGCTGCCCAATGCAAACAGCAAGAAAGACAACGGACATGTTCTTTATCAATTAAGAACTATACAAAGCAATGAAACGGAGCACGGACACGGCAAGAAGAGGCGACAGAAAGACTTACTCCATGCTACGCCACAACACCCGGACTGCTGCAGGTCATCAACGCCTCGTGAACATCACAAACTTCCACTGGAATGGATAAAGGCAGACATCCAGCCCATTCCCAAGCCCAGATAAACCACGACCCATCTCCCTCCTCAGCTGCTCTGCCAATACGGAATAGAGGATGCTTCTTGACAAGTTGAAAACACCGGGACAGCTACCAGCATTCCGCACATACTGATCATAGATAAACAGGCTATAGTGGTCTTTTTGGACCTGGAAAAACCTATACAGCTTACCAGTTAGCTGGTGATATCAGACATTAACTGAGAAGGGAGTCCAGTGGAGGCTCATCGGGTGGATCCAGGTAACGGACCACCAAGAACGAGTACGATTCCAAGGAGTCGCCTCATCATACAAGCCCCTCAAAAATGGCACACCACAAGGAGGCATCCTCGGTCCAACGCTCTTCAACGTCTTGGAGAACTTAGTGAAGCTACCTTCACGCCTACGGTTAAGCTTCTCTGCTACGCCCATGATCTTCAGCTGACTGTGCGAGGGCGCATGAGATTTGCCAACGCCCAACACGCACTCAAGCTGGTTGAAAAAGTGCAACATACTGGGACTCAAGATTAACTCTACCCAAACAAGGGCGATGGCCCTCTGCTCCTCGAGGCCAGACAGGATGCTCTCCATCCAGGGAACACTGGTAACCTGGGCAGGCACCCACCAGTGTCCTGGAGTGTGATTTGCCCTACACCGCAGCCATCAGATGGTAGACTACTGAGCTCCATCACTCATTGGTTTGAGGGATGACCAGGTGACCAACATGGAGGTCATCCAAAATAATGCACTCAGAACCATGCTGGGATCTCCCACGTAGAACATTATCTGGAATATCTATGATGGAGAATGGGCTGCCACCCCTACCAGCAAGTCATACACACGAAACCTGCATCATTAGCCAAGATCTACAGGTCAGACAAGACTTCAACAACGAAAGCCAAAGTCCGGGACGTCTTCCACTTAGACCATTGTGCGAGGAACCTCTTGGACGCATAAGACGGCCGATGCCATCCAAGCCTTTCAATCAGTGGTATCCACACTGGAGACGCGAGGATACACCACACCACCGGTACAGTTTACCTTCTCCATGGGATCCTCCACCAGCCATCTTTGCAGCCACAACTTATGTAAACAAGAAGTCAAGCCTCCAGCACGAAGACCTGAGAAGATTGGCTTTGAAAGCAAGGCCATATTGACACAAAGCTGTAGCATACTTCAAAGACGACTCATCGGACCAGACAGATGAAGGTCGGGGGAAGTCTTCCAAACCCAAGGTCATACTCGCCTGTGGAGGCTGACAGGTGGTTGCTGCACACTGCTGACGGAGTTGGTAGCCATCTCAAAAGTCATGGAACATGCGGCCACCGCGTACATAAAGCCCAGGACAATACACACGGACTCCAAGTTGTTAGTGCAAGCGTTGCAACACAGCCTCCCGAAAAGCAACATTAAGCCTGTCACCTCGATCCTCGCTCAAATTCAAGAGCTACAGCGACGTCGTCACCATGCACTATCCCCAGTCACGTGGAGATCAAGAAGAACCAGACAGCAGACGAGGCAGCTAATACGCTTCAGCAATATCCAGATGCATCTTCCAATGAGCCTGCATCAAGTGAAACACCAGCTACAGAAAGCAGCAAGGCTCCAGACCAAGAGGAATCTCCTGGACGCCTACAATGCCGGATCCCTGTTAGCCAAGTGGTACATGGTGGTCACATTATTGGAACATGACAGAAGAATTAAAATAAAAATCCTAATCAATCTACACAGTCTACGACTGAGGCACCAATGTTTTTGGCAAAAAATTGACTCATCAGAGACTGTGTCCACAGGAACGCTACATGCTGGACAGCGAAGAGAGTCTTCGCGCAGGAGTCCCAGACTTCGATGAGGAAAACCATACAACACCAGCGACCATACCTCTTTACAAGACCCCAAAAGAATCATGGAACACCTCCTCCAGACCATAGGTGAATACCCACCTCCCAGATGAAAATAGCGTACCCAGTACCATCTCCATACGAGATTCCATGCATCTCGGAAGACCTTGGACACAATACACCGACATACCATGCATAAAAACCAGGGAACAGGAAGTCAACAGGCAGAGGTCCGACGATATTAAACGAACAAATACGCTGCCAGGCGCCGCCGGAGTTTCGACATGGTGAACGGCCTCACCCTTCCACCCTGATAATAAGGGCACTAATGACAACAAAGCTCATGTGGCACGGGTTGCGCAAGCAACTGGGCCAGAACGTGCATCCAGTCACACCACCTACACTCAGCGACACCAAGGCGCCGCTTTCTAACTTCGCCCAGACAGACGGGAGTTTCCACTACATTATTGTTGGACCGCTGCCACCATCCAGAGAGGCCGCCCGCCTCGTCAACATCGTGGACAGATTCACAAGATGGCAGGAAGCCGTCCCGCTCTGATACCTCCACTGCGACCTGTGCACGTGCCCTCACCGCACACTGGATCGCCCGCTTTTGCATACCGGTGGATATATCCTTCGATAGAAGTGTGCAGTTCACCAGAGCTGTGGTCAACAATGGCACGGCTACTCGGCACTAAGTTCCACCACACAAGGACCTACCACCCGCAAGCAAACTGCCTAGAGGAACGTTTTCAGCGGCTCATGAAGGCATCCCTCAAGGCACGGCTCACGGGCCCAGACTGGATAGACTCATTGCCGTGGGTCATGCTAGGTATCCGCATCGCCCCAGAGAAGAACCTGGCATTTTCCTCGGCCGAGCTGGTGTACATCGCCCCGGCTTACAGTCCTAGGCATCTTTTGGGATTTCCTCCAGCATCACGAATGCTAAGCTCCTGTAACTTGCCCAAAGACCGCCCGAATCGTGGTGGAGGTGGTTCAAGGCTGTCGGCGAACTCTGGCCGCGTACGCCGCGCGGAGGAGGCTCCTTTGCGTGGAAACCGGCTTAGAAGAGAGCAATACCGCAAAGTACAGAGACTATCGTGAGAATACATCTTTGGCTGCTGGACAAGTTCTCAAAGGCGATTGGGAGGTACCGCCAACTTCGGTTGGGCCGGAACGCCTCAATCCCTTCTCGACCATCTGAGCCGGATGAACGTGCCATTACCGATTTTGACCAAACATGTGAACACCTAGCAGAGATCATAACCGTAGACGAGGTAGCACCCCACCTCAAAGCCACCAGAACATCTGCTCCTGGACCTGATGCAATGTAGACTCGATTGCTGAAGTCCATTCCTCCGAGGGTTCTGGCCAAAATGTTCAACCTCTGGATAGCTACGTCTGCGTTACCAGAGCCATTGAAGGCTAATAGAACGGTGCTGATACGTAAGGTAACCAACCCAACCGAACCCAAGAACTACAGACCTATCACCATCTCCTGTGCCGTAGTCCGTCTGCTCCATAAAATCCTGAGCAGCCGCATCTCAAGCCTCGTCCAGATCGATGAAGCTCAAAAGGCATTCGTTCCAGTGGACGGATGCCTTGAGAACCTCACGATCTTGGATGCGATCGTCGGTCGTGCGCGGGCACACGCCCACGGTGTGCACCTGGCATTCCTCGACATGGCCAAAGCATTCGATAGTGTTAATCATAGAACTATCGAGCGGGCCATGTCGCGGAAGGGCATTCCTGCCCTCGTCAGGACATACATTATGTCGACGTATGACCGAGCCTTCACTAACATTGAAGGCAGCAACGGGATGTCGGACAAGATAAGTATGACTCGTGGGGTCAAACAGGGTGACCCATTATCACAGATTCTCTTCAACCTTGTGATTGACGAGGGAATCGCAAGGGTGAAGGAGACCGGTGTAGGGGTTAAGTTGGGTGACCAAAAAGTGTCAGCATTGGCTTTTGCCGATGATTTGGTCCTGGTGGCGCAGACGCCCACTGGCTTGCAGAAGGCAATGGACGTGATGGCTGCGACCCTCGCGGGGGGTGGGCTTCAGGTTAATCCAGGGAAGTGTCGTATCCTCAGCATGGAGGTCGACGGCAAGCGCAAGACTTGGTACGTCAATAAGAACAGGACGTTCCAAGTCTTGGTAGCGCTGTCGGATCCATGAGTGCTGAGGACGAATACAAGTACCTCGGGATTCTTGTCGGGGCCGGGGGTCGGCGTAAAGTCTACGGGGCTCTGCTAAAAGAGGGGCTCCGAAACATCACCAGAGTCCCTCTAAAACCTCAACAGCGGATTGCGTTGCTTGTGGAGCATCTGATGCCCAAGCTCATGCATCGACTGGTGTTGGGGGAAGTATACAAGACTCAGTTAGCACACATGGACAGGCAAGTGCGAGTGGCGGTCCGCCGCTGGCTGCGCCTAGCCCATGACGTGCCCTGTGCATTCTTCCACTCGGCAACTGGAGATGGTGGGCTGGGTATACCAGACTGTTTCAACCGTCCGGCTAAATAAACAAGCGCGGTTCGAAAAACTACTCACCTCGACCGACCCACTGATTCAGGCGGCTGCAGTGTTGAGCAAGCTGCAGCGCTGGTCTGGACCCGCGTGCATTGCTGGTCGACAGGCGGGGAGTAAATCCGAACGCCAGCACGTATGGAGGGCTAACCTGGTCAGCACCGTCGACGGTGCGGCTCTTGCTCCATCTGCCGCTGTGCCTCAGGTGAGCAGATGGGTGAATAGCGGAAACAGTTTCCTGTCAGGTGCTGATTATGTGAAGGCCGTCCAAGTGCGGATAGGCGCATTACCCACCCCTGCCAGGGCGTCCAGAGGCCGGCCCGAGATCAACGGCCTTTGTGACACCTGTCAGAAGCCAGGTACGCTCGGGCACATCGCACAGATGTGCCCTCGTACACATGGCGGGAGGGTAAAAAGGCACAACATCTGTGCCTATTTGGCCGGGCGACTGAGACAGGGGTTATGAGGTGTCCTGCGAGCCGCGCATTCCGATTGTGGGGTCCTTTCGGAAGCCGGACATCGTGGCTTCCAAAGGCACAGAGGCCTATATCATCGATACGCAGGTCTCTGGGGTTCACTTCCCGCTTTCAGCTGCACACCATTACAAGTGCAGCTACTACGGTACCACGGAAGTCTTACAAGGCGTACGGGAATACACAGGGAAAGACACCGTGCACGTAACATCTGCCACCTTAAGTTGGCGTGGTGCATGGTGTCAAGAAAGCGCGAGTGCTCTCAGAGGGTTTGGGCCGACATACCGGGACCTCGAGATGTGCACGGTCAAAGCCCTGACCTGGACTCACTCCCTTTACAGGATGTGGTCCAAGAGCACAGGTTAAATATCGGAGCCTGCCTTGTAGATCTGGTGTTGGCCACCGGGCAGGCGTAAGGTCATCTCCCTTTGTTGGCTTGGGGTGTGCGGGATTTGGCTGTTCTCCCGTGGCTCCCAATGGCAGGTACCAGTTCCTGAGGTCGGGTTGTCGGGCGGGTGGTGGACGCCTTGGCAGGGTTGCCCATTGCTCCCGTGTGACAGGCCGCACTGGAAGGTGAGCGGTGCTGGAAGGTCGCTGTGTCCAAGTTGGCAATCCAAGTCTGGAAATCCAATTATATCCGAAACATCATCTAACTGCCATCTCCAAACTTATTTCTAACTATGCTATCAGCAATCTGATCTTCAATCTTCCTCTTATAGTGTCCATACACTTTCCAATTAACAACTTTCACTATCAACATGTAGTTAGGTCGGTTTGCCGACAAACAAACATCCCAGCACAGCACCTGTAGATAGACCTTCCCTCACTTCTCACTACTAACTGACAATAGTGAAAAAAAAATAACCCAACCTAGTTTATCTGCGCGCTCTGACAACGTAACGAGAACATGGTCGACGATCGAGGAATTTAGGGCCGCCAAGATCCAGGAACAAAAAAAAAAAAAGACAGTAGTATCGTCGTCTGCGTTGGTTCTTCCCGCAGGAGACAACTATAGAGGACTACAGTGAGAAGACACCAAGCCAGCGAGATTGACGCTTCGACGACCACCACCGCCCTCACCGCACCCTCCAACCCCACGTCGCCTCCAGTCGATTACGCGTTCATTATTTCATTCATTTACCATCCATCTCATCCTCTGCGATCGTACAGCCGTCAACATGTCTACTACCCTCGCTACCCCACTCCATTCCAGATATTTCCTGAGGAGCGGAGGCTTGATGTGCACCTGCTCTTGCTTAACGTGGTTAAGAGCCTTTACTCAACCTTCCCTACCACTCCCTCCCTTCGTTTGTGACGCCACCTTCCCTGGTTCAGGCCCTGTGTATTCGTTGCTGATCAGACACGGTTTTTGTACCGCCGAACCTCCGGGGTGCCCCGTGATCGTGCAGGGGCTTCCCTGCAGTGGGGTTGTGGTCCCTCATATTTCGTAGTAGACGCTAGACATTGATGCCATGATGCCTCCCGACAAATGATAATTCTATCTCTCTCTCTCAACCACCAATGATTTATTTACAATAGTCCATCGGACAACTGAGGTTAGTCCCACTAGGGTAATACAAAACCTTACCAACAAACAATCTAGGATCTGCCTAACCAATGACAATGACCTGAAGATGATCTTGAAAACCATTGATGAACTCGTCAGGAAACACCTTCCAAATTATTTATGACCGCCAGGCCCACTCCAAGCTAGATGTACCATAATTGCCAACAACATCAATGCATCTATCAAGAACCTTAACCCTGCAGAGATTGGTGGAAGCTATTAACCAGGAGAACAGAGACAATAACTAATGTATTCAAACTGAACACGTCCCGCTCACACTCAGCATCCCATGTACCAACACAACTGAGGCAGATCGCCAGGTCTACCGTAGAACATTGTTTCCAATGTTCTCGCTGCCTCCTGCCAAGAACTCCAAAATACAACAACCGACTTGCAGTCACAGTGCTGAGGTTGGACACAGCTTTCGCGAATGCAAGAACCAGACACCAACCTGTGTAAACTGCAGAGTGCCGCACACTGCTGTGTCTGGGCAATGCCCACGAGAAGGGGAATCAACTTGCCACAGCACGACAGACCCTCAAATCCTCTGGCTGCTCCCATAACACAAACTATCCTCGCCTCTACGCAGCAGTTGCTGACAAACAAACTACTACCACCTAGATTTCTCCAACCACAACCTCCTCTGATGTCCTCACACTTCTAGTGAAAATGCATGCGTGCTATCTAAAGCACTATTCCTGAGCAAGGAAGACAATTCTAATTCAACAGATTATTGGACTTGTTGCAAACCAATAACCACCCTACCTACTGTGCAAACTCCTCCCGAACTCTCCTACTTCCCTCGCCAACAACCATCCCTCCCAGATCCTGTCACACCCGCCTCCCTGACCCCTAACGTAAATGCAATATCCCACGCGACATCAAACAACAGGTCAAACCCTCCCCAAGGAACCGGACTTCCAGCCCTGGCGACTTCAATCACCACCTCCGCATCGTCTAACACAACTCCCTCCCCCACGACCCCAATCCAACATTACCAACTCATCCATATCTCCACTTACCAATTCCACTTCTACATCCTCTAAAACTATCACCCCCCTTCACCTCATCTAATCCTATTCTCATCCCATCACCCCCACACTATCATTACAAAAGGCAGATTTAGGACCACTTCAAAGACACTTTCAAATTGTACTACGCCAACTACGAAAATCACTCGATAAAGTTAATAGTATACAACAATCACATGCAGTTGACGCATCCATCCCGAAATCCTCATTTACCCCAAGATACTCCACTCCTTCCCATCTGCCAAAACAGACTCCTCCCGTGCTACCGTCGACGGTGTGATCAAAACACACACACACCGGTCAGGCCCATTACGGTGGGAACTCTGCTCCTAACGCAGACGCCCTCTCGACAGCCTCAATGAAGACCATGATGGATATTGGATATCACTAACCACCACAGCAGAACAACAACGAATCGGATCACCTCAGAATTTTTGCAATCGAATCCGAAGACTCAAAGGGATACCCAAATGACTTCAACGGACTAGAAGACAAAAACACTGCATCAACAACCCCCCAAGACATGGCAAACATCAAGAGACGCTGGGAGGGTATCTTTCACCCACATCCCCATCCCCCAATCCTCTAACGTATGTTATATCGTCAGCACAGCACATCCAAAAACAGACCAAGCCACTTTTATCCAGACCAAATTATACGACCACTTACAAGACTTGTATAAGGCACAACGAGGTCAAATTCCTCCTAAAATCCCTCAAAGTGGCTCCAGGTAACTCAGGCATTGGTTACCAGCTACTTACTCATCTCCCTCATCACACAATAAGAGACATTACCGCTCTCTTCAAGGCGGCACTAGCCTCAGGCTGGCTTCCGACCCCAAATTCAAAACAGGAACGACCACGATGAGCCTCAAACTCAATACATTAAACAAAGACCCAGTTAACTCCAGACCCGTTAGCCTACTAGAGTCCATCGGGAAGACATTTGAAAGAATCATAAACACCTGATGAACAACCTCCTCCTCCCACACAAACAGTTTGGCTTCGACGACATCACTCCACACAAGATGGACTAAACATTGTATACATAACATCTCGACATACAAAATGGCTGCCCTCGTTAAAAAAAAAAGACGTATTAAAAGCCTTTGACACTATCTGGCACGAAGGCTTGAGGTATAAATTAGGAACCCAGTTCCAACTCGAACGACCCATCTTTCTGCTACTATCCAATTACCTCAGTAACGGAAGGATGCGAATTAAATACAAGATATCGTACTCAAATTACTTCCCCCTCAATGCCGGTGTACCTCAAGGCTCCCAAAGAATAGATAATCTCAATACATTCCACCTGGACATTATCCAAATCCAATCTATAAAAAAAAAACTTACAACAGAATCCGCGCAGAAAACAGTAAAGCATAATCAGTGTCTAGCGTCAGAGATACATACCCTCTCCTCTTATACCCATACCCTAAAAATCCCATCCCTTTCTTGCTCTCCCTGAACTCCCCAGCTCTGAGCTAGCCAACCTGACCCACTCAATGCACGCGGGGGTCAAGCCCAGGGTCTTTACCTTCTAAATCTCGCTTCCTCTAAGCCGTCTCGAAGTTGCCCCCTCCTCTCTCTCTCCCAAGGGCCTTTCCTATCATTCATTCATTCCACCCACCAACCAGACCGGCACAGCATGCCAGCCGAACCCCACCCACCACCTTTTGGGACCAGCAGCAGCAGCATCAGCCTCCGGCCCCACGGGATGCAGAACAGTTTCCCGAGCTCCTTACGATATCCACCAACGCCACACAGTAGCCCCTGCGCCATCCAAGACATCGGCGAAGAAAGAGCAGCGATTCCTAGTGGCATAATCCACATGTCTGACATAAACAAGATCCTCACCAACGTTGCAGAAGGTCTGGCAGCCCTGACGGGCCACAAGACCCTAAGCGACACAGATCTTAACTCTGCTGGGGAGAGTACTTGGACATGTGGCCACAACCCTCGTTCCAGTCAGCGACCCCACATCCGCGCTGGAACAAATAAAAGTAACGGCCAAAGTGCACTCCACACCAAAGAAAACCCCACGAAAGAACAGTCACAAAGCAGAGAAAGCCTCGAGGCCCACCAAACAGGAAGTCAACCTCCCTGTATCCCTCCGTCAAGAGAAGACGACCAGCAAGAAACCCCAGCAAGATATAGAAGAGATGGACCTCACAGAATTGGTCAAGTCAAAACCTCCGACTAAGGAAGCTCAACAAGGTCCAGTAAAATAATGAACAGCAGCGCCACCCAGATGATTCATTTGGGACGGTTGAAAAATCAGAAACAAAACGCACCTCCACCATGTAGCACCACTCTGCAAAGGCCTTATATTGCTACAAGAAACCCTCCTCCAGGACCACCACATATTCCGCTTCAGTAGCTCTAACGTGTACAATAAAAACTTTGGTCAGGCATCGACCAGACGCTGCATGATCCTGGTCAGGTGGCACATCCCCAGCACAGAAGTCGTGCACCCACTTTGTCCTTTGTGGCCAGGACGTCGAAATGCAAGCCATCAGAGTCCACTACAAGACAGTGACATCGACATACACAAAATCTACAAGAGCCACAGCGGCTCTCTAGAATTTGCCGAATTATTCGCACTAGCTCCACAAAATGCCTTCAAAAGGTAGCAGATCTGGCCATACCCAAGACCAAGTCCTCAGTCAGACGACACCAAGACCATTGGTACTGCTGCAGCAGAGTGAAGATCAACAACATGGTAAACAGGGCTAGAAAAAACTACAGGAGACAACCTACCGATGCAAACAAACACCTTCTGCAGGTTACAATCCGGTACACCACAAGAGAGACCAGAGGAAACAAGAATGCAAGCTGGCTCAAACTGTGCTCTGAGCTGAACGAGCACACCTCACTCGACGGGATGCGAGGCCAGATCAAGAGGGCATCTGCCACGACTGTAACGCCACCACCGGCTCACCCCAGTCCCAGGGAGGAAGCAGAGAGGCTTGCGGTGCTCTTCCCCGACAGAGAAGCCACAATAATCTCACACACGCAGAAGAAAAAGACAATGAAGGATTTAACGTATACAGGAAGCAAACAGCAAGCAAGACAACGGACACAGCCTTCAAGCATGAACTGCAAAAAAAAATGTAACTGAGCAGGGACACGGCCCCAGGGGCCGACAGAATAACTTACTCCATGCTACGCCACGCTGGAGAGGCTGAACACTGCTGCAGGTCATCAACGCCTCGTGGACAGTACACATACTTCCACTGGAATGGAAAAGACATCCACCCCATTCCTAAGCCCAGAGAACTGGAGAAACCACGACCCATCTCCCTCCTCATCTCATCGCCAAGACGGCAGAGAGCATGGTTCTTAACAGGCTCAAGTGGAAAGTCGAACCCCCAAACACCCCCATAACTCCGCCTACACAGAAAACCGGGTCAGCTACCAACATAGTGGAGATACTAAACATCATCGACAGTAAACCAGCTATAGTGGTCTTTCTGAACCTGGAAAAAGCCCTCCATTCCGCTGGCGACAGACTAGCTGAGAAGAGTCCACGGGAGGTTCATCATGGGGATCCAGGACGACCTAACACACCGCCAAGAACGAGTACGATTCCAAGGAGTCTCCTCGTCATACAAGACCCTCGAAAACGGCACCCCACAACGAGGCATCCTCATCTGAAAACATCCTGGAGAACTTGGTTAAGCTCTCCTTCAGGCCTAAGGTTAAGCTCCTCTGCTACGCCGATGATCATCCGATAGTGCGAGGACGCAAGACATTCGACAACGCCCAACACGCGCTCAATCATATTGGAAAAGAGTGCAATAGACTGGGTCTCTGCAACCTGAGGCCACACTGGAAGCTCTCCATTCAGGTAACGCCGGTAACCTGGGTCGACACCCACCAGTGCCTTGCAGTGTGGTTTGACCAACGCCTAAGCTTCAGGACGCAGCTTCAGTATCTCCGACAAAGAAATAACATGAAACATCATGAGGTCGCTGACTAGCCCAGCCGCTGGGGCCAACATGGAGGTGCTCAAGACATACTACACCGCCGCCATCAGATCGTTGGTAGACTACTGTGCTCCAGCACTCACTGGTTTGAGAGATGACCAGGTGACCAACATGGAGGTCACCCAAAATAATGCACTCTGAACCATGCTGGGAGCTCCCACGTAGAACGTTATCAGGAACTTATAAGATGGAGACTGGGCTGCCACCCCTACCAGCAAGAGTCACACACACGAAACCTGCATCACTATCCAAGATCTACAGGTCGGACAAGCCTTCAACAACGAAAGCCAAAGTCCGGGACGTCTTCTACTTAGACCACAGTGTGCGAGGAACCTCCTGGACACACAAGGCGGCCGATGCTATCCAAGCCTTTCGAGTGGTGGCATCCACACTGGAGACGCGAGGATACACCACGCCACCGGTACAGCTTACCGCCTCCATGGGACCCTCCCAGCCACCTTTGCAGCCACAACATGAGTAAACAAGTCCAGCCTCCAGTACGAATACCTTGAGAAGAATAGCTTTGAGAGCAAGGCCACGGAGACTCCTCCTAAAGCTGTAGCATACTTCACAGACGGCTCATTGGACCAGACAGATGAAGGAAGGTCGAGGGAGGCCTTCCACATCAAAGTTCATACTCGCCTCTGCAGGCTGTCAGATGGCTGCTGCTGCACACCATAGACGGAGCTGGTAGCAGTCTCCAAGCCCTTGAACTCGCAGGCAGCATGCAATTGAAGCCCGTGATAATACACACGGACTCCAAAGTCATCATCAGTGTAAGCGTTGCAACACAGCCTCCCAAAAGATATTAAACTTCTCGCCTCGATCCTCGCACAACTTCAAGAGCGACAGGGACGTCGTCACCATACAAGATCTCCAGCCACGTGGGCATCGAGGGGAACGAGACATCAGACGAGGCAGCTAAAGCAGCTACACGCTTCAACATCCCTTGTGATTGACGAGGGAATCGCAAGGGTGAGAGAGACTGGTGTAGGGGTTAGGTTGGGTGACCAAAGGGTATCAGCATTGGCTTTTGCTGATGATTTGGTCCTGGTGGCGCAGACACCCACTGGTCTGCAGCAGGCAATGAACGTGATGGCTGAGACCCTCGCGGGGGGTGGACTTCAAGGGAAATGTCGTACCCTCAGCATGGAGGTCGACGGCAAACGCAAGACTTGGTACGTCAATAAGAACAGGACGTTCCAAGTCTTGGGCAGCGCTGTCGGATCCATGAGTGCTGAGGACGAATACAAGTACCTCTGCGTTCTTGTCGGAGCTGAGGGGCGGCGAAAGTCCTACGGTGCCCTGTTAGGAAAGGGGCTCCTTAACATCACCAGAGCCCCTCTAAAACCTCAACAGCGGATTGCGTTGCTTGTGGGACATCTGGTGCCCAAGCTCATGCATCGACTGGTGTTGGGGGAAGTTTTTAAGACACAGTTAGCACGTATGGACAGGCAAGTGCGAGTGGCGATTCGCCGCTGGCTGCGCCTAGCCCATGACGTGCCCTCCGCATACTTCCACTCGGCAGCTGGAGATGGTGGGCTGGGTATATCGGACTGTTTCAACCGTCCGGCTAAATAAACAAGCGCGGTTCGAGAATTTACTCACCTCGACCGACCCGGTGATTCATGCGGCTGTCCGGGAGCCTGCAGTGTTGAGCAAGCTGCTGCAGTGGGCCGGACCCGCATGCATTGCTGGTCAGGCAGGCGGGTAATAAACCCGAACGCCTACACGTATGGAGGGCCAATCTGGTCAGCACCGTTGACGGAGCGGGTCTCGCTCCATCTGCTACCGTGCCTCAGGTTAGCAGATGGGTAAGTAGCGGGAACCGGTTCCTGTCCGGTTCTGATTACGTGAAGGCCGTCCAAGTGAGGATAGGCGCGTTACCCACCCCTGCCAGGGCGTCCAGAGGCCGGCCCGAGATCAACGGCCTCTGCGACACCTGTCAGAAGCCGGGTACACTCGGGCACATCGCACAGATGTGCCCCCGTACCCATGGCGGAGGGTAAAACTGCACGATAACATCTGTGCCTATTTGGCCGGACGATTGAGGCAGAGGGGTTGCCCATTGCTCCCGTCTGACAGGCCGCACTGGAAGGTTGAGCAGTGCTGGGAGGTCGCTGTGTCTATGTCGGTAAGGTATATCGAACCATCGTCTTACTGCCACCTCTTAACTTACTCCTACCTATGCTATCAGCAGTCTGATCTGAAAATCTTCCTCTTATTGTGTCCATACAGTCTTCCTTCAATTAAACACTTCTTTCACTATCTACATGTAGATTGGTCGCTTACCGACAACCATCCCCCTTTTTTTTGTAGATTCACAAAAAAAAAGCACAGTAGTTAGATCTTCCTGCACGTCCCAATCACTAATTGGGAATCTATGAAGACAATCTTGCACGTTCCAGTGAGCCTGCATCAAGTAACACACCAGCTACAGAAAGCACCAAGGCTCCGGACCAAGAGGAATCTCCTGTACCCCTATAATGCCGGATCCCTGTCAGCCAATTCGTACATGGTGGCCACATTATTAGAGCCACCATATAACGACGAAAACGAGAGAGAACACACACCCTAGTCGATCTATACCGTCTACGACTGGGGAACCAACGTAGATGACAAAAAATTCACGTCATCAGAGACGAATTCCACTGTCAGGAGCCGTCAACGCGCTCAAAGGAACGCTACATGCTGGACTGCGAAGCGACACAATGTCTCTGCGCATCAGTCCCTGACTTCAATGAGGAAGCAACGCTATTCACTGCCTACAATCGAGGAAATATGAACCAAGTTACCAGATGCTAAGGTGTTTTCCGTGTTAGATGTCACCAAGAGGTTTTGGCAAATCAAACTAGAGGAAGAGTCTTCCAAACTTCTTGTATTTATTTGTTTTGGTAGATACAGGTACTTACGTCACTCTTGACGATCCTGGAGTGGAAATTATAAAGGATGACAGTTTATGGCACTCCCGAAACAACACGAGAGAAAGGAGAAAGTTCAGGAGATACCAGGAAAGAAATTTAAAGTTCAACTGTGCCAACGTAAGCTTAACACTGAGCAGTTAGAATACATTAGCCATGTATCAACGGTAGATACAAGACCAGACCCTAAAAAGGTAAATACTATAAGGAATTTTCTAACTCTCGAGGATAAGCAAGAGTTACTTAAGATTCCTGGGAATGATCAACTACTTGGGGAAAATTCGTTCTCAAGGTGTCCTATAAACGAACCTCTGACAAGGTCACTAGAGAAGGACCCTAAATTTTCACAAGATGAACCACATGAGAAATGATTTCGGGGACTTTAGCAAATGGTCTGTGAAGAACCCGTTTTGAGGTATTATGATGTATCCAAGTCTGTAACCTTGACCATTGATGCCTCAGGGTATGCTGTTAGGGCCTGTATTCTTCAGGAAGATCTCTGTGCACCAGTGTTCTTACTGATGTTGTACATCCTTGTCTTCAAACTACATACAGACACACAATACCCTATTTCCTCTTATTATTGACGAGGCAACTGATGTCTCGGTTACCAAGCACTTGGAGTGTGTGCAAGATATTTCGAGGAAGAGATGCCACCAATTGCAAGAAACTTCTTGACATGGCTATCAGCAACCTCATGTACAGCATCATCATCTCAAACATCAAGTCCTGCCTTGATGCACACAATGTCCCACTGATCAACATTACTTGGCTAGGTAATGGTGGCGCATCCAATCTGTGTGGAGTACCTAACTGTGTATACACCAAGACAACATTCTCCTCATATGTATTTGCCACAGTTTCTAAGTGTGTGGAAATCATGCCTTTGCTAAACTGCCTTAAGTCTCACTCTTTTGTTCGGGGAAATTGAAAAATGGCTTAAATTCAGTTCTGAAGGGAGAGAAGAGAGTACGATGGACTGTTTCATGTAATTTATGCTAACATGTCTAATTTGCAGTCCTCTAAATTCGTCCACCAGAAACTAGGTGGACGGGAGTCATTAACTCATCATACAATGGCCTAAGCTCAAACCATACTTCAGGTCCATTAGATATATCAGAGACACACGACCAAGAGTTGACATGATATCACGAGGTCGCTCACAAGCACAACCATAGGTGCAAACATGCACGTACTACCGCATTATCTACACATCAGCCATCAGGTCTAGTAGATACTGCGCTCCAACACCCATTGGTCTCTGAAGAGCAAAAAGACTGGAAGTCATCCACGATAATACTCTATGGACCTTGCTCGGAGTACCCATGTGGACCAGGATCTGCAACCTGCGTACGGAGACTGAGGTGCCACCACTGCGACAAGGATCAAGCAGACCACAGCCGCTCTCCTGGCTAAAAATATCTGCAGGTCTGACAAACCTACGGCGGTAAAAGGGAAGGCCACCAGTGCTCTCCGCCTTGACAAAAAGGTCCGAGTACTTACCTGGACAAATACAGTGGCTAACACCATGGGGTATTTGCGAGCAGACGCACCTGTATTACAAAATGAAGACACTCGCACAACGGGTACACAGATCCACCACCGTGGAACCCTCCGCCAGTCAATTTCACAGTCACAACGTTTGAAGACGGCTAGTCCAACCTTCCGGCAAGAAGACTTACCTTTCAAGTTCTGGCCGCCTTAATACCAATCGAAGCCACAACTTACTTCACTGATGATGGCTCAGTAGACCAGAATGAGGGAAGATCTGGAGTGACTTTCCACAACCAAGGACGAACTCCTCTGGAGACTAGTATCTCCTCCACTCTATAGACTGAACTAATAATTTTGTTTCAAAACCCTGGAATATGCGACCACAGAACACACACAGCTTATAATCCACACGGATTAAAAAACCGCCATTCAAGCGCTACAATGCACTCAACCAGACAACCTCGTCACCTCAATCTTCGTCCAACTCCAAGAACTCCTGCGGCAAAATCGACATATCCTAAACTGCATCCCCGATCACGTAGGGGTTGAAGGGATTTAAGTAGCAGATGAGGTAGCAAGGCTGCTACACTGTTCAACCCCATGCAAGTACACGTTCCAGCAAGCCTACAGGAAATCAAGCTGCACCTCAAGAGAACGGCAAAACTCCATATAAAAGAATTCTCAAAGTCCTACATGCCGCATCCCATTCAGCCATGTGTTACCTGGTAGCCACGCGAGGAAAGCCATCATGCACCAACGAAGAAATTTCAAGAGACCCTCGGTCAATGTTCATTGTGACGGGTACAAGCGCAACTGGCAAATGATCAAAGGAATACTGATAGTCTCCTTGTTATCAAGTATCACCGGCACAACCCCCTGGAACATTACCTAATTCACTGCAAGGTATCAGTCTCCTGACAAGAGAATGCCGGACTTTGATAAGTAAGACCACGAAGTACCAGCTGCTTCACTAGTACACATCCCAAAGCAAGTCTCTTCACTACATCACTTGCTCTATGTCATCCAAAGATATCCACTACCTAGATAGCCAGATAGTCCAGTCCCATTCCCCCCGGTCATGTCTTCGCTAAATTGGCGGGGAACTCCTTCCCTTCCTGGAATGGGGGACGGGTGATGTCATGACGGACACACAAGATCCATTCAGACCACTGAGGTGGCACGAAGAAGGTAATGTCCTCCTGTTCCTCTGCTGCCGTGCGGCACTTTCTCTGGCTATGTCAGCGGACAGGCTCTGCCAGCAGGCAGGTCTGCACAGGAAACCAGTCGACGACCCCAAAGTCCCAAGTGCCAACAAAAGAAACAAGAGCATAGATCGTCCAGGCTGGTTCCCCTGGGGATTTGGAGATGCTCCTCCAACCAGTGTCTCACTGAGGTAGCCACATGGGTGGGATCCCGTGTTGTGCTACCATGTGGGATCTACGAACGCAAACACTAACACTAGCCCAGTCCCCCAATAAGACACACGGAACTACACTACGACAAACCATCCCTCCCAGACCCGTCTCGTCTGCCTCCCTGACCCCTAACGATAACGTATACCATGAAACCCCCAGTAACACTTCCCAACTCTTCCACCAACAAAACCTGTCACCCTCCCAACTTCCAATACCCCCTCCGCATCCCCTAACACATCTCCATCCACCTCCCCTCAACACAACAGTCTCTCCAAATACCAATTAAGTCTCCCATCCCCACCGTCCCAACTTTCACCACCTCCCTCCTCCTCCCGCGCCTAACCCTCCCAGAGGAGCCCCAGAACCTGACGACACACCAGACAACCTACCTACGGTCAACGCCGACATTCAACTCGTCGACGATGAAAACAAAGAAAACGAGCGCAACAAACTGGGCCTCAATATAAACACAGCCAAGGCCAGAGCGATGGCTTTCTGCACAGACACCCAAGGTAGGAGGTTCACCATTCAGGACACACCAATAGCCTGGGTCAAAATCCATCAATGTCTCTGAATCTGGTTTGACAAAAGACAAGACTTTCAAACCACAAATAGAATATCCGAGACACACGGCCAAGAGTTGACATGATATCGCGAGGTCGCTCACCAGCACAACCATAGGTGCAAACATGTACGTACTACGGCATTATCTACACAGCAACCATCAGGTCTAGTAGACACTGCGCTCCAACACCCATTGGTGTCTGTGAAGAGCAAATGAAAAGACGAAGTCATCCACGATAATGCTCTATGGACCTTGTTCGGAGTACCCATGTGGACCAGGATCTGCAACCTGCGTACGGAGACTGAGGTGCCACCACTGCGACAAGGATCAAGCAGACCACAGCCGCTCTCCTGGCTAAAAATATCTGCAGGTCTGACAAACCTACGGCGGTAAAAGGGAAGGCCACCAGTGCTCTCCGCCTTGACAAAAAGGTCCGAGTACTTACCTGGACAAATACAGTGGCTAACACCATGGAGTACTTGCGAGCAGACGCACCTGTATTACAAAATGAAGACACTCACAACGGGTACACAGATCCACCACCGTGGAACCCTCCGCCAGTCAATTTCACAGTCACAACGTTTGAAGACGGCTAGTCCAACCTTCCGGCAAGAAGACTTACCTTTGAAGTTCTGGCCGCCTTAATACCAATCGAAGCCACAACTTACTTCACTGATGATGGCTCAGTAGACCAGAATGAGGGAAGATCTGGAGCGACTTTCCACAACCAAGGACGAACTCCTCTGGAGACTAGTATCTCCTCCACTCTATAGACTGAACTAATAATTTTGTTTCAAAACCCTGGAATATGCGACCACAGAACACACACAGCTTATAATCCACACGGATTAAAAAACCGCCATTCAAGCGCTACAATGCACTCAACCAGACAACCTCGTCACCTCAATCTTCGTCCAACTCCAAGAACTCCTGCGGCAAAATCGACATATCCTAAACTGCATCCCCGATCACGTAGGGGTTGAAGGGATTTAAGTAGCAGATGAGGTAGCAAGGCTGCTACACTGTTCAACCCCATGCAAGTACACGTTCCAGCAAGCCTACAGGAAATCAAGCTGCACCTCAAGAGAACGGCAAAACTCCATATGAAAGAATTCTCAAAGTCCTACATGCCGGATCCCATTCAGCCATGTGTTACCTGGTAGCCACGCGAGGAAAGCCATCATGCACCAACGAAGAAATTTCAAGAGACCCTCGGTCAATGTTCATAGTGTGACGGGTACAAGCGCAACTGGCAAATGATCAAAGGAATACTGATAGTCTCCTTGTTATCAAGTATCACCGGCACAACCCCCTGGAACATTACCTAATTCACTGCAAGGTATCAGTCTCCTGACAAGAGAATGCCGGACTTTGATAAGTAAGACCACGAAGTACCAGCTGCTTCACTAGTACACATCCCAAAGCAAGTCTCTTCACTACATCACTTGCTCTATGTCATCCAAAGATATCCACTACCTAGATAGCCAGATAGTCCAGTCCCATTCCCCCCGGTCATGTCTTCGCTAAATTGGCGGGGGAACTCCTTCCCTTCCTGGAATGGGGGACGGGTGATGTCATGACGGACACACATGATCCATTCAGACCACTGAGGTGGCACGAAGCAGGTAATGTCCTCCTGTTCCTCTGCTGCCGTGCGGCACTTTCTCTGGCTATGTCAGCGGACAGGCTCTGCCAGCAGGCAGGTCTGCACAGGAAACCAGTCGACGACCCCAAAGTCCCAAGTGCCAACAAGAAAGAAACCAGAGCATAGATCGTCCAGGCTGGTTCCCCTGGGGATTTGGAGATGCTCCTCCAACCAGTGTCTCACTGAGGTAGCCGCATGGGTGGGATCCCGTGTTGTGCTAACATGTGGGATCTACGAACGCAAACACTAACACTAGCCCAGTCCCCCAATAAGACACACGGAACTACACTACGACAAACCATCCCTCCCAGACCCGTCTCGTCTGCCTCCCTGACCCCTAACGATAACTTATACCATGAAACCCCCAGTAACACTTCCCAACTCTTCCACCAACAAAACCTGTCACCCTCCCAACTTCCAATACCCCCTCAGCATCTCCTAACACATCTCCATCCACCTCCCCTTAACCCAACAGTCTCTCCAAATACCAATTAAGTCTCCCATCCCCACCGTCCCAACTTCCACCACCTCCCTCCTCCTCCCGCGCCTAACCCTCCCAGAGGAGCCCCAGAACCTGACGACACACCAGACAACCTACCTACGGTCGACGCCGACATTCAACTCGTCGACGATGAAAACTCAAAGAAAACGAGCGCAACAAACTGGGCCTCAATATAAACACAGCCAAGGCCAGAGCGATGGCTTTCTGCACAGACACCCAAGGTAGGAGGTTCACCATTCAGGACACACCAATACCCTGGGTCACAACCCATCAAAGTCTCTGAATCTGGTTTGACAAAAGACAAGACATTCAAACCACAAATAGAATATCCGAGACACACGGCCAAGAGTTGACATGATATCGCGAGGTCGCTCACCAGCACAACCATAGGTGCAAACATGCACGTACTACGGCATTATCTACACAGGAACCATCAGGTCTAGTAGATACTGCGCTCCAACACCCATTGGTGTCTGTGAAGAGCAAATGAAAAGACGAAGTCATCCACGATAATGCTCTATGGACCTTGTTCGGAGTACCCATGTGGACCAGGATCTGCAACCTGCGTATGGAGACTGAGGTGCCACCACTGCGACAAGGATCAAGCAGACCACAGCCGCTCTCCTGGCTAAAAATATCTGCAGGTCTGACAAACCTACGGCGGTAAAAGGGAAGGCCACCAGTGCTCTCCGCCTTGACGAAAAGGTCCGAGTACTTACCTGGACAAATACAGTGGCTAACACCATGGGGTATTTGCGAGCAGACGAACCTGTATTACAAAATGAAGACACTCGCACAACGGGTACACAGATCCACCACCGTGGAACCCTCCGCCAGCCAATTTCACAGTCACAACGTTTGAAGACGGCTAGTCCAACCTTCCGGCAAGAAGACTTACCTTTGAAGTTCTGGCCGCCTTAATACCAATCGAAGCCACAACTTACTTCACTGATGATGGCTCAGTAGACCAGAATGAGGGAAGATCTGGAGCGACTTTCCACAACCAAGGACGAACTCCTCTGGAGACTAGTATCTCCTCCACTCTATAGACTGAACTAATAATTTTGTTTCAAAACCCTGGAATATGCGACCACAGAACACACACAGCTTATAATCCACATGGATTAAAAAACCGCCATTCAAGCGCTACAATGCACTCAACCAGACAACCTCGTCACCTCAATCTTCGTCCAACTCCAAGAACTCCTGCGGCAAAATCGACATATCCTAAACTGCATCCCCGATCACGTAGGGGTTGAAGGGATTTAAGTAGCAGATGAGGTAGCAAGGCTGCTACACTGTTCAACCCCATGCAAGTACACGTTCCAGCAAGCCTACAGGAAATCAAGCTGCACCTCAAGAGAACGGCAAAACTCCATATAAAAGAATTCTCAAAGTCCTACATGCCGGATCCCATTCAGCCATGTGTTACCTGGTAGCCACGCGAGGAAAGCCATCATGCACCATCGAAGAAATTTCAAGAGACCCTCGGTCAATGTTCATTGTGTGACGGGTACAAGCGCAACTGGCAAATGATCAAAGTTATATTGATAGCCTCTCCTTGTTATTAAGTATCACTGGCACAACCCCTGGAACAATACCTAATTCACTGCAAGGTATCAGTCTCCTGACAAGAGAATGCCGGACTTTGATAAGTAAGACCACGAAGTACCAGCTGCTTCACTAGTACACATCCCAAAGCAAGTCTCTTCACTACATCACTTACTATGTCATCCAAAGATACCCACTACCTAGATAGCCAGATAGTCCAGTCCCATTCCCCCCGGTCATGTCTTCGCTAAATTGGCGGGGGAACTCCTTCCCTTCCTGGAATGGGGGACGGGTGATGTGATGACGGACACGCAAGATCCATTCAGACCACTGAGGTGGCACGAAGAAGGTAATGTCCTCCTGTTCCTCTGCTGCCGTGCAGCACTTTCTCTGGCTATGTCAGCGGACAGGCTCTGCCAGCAGGCAGGTCTGCACAGGAAACCAGTCGACGACCCCAAAGTCCCAAGTGCCAACAAAAGAAACAAGAGCATAGATCGTCCACGCTGGTTCCCCTGGGGATTTGGAGATGCTCCTCCAACCAGTGTCTCACTGAGGTAGCCACATGGGTGGGATCCCGTGTTGTGCTAACATGTGGGATCTACGAACGCAAACACTAACACTAGCCCAGTCCCCCAATAAGACGCACGGAACTACACTACGACAAACCATCCCTCCCAGACCCGTCTCGTCTGCCTCCCTGACCCCTAACGATAACGTATACCATGAAACCCTCAGTAACACTTCCCAACTCTTCCACCAACAAAACCTGTCACCCTCCCAACTTCCAATACCCCCTCCGCATCTTCTAACACATCTCCATCCACCTCCCCTCAACACAACAGTCTCTCCAAATACCAATCAAGTCTCCCATCCCCACCGTCCCAACTTCCACCACCTCCCTCCTCCTCCCGCGCCTAACCCTCCCAGAGGAGCCCCAGAACCTGACGACACACCAGACAACCTACCTACGGTCAACGCCGACATTCAACTCGTCGACGATGAAAACTCAAAGAAAACGAGCGCAACAAACTGGGCCTCAATATAAATACAGCCAAGGCCAGAGCGATGGCTTTCTGCACAGACACCCAAGGTAGGAGGTTAACCATTCGGGACACACCAATACCCTGGGTCAAAATCCATCAATGTGTCAATCTGGTTTGACAAAAGACAAGACTTTCAAACCACAAATAGAATATCCGAGACACACGGCCAAGAGTTGAAATGATATCGCGAGGTCGCTCACCAGCACAACCATAGGTGCAAACATGCACGTACTACGGCATTATCTACACAGCAACCATCAGGTCTAGTAGATACTGCGCTCCAAAACCCACTGGTCTCTGTGAAGAGCAAATGAAAAGACGAAGTCATCCACGATAATGCTCTATGGACCTTGTTCGGAGTACCCATGTGGACCAGGATCTGCAACCTGAGTATGGAGACTGAGGTGCCACCACTGCGACAAGGATCAAGCAGACCACAGCCGCTCTCCTGGCTAAAAATATCTGCAGGTCTGACAAACCTACGGCGGTAAAAGGGAAGGCCACCAGTGCTCTCCGCCTTGACAAAAAGGTCCGAGTACTTACCTGGACAAATACAGTGGCTAACACCATGCGGTATTTGCGAGCAGACGCACCTGTATTACAAAATGAAGACACTCGCACAACGGGTACACAGATCCACCACCGTGGAGCCGTCCGCCAGCCAATTTCAGTCACAAAGTTTGAAGACGGCTAGTCCAACCTTCCAGCAAGAAGACGCCAGAGGACTAACATTGGAAGGTCTGGCCGCCTTAATACCAACCGAAGCCACAACTTACTTCACTGATGATGGCTCAGTAGACCAGAATGAGGGAAGATCTGGAGCGACTTTCCACAATCAAGGACAGACTCCTCTGGAGACTAGTATCTTCTCCACTCTACAGACTGAACTAATAGTCATTTTCAAAACCCTGGAATATGCGACCACAGAACACACACAGCCTATCATAATCCACACGAATTAAAAAAAAAAAAAAAAAAGCCATTCAAGCGCCACAATGCACTTAACCAGACATCAACCTCAATCTTCGTCCAACTCCAAGAACTCCAGCGGCAAAATCGACATATCCTAAACTGCATCCCCGATCACGTAGGGCATGAAGGGGTTTAAGCAGCAGATGATGTAGCAAGGTTGCTACAAGGTTCAACACCATGCAAGTACAAGTTCTAGCAAGCCTACAGGAAATCAAGCTACACCTCAAGAGAACGGCAAAACTCCATAAAAAAGAATTTTCAAAGTCCTACATGCAGGATCCCATTCAGCCATGTGTTACCTGGTGGCCACGCGAGGAAAGCCATCATGCACCAACGAAGAAATTTCAAGAGACCCTCGGTCAATGTTCATAGAGTGACGGGTACAAGCGCAACTGGCAAATGACCAAAGGAATATTGATAGCCTCTCCTTGTTATCAAGTATCACCGGCACAACCCCCTGGATCATTACCTAATTCACTGCAAGGTATCAGTCTCCTGACAAGAGAATGCCGGACTTTGATAAGTAAGACCACGAAGTACCAGCTGCTTCACTAGTACACATCCCAAAGCCAGTCTCTTCACTACATCACTTGCTCTATGTCATCCAAAGATATCCACTACCTAGATAGCCAGATAGTCCAGTCCCATTCCCCCCGGTCATGTCTTCGCTAAATTGGCGGGCGAACTCCTTCCCTTCCTGGAATGGGGGACGGGTGATGTCATGACGGACACACATGATCCATTCAGACCACTGAGGTGGCACGAAGCAGGTAATGTCCTCCTGTTCCTCTGCTGCCGTGCGGCACTTTCTCTGGCTATGTCAGCGGACAGGCTCTGCCAGCAGGCAGGTCTGCACAGGAAACCAGTCGACGACCCCAAAGTCCCAAGTGCCAACAAAAGAAACAAGAGCATAGATCGTCCAGGCTGGTTCCCCTGGGGATCTGGAGATGCTCCTCCAACCAGTGTCTCACTGAGGTAGCCACATGGGTGGGATCCCGTGTTGTGCTAACATGTGGGATCTACGAACGCAAACACTAACACTAGCCCAGTCCCCCAATAAGACACACGGAACTACACTACGACAAACCATCCCTCCCAGGCCCGTCTCGTCTGCCTCCCTGACCCCTAACGATAACGTATACCATGAAACCCCCAGTAACACTTCCCAACTCTTCCACCAACAAAACCTGTCACCCTCCCAACACCCCCTCCGCATCTCCTAACACATCTCCATCCACCTCCCCTTAACCCAACAGTCTCTCCAAATACCAATTAAGTCTCCCATACCCACCGTCCCAACTTCCACCACCTCCCTCCTCCTCCCGCGCCTAACCCTCCCAGAGGAGCCCCAGAACCTGACGACACACCAGACAACCTACCTACGGTCAACGCCGACATTCAACTCGTCGACGATGAAAACAAAGAAAACGAGCGCAACAAACTGGGCCTCAATATAAACACAGCCAAGGCCACAGCGATGGCTTTCTACACAGACACCCAAGGTAGGAGGTTCACCATTCAGGACACACCAATACCCTGGGTCAAAATCCATCAATGTCTCTGAATCTGGTTTGACAAAAGACAAGACTTTCAAACCACAAATAGAATATCCGAGACACGGCCAAGAGTTGATATGATATCGCAAGGTCGCTCACCAGCACAACCATAGGTGCAAACATGCACGTACTACGGCATTATCTACACAGCAACCATCAGGTCAAGTAGATACTGCGCTCCAACACCCATTGGTGTCTGTGAAGAGCAAATGAAAAGACGAAGTCATCCACGATAATGCTCTATGGACCTTGTTCGGAGTACCCATGTGGACCAGGATCTGCAACCTGCGTACGGAGACTGAGGTGCCACCACTGCGACAAGGATCAAGCAGACCACAGCCGCTCTCCTGGCTAAAAATATCTGCAGGTCAGACAAACCTACGGCGGTAAAAGGGAAGGCCACCAGTGCTCTCCGCCTTGACAAAAAGGTCCGAGTACTTACCTGGACAAATACAGTGGCTAACACCACGGGGTATTTGCGAGCAGACGCACCTGTATTACAAAATGAAGACACTCTCACAACGGGTACACAGATCCACCACCGTGGAACCCTCCGCCAGTCAATTTCACAGTCACAACGTTTGAAGACGGCTAGTCCAACCTTCCGGCAAGAAGACTTACCTTTGAAGTTCTGGCCGCCTTAATACCAATCGAAACCACAACTTACTTCACTGATGATGGCTCAGTAGACCAGAATGAGGGAAGATCTGGAGTGACTTTCCACAACCAAGGACGAACTCCTCTGGAGACTAGTATCTCCTCCACTCTATAGACTGAACTAATAATTTTGTTTCAAAACCCTGGAATATGCGACCACAGAACACACACAGCTTATAATCCACACGGATTAAAAAACCGCCATTCAAGCGCTACAATGCACTCAACCAGACAACCTCGTCACCTCAATCTTCGTCCAACTCCAAGAACTCCTGCGGCAAAATCGACATATCCTAAACTGCATCCCCGATCACGTAGGGGTTCAAGGGATTTAAGTAGCAGATGAGGTAGCAAGGCTGCTACACTGTTCAACCCCATGCAAGTACACGTTCCAGCAAGCCTACAGGAAATCAAGCTGCACCTCAAGAGAACGGCAAAACTCCATATAAAAGAATTCTCAAAGTCCTACATGCCGCATCCCATTCAGCCATGTGTTACCTGGTGGCCACGCGAGGAAAGCCATCATGCACCAACGGGTACAAGCGCAACTGGCAAATGATAAAAGGAATACTGATAGTCTCCTTGTTATCAAGTATCACCGGCACAACCCCCTGGAACATTACCTAATTCACTGCAAGGTATCAGTCTCCTGACAAGAGAATGCCGGACTTGGATAAGTAAGACCACGAAGTACCAGCCGCTTCACTCGTAGACATCCCAAAGCAAGTCTCTTCACTACATCACTTGCTCTATGTCATCCAAAGATATCCACTACCTAGATAGCCAGATAGTCCAGTCACATTCCCCCCGGTCATGTCTTCGCTAAATTGGCGGGGGAACTCCTTCCCTTCCTGGAATGGGGGACGGGTGATGTCATGACGGACACACAAGATCCATTCAGACCACTGAGGTGGCAGGAAGCAGGTAATGTCCTCCTGTTCCTCTGCTGCCGTGCGGCACTTTCTCTGGCTATGTCAGCGGACAGGCTCTGCCAGCAGGCAGGTCTGCACAGGAAACCAGTCGACGACCCCAAAGTCCCAAGTGCCAACAAAAGAAACAAGAGCATAGATCGTCCAGGCTGGTTCCCCTGGGGATTTGGAGACGCTCCTCCAACCAGTGTCTCACTGAGGTAGCCACATGGGTGGGATCCCGTGTTGTGCTACCATGTGGGATCTACGAACGCAAACACTAACACTAGCCCAGTCCCCTAATAAGACACATGGAACTACACTACGACAAACCATCCCTCCCAGGCCCGTCTCGTCTGCCTCCCTGACCCCTAACGATAACGTATACCATGAAACCCCCAGTAACACTTCCCAACTCTTCCACCAACAAAACCTGTCACCCTCCCAACTTCCAATACCCCCTCCGCATCCCCTAACACATCTCCATCCACATCCCCTCAACACAACAGTCTCTCCAAATACCAATTAAGTCTCCCATCCCCACCGTCCCAACTTTCACCACCTCCCTCCTCCTCCCGCGCCTAACCCTCCCAGAGGAGCCCCAGAACCTGACGACACACCAGACAACCTACCTACGGTCAACGCCGACATTCAACTCGTCGACGATGAAAACAAAGAAAACGAGCGCAACAAACTGGGCCTCAATATAAACACAGCCAAGGCCAGAGCGATGTCTTTCTGCACAGACACCCAAGGTAGGAGGGTCACCATTCAGGACACACCAATACCCTGGGTCAAAATCCATCAATGTCTCTGAATCTGGTTTGACAAAAGACAAGACTTTCAAACCACAAATAGAATATCAGAGACACACGGCCAAGAGTTGACTATGATATCGCGAGGTCGCTCACCAGCACAACCATAGATGCAAACATGCACGTACTACGGCATTATGTACACAGGAACCATCAGGTCTAGTAGATACTGCGCTCCAACACCCATTGGTGTCTGTGAAGAGCAAATGAAAAGACGAAGTCATCCACGATAATGCTCTATGGACCTTGTTCGGAGTATCCATCTGGACCAGGATCTGCAACCTGCGTACGGAGACTGAGGTGCCACCACTGCGACAAGGATCAAGCAGACCACAGCCGCTCTCCTGCCTAAAAATATCTGCAGGTCTGACAAACCTACGGCGGTAAAAGTGAAGGCCACCAGTGCTCTCCGCCTTGACAAAAAGGTCCGAGTACTTACCTGGACAAATACAGTGGCTAACACCATGGAGTACTTGCGAGCAGACGCACCTGTGCTACAAAATGAAGACACTCGCACAACGGGTACACAGATCCACCACCGTGGAACCCTCCGCCAATCAATTTCACAGTCACAACATTTGAAGACGGCTAGTCCAACCTTCCGGCAAGAAGACTTACCTTTGAAGTTCTGGCCGCCTCAATACCAATCGAAGCCACAACTTACTTCACTGATGATGGCTCAGTAGACCAGAATGAGGGAAGATCTGGAGTGACTTTCCACAACCAAGGACGAACTCCTCTGGAGACTAGTATCTCCTCCACTCTATAGACTGAACTAATAATTTTGTTTCAAAACCCTGGAATATGCGACCACAGAACACACACATCTTATAATCCACACGGATTAAAAAACCGCCATTCAAGCGCTACAATGCACTCAACCAGACAACCTCGTCACCTCAATCTTCGTCCAACTCCAAGAACTCCTGCGGCAAAATCGACATATCCTAAACTGCATCCCCGATCACGTAGGGGTTGAAGGGATTTAAGTAGCAGATGAGGTAGCAAGGCTGCTACACTGTTCAACCCCATGCAAGTACACGTTCCAGCAAGCCTACAGGAAATCAAGCTGCACCTCAAGAGAACGGCAAAACTCCATATAAAAGAATTCTCAAAGTCCTACATGCCGCATCCCATTCAGCCATGTGTTACCTGGTGGCCACGCGAGGAAAGCCATCATGCACCATCGAAGAAATTTCAAGAGACCCTCGGTCAATGTTCATTGTGACGGGTACAAGCGCAACTGGCAAATGATAAAAGGAATACTGATAGTCTCCTTGTTATCAAGTATCACCGGCACAACCCCCTGGAACATTACCTAATTCACTGCAAGGTATCAGTCTCCTGACAAGAGAATGCCGGACTTTGATAAGTAAGACCACGAAGTACCAGCTGCTTCACTAGTACACATCCCAAAGCAAGTCTCTTCACTACATCACTTACTCTATGTCATCCAAAGATATCCACTACCTAGATAGCCAGATAGTCCAGTCACATTCCCCCCGGTCATGTCTTCGCTAAACTGGCGGGGGAACTCCTTCCCTTCCTGGAATAGGGGACGGGTGATGTCATGACGGACACACATGATCCATTCAGACCACTGAGGTGGCAGGAAGCAGGTAATGTCCTCCTGTTCCTCTGCTGCCGTGCGGCACTTTCTCTGGCTATGTCAGCGGACAGGCTCTGCCAGCAGGCAGGTCTGCACAGGAAACCAGTCGACGACCCCAAAGTCCCAAGTGCCAACAAAAGAAACAAGAGCATAGATCGTCCAGGCTGGTTCCCCTGGGGATCTGGAGATGCTCCTCCAACCAGTGTCTCACTGAGGTAGCCACATGGGTGGGATCCCGTGTTGTGCTAACATGTGGGATCTACGAACGCAAACACTAACACTAGCCCAGTCCCCCAATAAGACACACGGAACTTCACTACGACAAACCATCCTTCCCAGACCCGTCTCGTCTGCCTCCCTGACCCCTAACGATAACGTATACCATGAAACCCCCAGTAACACTTCCCAACTCTTCCACCAACAAAACCTGTCACCCTCCCAACTTCCAATACCCCCTCCGCATCTCCTAACACATCTCCATCCACCTCCCCTTAACCCAACAGTCTCTCCAAATACCAATTAAGTCTCCCATCCCCACCGTCCCAACTTCCACCACCTCCCTCCTCCTCCCGCGCCTAACCCTCCCAGAGGAGCCCCAGAACCTGACGACACACCAGACAACCTACCTACGGTCAACGCCGACATTCAACTCGTCGACGATGAAAACTCAAAGAAAACGAGCGCAACAAACTGGGCCTCAATATAAACACAGCCAAGGCCAGAGCGATGGCTTTCTGCACAGACACCCAAGGTAGGAGGTTCACCATTCAGGACACACCAATACCCTGGGTCAAAATCCATCAATGTCTCTGAATCTGGTTTGACAAAAGACAAGACTTTCAAACCACAAATAGAATATCCGAGACACACGGCCAAGAGTTGACATGATATCGCGAGGTCGCTCACCAGCACAACCATAGGTGCAAACATGCACGTACTACGGCATTATCTACACAGCAACCATCAGGTCTAGTAGATACTGCGCTCCAACACCCACTGGTCTCTGTGAAGAGCAAATGAAAAGACGAAGTCATCCACGATAATGCTCTATGGACCTTGTTCGGAGTACCCATGTGGACCAGGATCTGCAACCTGCGTACGGAGACTGAGGTGCCACCACTGCGACAAGGATCAAGCAGACCACAGCCGCTCTCCTGGCTAAAAATATCTGCAGGTCAGACAAACCTACGGCGGTAAAAGGGAAGGCCACCAGTGCTCTCCGCCTTGACAAAAAGGTCCGAGTACTTACCTGGACAAATACAGTGGCTAACACCATGGGGTATTTGCGAGCAGACGCACCTGTATTACAAAATGAAGACACTCGCACAACGGGTACACAGATCCACCACCGTGGAACCCTCCGCCAGTCAATTTCACAGTCACAAAGTTTGAAGACGGCTAGTCCAACCTTCCGGCAAGAAGACGCCAGAAGACTAACCTTGGAAGCTCTGGCCGCCTTAATACCAATCGAAGCCACAACTTACTTCACTGATGATGGCTCAGTAGACCAGAATGAGGGAAGATCTGGAGCGACTTTCCACAACCAAGGACAGACTCCTCTGGAGACTAGTATCTCCTCCACTCTATAGACTGAACTAATAATTTTGTTTCAAAACCCTGGAATATGCGACCACAGAACACACACAGCTTATAATCCACACGGATTAAAAAACCGCCATTCAAGCGCTACAATGCACTCAACCAGACAACCTCGTCACCTCAATCTTCGTCCAACTCCAAGAACTCCTGCGGCAAAATCGACATATCCTAAACTGCATCCCCGATCACGTAGGGGTTGAAGGGATTTAAGTAGCAGATGAGGTAGCAAGGCTGCTACACTGTTCAACCCCATGCAAGTACACGTTCCAGCAAGCCTACAGGAAATCAAGCTGCACCTCAAGAGAACGGCAAAACTCCATATAAACGAATTCTCAAAGTCCTACATGCCGCATCCCATTCAGCCATGTGTTACCTGGTAGCCACGCGAGGAAAGCCATCAGGCACCAACGAAGAAATTTCAAGAGACCCTCGGTCAATGTTCATTGTGACGGGTACAAGCGCAACTGGCAAATGATAAAAGGAATACTGATAGTCTCCTTGTTATCAAGTATCACCGGCACAACCCCCTGGAACATTACCCACTTCACTGCAAGGTATCAGTCTCCTGACAAGAGAATGCCGGGCTTGGATAAGTAAGACCACGAAGTACCAGCTGCTTCACTGGTACACATCCCAAAGCAAGTCTCTTCTCTACATCACTTGTTCTATGTCATCCAAAGATATCCACTACCTAGATAGCCAGATAGTCCAGTCCCATTCCCCCCGGTCATGTCTTAGCTAAATTGGCGGGGGAACTCCTTCCCTTCCTGGAATGGGGGACGGGTGATGTCATGACGGACACACATGATCCATTCAGACCACTGAGGTGGCACGAAGCAGGTAATGTCCTCCTGTTCCTCTGCTGCCGTGCGGCACTTTCTCTGGCTATGTCAGCGGACAGGCTCTGCCAGCAGGCATTTGGATTCCATTTGGATGCCATATTTACAAATGCAAACCAAGAAAATCATACAAGCAGGCATACTGAAATTGCACAAGCAGCACAGATCCCCACACACACGGGTGGTAACGGCAAAACGGACCAGGAACATGGTCCACTCAGGACCCATCTTTACTTCAACTTCCAAACAGAAGTTTTGGTGCCCTTTCTACAGAACATGTATTTCAAAATATTCTACTATTTAACATGGAGGAAATACCTATACGAATAATACAGTACCAATTGCCTCGATCTTCTGCTGCTTAGTGTCGTAATCACGCAATACAGTGGAAGTCCTTCATAAAAGTTGCCCTGAACTTCCCCTAAGTCAGCCTCCTGCACAACATCTTTTTTTGAGGCTTAAAATGTTCCTGTTGCACTTCATGCGAGACAGCTTCAAGGAGCTGTCAGGCAACTGCCGATAATACTTGAATGGGATAGCAGTTTACAACTGCAATCACGGAAGCATAAATATGAAAGACCAAAATACACAGCACCAAAAAGCACGTAGGAGTTTGTAAAGTGTTACGAACACGTGCGTGTGTGTGTCCACAAGTTCGTATATGTGTATGGCGTGTGTGTGTATATGGTGTGCCTTGGTGTAGGGTGTGGTTGCTATCGGCTCGGATTTCACTTCCCTGACCGTGTTAACTGTCCTAGCAATTAAGTCTTTAAGCAGATGTTGACCAGTCCTCTAGCACCTAAACCCTTACCAGCGGCGTCAGGTCAAGGCGTAGGGGCCAGCTGCGGGGTCTGTCATCCCGTACGTTCGCTGCTGTCATGGACAAGGGAGCAAAGAAGTTTAAATGTGGGCCGGACCTTAGGCCTCCTTCAGCCAATCACGTCAAGATGAGGGCGTGACAATCAGTCTTTTGACCTATCAAGGGCAATTGTGTCATTCTGACCTATCGTAGAATTAGGTGGCTGGTCGAGGCGTGGCTAGCTGCTCCTGCCTTGCTGGTCCTTCAGATAAAAGGCTCAGACGAGGGAACTGTTTGAAAGACAAGTAGAGCGATTTCAAATTCATCACACGCACTGGATTGATTACTTCAACAATCTCCTGGGAATAGACCACCCAGGTAACATGTTCAATATACAACCTGAACAACATCCAGTGCCAATATATTAACGAACTAAAAACCTCTATAGATCTTACTGCTAAGTCCATGGAGGAAGAGTCTTGGTAACATCAGTGGCCATCAGTCAGAGATTTGATCCATCTCCTCGAATTTAAAAAAAAAAAAAAAAAAAGGCTGGGAACGTCTTGGTAACATCAGTGGCCATCAGTCAGACATCTGATCCATCTAAAAAAAAAAAAAAAAAAAAAAAAAAAAAAAAAAAAAAACCTTGGCCTCCGCTCTCATCACCACATTTCTTCCAATGCAAGCTGGGTTGAGCCCTGGCCCTTTTCCTCCCACTAAAATTCACTTCCTCTTACAATTTCTTGCTCTTTCCCCCCTCTCATTTCCCGCCCCTCCTCGGAAGGGACTTTTCTATCATCATTCATTCATTCATTCATTCTGGGAGTTCACTCGTACTCAGTTGTTCTTACTGTGAGGTGGTTGTCGTGCGTGTCTCGACCACATGTTGACCACGTGGCTGATGGTTGACAGAGGATTAACCGCCAGGCTGTAAGAAGAGAGAAGACAGAAGAAGAAGAAGATAGAAGACGAAAACCGAAGAAAGAAGCGGATTTGTAACACTAGCTCCCACGTTGACTCCTCCCATGGGAGACGGTTACGGTGACCCGACCAGTGACCTGACGCCGGTAGGCTAACACCTCACCGCGACCCTCTCCGCTCCCCACATCCCCGCGTTGCCTCCAGTCCATATCTCATCGAATTTCATTTCATATTTTTTCTTTAATCATCCATCTCACGACCTTTTGGCTTGAGCAATCTCTACCCCAGCTTCCCCATCCCATTCTGGAAAACTCAATTTTCCCGAGGAGTGGAGGCTGGAGTGGACCTGTTCTCACCTGACGGGGTGGAGACCCTCACACTCACTCACTCTCCCTACCCTGGACCGCCGAGCGTCTCACACCCACGTTTCCAAGCACTAGGACACTGATGCCACCAACATGCCGCCAGACATACGACTTAAATTCCTAAAACCTGATTGTCCCCCACCCCTTCCACGTTCGAACTCCTATCCATTGTGTTCAAGACAACGCAGATACGTCCCACTAGGGTAATTCAATTCCCTACTAATAAGTATCTATTCAAAATTTGCTTGGGCAAAGATTGCGATTTTAGACACAATCCTATCCAAGCCACTCCTCGACGTACTTTCTAAAAATCACTACCAAATCGTTCAAGACCGCTGCCCCCTTCAAGGTAGATGTACCATTATTGCCTATAATGTGGATGCATCTGTCTTGTCCCTCAGCCCCTCGGAAACTGTTGAAGCCATCAATGGTGAAAGAAACGAAGTCAACGTCATCAGCGTTTATCTATAAACCCAGCAACTCCAAATCAATAAAAATTGAATGCTCAAAACCCGACCGAGGCCGATCGCCTGCTCTCCCGGGGAGTCCTGTTCCCCATGATCTCTATGCCCGCAAAATCCCTGAAAAAAGAGGAATATATCGACGTTCAGCAATGCTACAAATGTTTGCAATTCGGACACGAAACAAAGAACTGCAAAGAACCCCACCAAACCTGTAGTCAATGCGTGGAAACTGGTCATGGTTACCGTGAATGCAAGGCTCAGGCAGCGAAGTGCGTCAACTGTAAAGGCAATCACGTTGCTATATCTGGACTGTGCCCACGTAAGAAGAAGCAACTCCGTGCAGTGCGTCAGGCACAAAAATCCAACTCGCCTCCTTCCACAAACCCTCACCTCTTCACAACGGTTGCTGCTGCCGCTCCTCCCCCTGTCACCCAAGTCTCTCCTACCCCATCTACTAACTCTTCAGACCTCCTCACCCTACAAGGTAGGATGCATGCGTGCTACCTTAAGGCACTGTTCCTGAGCGGGGAAGATAAGTCGGAGTTCATTAGAATTTTCGATTTGTTGCTTGCTCAATCTACCAAATGTACGAACTCCACCTGAACTCCTAAGCTCCTCTGCCATCAACCATCCCTCTCCGACCCCTGTCTCGTCCGCCACACCCTGACCCCTAACGAAAACGTATCCCACGAGACCCCCAGCATCACTTCCAACTCTCCCCCAACAACACAACCTGTCACCCTCCCAACTTCCAATACCCCCTCCGTCCCCCTTAACACAACTCCATCCACAACCCCCGAACCCAACACCAACAATCCTACTGTCTCTCCAAATACCGATTCCTCTCTCACACCGTCCGTCTCCACTTCCACCACCACGACAGTCCCCCCTGAACCTCCACACAGCATGATACATGTTAGACACCTCAACGGTGGGACAACGGCCCTCGACACTAAATTCAGAAGGCCGCCGAACTTTCAAAAATCGTAAATGCTTAAGATCTTGCAATTAAACGTGCGTAGCTATCACAGTAGCCGTTACCTGATAGCCACACTTCTCGAAGAGAAGAGACCCGATGTTGTGATACTTAACAGCACATGTATCACCAACGGGTACAAGATTAGACATCGCGGGTATACATCACGACAGTCTCCAGACAGTAGACACGAGGGAGTCGCCATCCTCACACGCAACACCATCGAACACGAATACCTCGCCACCTCATGGCAATACGAACACTTTCTAGCAGTTAAGATAATCACAATACATGGCTTAATTATCTTCTGCACTACATACCCTCGACCCAACACTACCATTCCACTTCATGATCTCTACAAAGTCTTCAATCACACACATATCCCAGTCTACCTTCTAGCTGACCTCAACGCCCAACACAGAACCTTCCACCACAACAGAAACAATTCTCATGGTGATGACTTATTCACTTTATACTCTTACAAACGTCTTAACTTCCTTGGACCTTACTTCCACACCGTCTTCACTGGCCCAGGAGGAAAAGGCAGACCTGATCTTGTCTTCTCCAACAGCCAGTAATTATCTTCATTATTTCTCTGTCTCCAGGACCACTGTGTGGTTCCGACCACATCCCTATCCTTCTTCATCTCTCGTCTAACCCTATCCTCGTCCCATGACCCTCACACTACCACTACAAAAGATCAGACTGGAGAGCTTCAAAGACACTCTCTCCAACTGCACTTACACCACAAATTACGAAAACCATCCAATAACACTAATAGACAAATAGAACATATACATGAAACAATCACAGGCAGCTGACCTCTATTCCAAAATCTTCATTTACCTCAAGATACTCCTTCCCTTCTCCCAAAACAACAAGACTCCTCTCGTGCTACCGTCGACGCTTTGAGGATAAAAGACATCGTTTGGGCCTAGTACGGTGGGACCTCACATCCCTACGAAAGCACACACTCAACAGCCTTCTAGAAGACAACAACAGACACTGGAAATCTCTCATCACCACAACAGAACACACCGAATTAACTCAGAGTTTTGGAGCAGAATCCTGAAACAAAGGAATACCAAAAACATACTAATGGGCTAAATGACAACACTACACCATAACCCACAAGACATCGCCAACATTTTTCAAAAACACTGGGAAGGTATCGTTCATCCTCACCCCTCCCCCTTTTCACCCTCACCCCCCCCCCCCCTTTTCACCCTCTGGCGTACGAAAACACTCAAATCATAATTCATACAAAACAGACCCAGTCACTTCTACCCAGATCATACAACTGCAATCGCTTTCACACGACCACCTCGAACTCCCACAAGATCGAGCGAGGTCAAATTCCTCCTTCCGAAATCGCCCAAAGTAGCCCCCAGGTAACCCAGGCATTGGTTACCAACTACTTAACCCACCTCCCTGACAACACTATTAGAGCCATAACCTCCCTCTTCAACGCGGCACACTGCCTCAGGCTATTTTCCCGCGGCCTTCAAAACGGCAACAACCACCATGATACCCAAGCCTAACAAATCCAACAAAGGCCCAATGAACTACAGATCTATCAGCCTACACGAGTCCACTGGGAAGACATTTGAAAGAATCTTAGACACCTAACAAGCAACAACCTACTCTCACACAAACAGTTTGGCTTTCAACATCGCTCCACACAAGATGAACCCATTATCACCACCTACATAAAAAAAAAAAAATGCGGACATAAAATGACCGCTCTCATCACCAAAAATGTTGAAAAAGCCTTTGACGCAGTTTGGCACGACGGATTGAGGTACAAACTAAGCACCCAATTTCAACTCCCACGACCCACCATTAAACTTATCTTAGGAACAGGAAAACCCGAATCAAATACAGAAACACTTAAACTACTTCCTCCTCAATGCCAGTGTACCTCAAGGCTTCGTGCTGGCCCCCCAACTCTTTACACACACTACTCAAATGATCTTCCCAATCCTATACACCTGGACTCCATCACTCACCAATATGCAGATGACGTTACTCAACTAATCAAGAGCCATAAACCTCACACACTTAACCAGCAGAACCCAACAGGAAATTGACCACGTTTCGCTTTGGGAATTGAAATGGAGATTAAATCCTGCCAAATCCAACATATCTTGCTTTACCGCACGTCAGAGATACAACACAAGTGTCTACTTACACTCCCGTATACACCCATACCCATCTCAAGTACCAACACTGTCCTGCGCCTAAATTATGATGTACCACCTGAGAATGAACCGTCATATTCAGTCTAAAGTGGCTATGGCGAGAGCAGAGCTCGCGAAATTGTATAGACTTAGGCGCAACTCAAAAACAAATTGCATCTCTACAAAGCATTAATACGACCACTTATCACCTACGCCCCTTCAGCGCTTGGACTTGGAGCCAAATCCAACATCCGTGCGCTCCAAATTCAGAATAAAGCTCTACGTTGGGTTTGTAACACTAAATGGCACGAGTTCATCGGGAACACGGAACTTCACGAGAGCGCGACTGCCTCCACTAAACATCTATTAGAGGAATTTGTTTGAAAGACAAGCACAGCGGTTTCACAAATACATCATACTCACTGGATCGATTACTTCGACAATCTCCTGGGAATAGACCACCCAGATATGTTCAATATTCAACCTGAACATCCAGTGCCCATATATCAAAAATTAAAAACTACTAGAGATCTTGCTGCTAAATCCATGTAGGGAACACCTTGGTAAAATCAGTGTGTGCCAGAGATACGATCCATCTCCTATATCTTAAAGAAAAAAAATCCCTCGCCCTCCACTCATCTCTGTCCTAGTTATCCTATTAATCCGATGCACAAGCTGGGTTAAGCCCTGGCTCTTTTCCTCCTAAAATTCACTTCCTCTAACAACTCTTGCCCTGGCTCAGGACACTGACGGCCCATTGATACCAATTTACCACATCGTTCCAATTCATTATCCCTTGAAGGCCTTGTACCTAAAAGCATCCTCCTTTTCAATCATTTGTCATCACAATAGGAAAATAAAATATTAAAGTTTCCTTTAATATTTTATTGCTTTATTGATTTTATTATTCTTTTAATGTAGAAACACTAGGGAGCTCTCAAAGCCAAGAAGAATTTCATTTTGTAATATATCTTGTATTACAATTTGCCCAATAAAAATTTACTTACTACATATTCAAGTGCCAATTTCTCAAAATCTCACTTCATCCATCTGGTTTCCCCATTCTCGTTCCCTCTATACAAAAATGTAATAAAAAATTAGTTTTCGAGCCAGGATCTCGACTGAACTTTGCCGACAGTTCCATCAAAGCAGGATGTTCAAGATAATCACGCTTAAGTGAAGGTTAAGCGATCATGTTTACATCTGAAAGAAAAGATTTGTCAAAACTGTGGAAACAATGCCCGACCAACGGGGTTGACGTGTGATGTGTTACTCCTCCAGCCATGAATGTTTGTTGTTCATTCGCATTGCGTAATGTTTTGCTACAATGTGGCAAATCTTCATTTATATTCGACTTCAAGGCGTTTTGTTTGTATTGCTCTGAGTAGTAAATAAATTATGAAAATATGCTCTGCCTTCCATCAGGCAGAAATGAATATCCACTTGCTGCTTTCTTACACAGCTGCCTGAGGCCCTAATCAGGGCTATCCGATTAATATATATATATATATATATATATATATATATATATATATATATATATATATATATATATAATTTATCACTATCGACATTTCCCACAAGTGAGGTGGCACCAGGAAACAGACGAACAGCACATCCACTTATATACACAAACACCCTTACTCATACACAACACATATGCACAAGCATACCTACATATGCATGTACACAGTAGTTGCTTGCCTCAAATCAATTCACGGCACCACAACGCCTCACAGAGAATAGCATCACTGCCCCACTATTCATCAAGGTAGAGCCTGGAAAACTGACAAAGGCCACATTCATTCACACAATCTCCAGCTTCAGACAGGTACCCATTTTATCGACCAACCCCTAGGGGTGGATGAACAGCTGGGTTGACTGTGGACCAACTGCTGTAACCAGGATTCAAACCTATGCACTTGACCTGGGTGGCCCATGAATGAGTCACGGTCATGAACATATTGGTTTTACAAGTTTGACCGCTTTCATTCAATTTTTTTTTTTTTACAAGTTTGACCGCTTTCATTCAAATCTTTTTTTTACAAGTTTGACCGCTTTCATTCAAAGTCAATAAACAAAACTTGGCACAAACATTCCTGACACCTGATAGGTAGTTTGAGCAACTTCCATAGGGGCATCAGTTATCTGGAGTGGACACATCATCACTATGACAAGCAGCAGCCAAATCTTCACAAAGGCATAGGGATAAATTTGGTACCAGCATGACAGCAGCTTTAGTGATCAGTGGAAGATCACAGGGTGCCACAGTTGTTGGAATGCAGTAGCTTACCGATTTCTAGCACAATCGGTGACTGCAATCACCAGACATGACCATCAAAGGTTAAAACAAAACTAAATATTTTAAGCTCTGTTCTTGAAAAACTTTTTTGCATCTACTCCCTTCTTTTTGCCCCTTTTCAGATTACAGTCTCACACAGAAGACCCAGTATGCCATGGAAAATTCAGCTGTATGGGACAAAGAAAGGCTTCTAGAGTGAAAAAAAATTGCAGTTATCCTGGAAGAGACATCATGCCTTACAGAATTTTCCTTTGGTTTAAAAATCAAAAACAAAAGCTAACGAACCAGAACAAGAAGTCCCTTCTGAGGAAACACCCACACTCCAAGTACATTTACAGAAAATGAGAGTAGCATATCACATCAAGATAGAGAAAATGATGGATCAAATAGATATTTTTCAGACATGGACAGTAAAGCACCATATGTGATCCAGACCCAGCCATGTGGTCTCTTGTCCGAGAAAAGCATGTGTCCTTTTGGTCAAAATCTGCCATGTCAAAAAAAAAGAACACTACCCAGAATCTCAACGCCTTTATCAATCAGTTTAAGAACAAGGCAAACTGGATGGGCATGGTCATCTCAAGAATTCCATGTTCTACGCTAGTCATGACAAAGGTGAGCAGCATTTTGAAAGTGGCTCCTGTACAACCCATCAAAGGGTGCAATGTACTGCTTTATAATTGTACTTTGAATGTCCAGCCGACAGAACAGGTTTTCCAGGAAGGATAGCTTTGACCAAAAAAAAAAACATGAACAAAGCCAAAGCGCAGAGATTTTGCTGAAGTTCAATCTTGGAGGTAGGGAATCTTCTCATGTTGACAGTTGGAAAAATGGAGAAGGAAAACAAATACTGGACTAAGGTATGGCACGTGTTGTGGCAGTGATAATCTAGCCAAAAGCAGCCTGACATTTAAGGGTAAAGGTATAGGATCTAAACAAATTGGGAATTTTTTTGAATCATGGAACTCATTACACAACCTGATCCACTTATGATGCATCACCTTGAATTTGGCAATCCTGGAAATGATAAGCAGTCATACTGAACACCAACCATCTCCAAAGTAATTGTTCTGTTGGCAAAATGTTACTATTGATAAAACTTAAAGCTGCAAAGTAATTCTCACTTTCCATAGATTCAACACCAGACCTGGCTCATGTTGATCTAATAGTCACTGATACGTTTCTGTGAAGCCAGTGGAAAGGTTTTTAACTTTCCTGCAGACTAGTTCTCAAGGCTGAAGAACTGGCTACATCTCGGTTAGAATTTTGATAAATGTGCAATTTTGAAGACTGCATAGGGCAGTGCTATGACAATGCCAGCAATATGTCCAGTCACTACAAAGGAATGCAAGCCAGACTTAACATGAACCCAGGAACAGTTTTCATTCCCTGTGCAGATCACCCATTGAATCTTGAACAGGCTACTGCCTCTTGCCATGTTGAAGCCATTACTTATTCTGTCTTCATACAACGGTTAATTTTTTTTTCATTGTAAACACACGGATGGGCAAATCTAATGAAGTCTTTGGAAGGAAATGAAAGAGCACTAACTGTTAAGTCCCTGTCAGACAGTCAGCAAGAGCCAATGTTACTGAAACCCTCAGATGGATACAACTGCATTGAAAATGCCCTCAGATATTTAAAGTGACTTGGAGCAAACACCTGATGAAAGACGAAGCTCACATTTGCAGCCATAATGGACTGTCTTGAAACTGCTCCGATTGCCAAGATCGAGAACTTCATTCTTTTACAGTTCAACAACAAAGCTTTTCAAGGAGCTGAAGTTCACCTGAAAATAGTGGTGGATCTGGAAAAGTTCATGGAATCGCTTCAGGATGGGTATGAAATTTGAAATTAATGCTAGGAAGCTGTGGCAACAGACTAAAAAGCAACTACAGGCAGGCCAAGAAAGGAACTAGTCACTATGATGCAAATCCAACATCAGTCTCAAGATGTGGAACTCATTCTAGATTAGTTGTCTTGCCTTAAAAGAATGCAGAATAGTGTACTAACCAGTGTATGACAGGTTCGAAGTCATAATCAACTTATGCAGAGATAAAAAATGAAGTTGAGAAACCTATCAGTGCTTTCCCCATGATCACATTAACGTGTTGGTAATTATGCAGTTTGCAGCCTTTGCCAAGCTCAGATCATGCCCCACTCCATCTCAACAGGCGGTCTTACTCAGTGATGAACGGCTTACCAATACCTTTCCAAGTGTTAATGCAGCTTAAAACATATTTGGGCATGATGGTCACTAGCTGTTTAGGAGCGATATTCAGCAAACTGGCAGTGATAAAGAATTATCCAAGAACCATGATGACCCATGAAAAAGTGCTCTGTGTCCACTAGATCAAGAGCGTAGTGTTCTAAAGATACAGTCTGAATAGTCTGAATAGTTCATTAAAAATTCTTCAGATGGCAAGTGCAGAAATAAACTTTGTAGCTAATGTGGTGCTTTCTATGCATGTACAACTTGTCAGTTCTTATTACATGTAATAAACCAACTAATGTGTAAATCTGGTAATTTACAGTATTCTAATTTTTGTACCAAACCTTAAGTGTCCCAGGCCCCCCAGGTCTAAACCAAGCCCTGCAAACAAGTTTTCACCTTTAAGTGTAATGGCAGCTGAAACACCCCTAGATCCAGTTATTCCATGCTGTTCATGTATAACATCAAGATTGCATTTTAGATATGCAATTTTTTTTTCAATAAACATCAATGGTATTAATTTTCCAGTGTATGATAATTTCAAATCATTTGTTTTTAACATTTAGTATGGGATGATGTACTGTTAAGTAAATTGTGTAAAAGTAAGTTGACAACCCATATGTAATAGCATATAAACATTCTTTCAGAGAAAGTCAAAATTACAATCACCCAAACTTGAGGAAATATAAAACACGAGTATGGAGGTTGAGGAAACGAGGAAGCATCTTCAAGATGTACTAAATGTACTAGACCAGAAAAAACATGGACAATGCTTCCAGGTACTTACATCCAAAGTTTCGGAATTATGTAAATGGCCTGTCAGGTTTCTCAAAAAAGTATAATGTAGATGAAAGAAAAATCATTTGCACTTGCTACCTTTTACAGCATCCCAAAGGAATATATTTCATCCATTTTTTCATTATCATCAACTTCAACATTACATCTCTGGCTTACAAAAATTACTTTATGTTAGAATGTACCAACTTTGAAGTTGAAACATCGAAACAGATGGAAGAGGAAAACAATTTGATATGGTATCTGACAATCTTACAAAAGATCTGTTCTGCAACCAGGCCACAGATGAGTTGGAGGGAACAGAAAACCTTGGAGAATTTGGCAAGGCTAATATAATAAGTCATCCAACCTTGTAAATGTTTTCTTGGTTAAAGGATTAACACAGTTTTAGGGTACTTCCTTTACAATGGTGCAATAAAATTATCTTAGCCATAGTGATAACACTAGAAAAGGTAAAATACAGATTTGGTCCCTAAACTCAGTGTGTGACCAAGATCCAATGTTTACAATTCTTGGTGCAACAAACTATAATACATCTTTTAGTAAGCAAAGTATTTACAAACTAAGATTCTCCACATTTGTTAGTCAAAAAGACTGCAAAACACCTTCTGGAAATATCAAATTAGGCAATGGAGTCTCTTGGAAATTTGTAAATATCTAAAAGGACAGCAAGCAAAATCAAACTAGCATCAAAACTCACCCAAAGACACATGCATAAGAAAGGATTTTTAGATAATTAAATTTAGCTGACCAAGTTTTTAGCAGGTTAGTGGCAGCTGGAATGTACAGGCAAGCAACATTTGGAATACTCCCACAGTAAGCTGTGCGTATACAGCTGAATTCACACACACACTACTGACTGCTTAATTGCTTCAATAGTACTACAAAGTATGTGTGGCGGGGTGGCGACAAGAATGGCTGGAGGCACCCAAGTATGATGTACATGTGTATATATGTATGCCTGTGTATGTACATGCACGTATATGAAATTATGTATGTGTATGCGGGTGGGATGGGCCATTCCTCACCAGTTTCGTTGCACTGCCTCGCTATCGCGGGAGGTGGTTAAGTACAAAATACTATAATATATATATATATATATATATATATATATATATATATATATATATATATATATATATACACACACACACAAGTTTATACAAGTTTACAGGAACTTGTAACCTTACCTTCTGAGGAACAAAAAATTTAATATTTTTTTTCGTTGTTCATCAGTATGTAAACAGACTGGTCACCGCAGCACCTTCCTACCCACCATATTACAATGTGCAGTAGGTGTCCTTGCAAATAAATTAAGGAATTATCTTTCCTAGGTAGTTGGTTACGCCAGGAAGGCAACTATCCTCGTGTGACATGAATTATTTTTTATGTCCACGGCAATAGTCCCTGAATACGAGCCCACAGAGTAAACTAAGTAAACAAAGTTTGTCACAGTTACAATAGCCTTAGTCTTAAAAAGGCCGTGGTAATCCCAGACAAATGGCCCCTGAGAACTAATTAACAAGGAATACAGTTGAACATGATTTCGCCCAATAAAGCAGCAACTGACGATAAATTTGCTATGCATATTCCAACAAGATAATTCTGAAATAAGCACATTGCGAAATTATTTCTTCGCATTATGACAAGTGGTTACGAAAATATGGTGAACTTAAACATGGTCAACATTAAGAAGCAGTATCAACGTACAAGACCATTAAATCCATTAAATAATGTATAAACTTTACCAGAAATGTCTATAGTATATGCACACAACTAATCAACTATTCAGTTGAAGACGAATACAACAGTACTAATATATACTTTACTGCAACAGGTTATAAAGCATCAACCTATTTTATTAATGTCCAACATTCCACCCTAACAACGTAACCCCAACCGATAAAAAATTTACATTAATGGTCCCAAGAACGTTAGCAATGAAATCTGCTATACCCGATTACGTACCGAAAGTAAATTACAATAACTACGAAAGTACAAACAATGGTTTTAAAAGTTATTGGAAAATATTGAACGAACGACCAACCTGAAAACTGAATTTACAGTCTTCTAGTCAGGTTCGAATCCCTAAAATTGCGCACCTGTCGCTTGCTGCATGGTATAGCAGGCGTGAAACAAAGCTTTGTTTCATTAAGTGGAATCTTTATAGGTTTTACTCTTTAAATGACCAAGGATGTAAGCTCACCCCGCGATTCTCCAGTTTGGAAAACTTTCCAATGAATTAATTACCACATCCTGCAAACGAACTGCTACAAGCTTTCTTTCCATATCAAGTTTTCCCAAACCATCGACCACTTTTGGACCGATTGATGCCCCCCCACTATAACTCGCGCTCACTGTTCGCTCACGCTCCAGTTAAATATTACATGTATATTATTGGGGTCACGCTCTAGTTAATTACATGTATATTAATGGGGTCATACAAACTATCGCTCACAGTTGGCTCTCGCTCTGATCACGCTCAAGCAACAGTCGTCCAGAAATATATTTCGAGAGGAGTGGACCGTAACCGGAGCGACAGTGTGCTTACATAATCAAGTTTAACACATCCCACTTCTGTCACCTTTAATCGAATCACATGAATAGTTTAGCAGACTAAATAAATATTTAACTGCACATTTCATCTAGGTCGTGATATCTGCGTCTATCAAACGTCACATTTCTCTCAACCAAAAACCTGTACATGTACAATCACTACAATGCATTTTAGAGACCTTTAATTCTTTTGAAATACCAGTGACATCCCCGGAGCAAACGACATCTCTAAATATGACTACGATTCGTTTAAGCGGCCTAAATTGGCACCTCAAAAATTCAAAGATATTACGCTTGTTACTAAAGATGTGTGGGGCCCACCTCCCTAGACATATAAATGGCGCCTACATGGAACCCTGTTACAGCTACATGTGGTCCTCCTGACGTAAAGTGTGGCCCTGTAGGGAACTATCTGATCCACTTTGAAGAACGCCGTTCTCGAAAATCTTTAAAATCCAATGCAAACAGGCGAAAAAAAAAATCGCTGCATTCCCACAAAATGGTAAAGATACAGTTTCGAACAACCAGTGAATTCCAAGAAAATCCCAAAATCCGCTGGATATTCGTAGTAAAATGAACCTTACCTATCAAACCTAACTTTACCTAAACAAAAACAAAAAAATCCCATAATTCGCTGGTTGTCCGAAGTGGTAATACCACAAACAACCTTACCTAACCATGACAGCTACCAAATTGGCTGGTCGTCTGTAATAATACCACAAACCTTACAAACAAACCTCAAAATTCGTTGGATGCATGAAACGGTAATACCTGAAAAATAATGTAAAAGTCCATACATTAAAAATTAGGCAAAACAGTGCAACTTCACTTACCTGCTACCAGGCATGTCAAAAGCGTTCGACACGGTAAATTTTGCAATGAACATAACTGCGTATGATCACTATGTCATTTCCGTCCTTTAACACAAAAGTTCCAGTCAAGCCAAGAGAACAGGAAACTTTAAAAACTATGCAAATTCATCCATCAAACTCAGACTCCTTCATAAGCACAGTAGCAAAATACGTCTCAAATAAATATCTGCGTCGTCCAGTAATGATCCAGGCCCGCTGGGTAGCAACAATCCTCCACACTTACCTCGTGCAGCTCTTCAACAGAACGAACCACCTTTTGGAACCGCTTCAAATTCAGCAACCGGGTTCTTGGACCGCTTACTTACATACTTCATGACGGGACAACGACGTACGTCACAGTATTACCGGTCACACAAATTTAATGAAAACTTCCGCAGGATGTTGCTGAGCAATGGACGTCCCGAGCTCGACTGGCGAAATGAGGCACATTACTACTGGGCTCGTGTGACGAAAGACGCATCTTGGAACCTGATTGGCTGAGGAGACACTTGACGCGTCCTAGCCAATGACAGAAGAGACAAGGAAGCTGTAATTGCAACACAAAAAATCCTAACAAGGCCATGCACAGAACAATTCTAGATACCACCATAATAATGCCATCTATTTTGTGGATAAGAAATTAAATTGAAATCAAAATCACGCCCTTGAATTTCTTTGTTGCGTAACTCCTAAGGAAAACCATAACACGTAATACTTGAATAGTTGATTCCCTGAACTGTGAAAAAAATGTAAAAGTGTCATGAATTTTGGATACAATATCAAATGTTAACTGCAGGTCACTAGCTATTACTTATACTAAATGTGTGTGATTTATTTCCATTCAATTTTGGTGCTGTTGATTCAGTCTCTGCAAATATTCAGACAGGAATTGTTAAACATATAAGAAGGAATCAGCAAAATCATAGGACATTGATTGCACGTTGTCTGGTGGTAATATAGCAATTCACATCACATTTAACACACACGTCAACCTAAAAGAGCCCTCTACACTACAGGTAAACACGGGCCTGTAATAATGGCACACTTGAGATCGGCGTGACATTGACAAAAGCTAATGTCAAGGTTGATTTTGGTGATCTTTATACACACACAAAATTGGGAAGTTAGTAGCAACTATAGCCACAAGTTACTTCGAACAAAACACAGTGCGGCAGGGAAATTAATTATCCAGGAAATACTTGACATGCCATATGTTTTCAACCCTCTATTGACATTACCAAAATATGAAAATCTTATAGAACATAATCTGTCTTCCATACTTGTGCAAGAAAGTCCTTTGATTGCATTACAATGATCTGGATTCTCACGGACAGAGATGTATGGAGGGTTATGAGTCCAATGCTTTATATTTCTAATTATCTATTGTTTATTGAACAAAGTACTGTTTACAGTATGCACATTGAAAAAAGACATTACCGTACATGAATTATGATACTACAGTGAGTAGGGCAGCGAAGAGAATAGATATATCCAAGACAATATTACTGGTGTTACGGTAATCAAAAGGTTATGAGTGTTTGAATGTTGTTTATAGATGATGTATGTTTGTGCTTGTGCAGTGTGATCGTTGTATGGCATATTGTATTAACGTTTTAATGTTTTTTTCCTTTTAATCTCCAAGTAGCGTAAACTGTCAGGCGGATGACTAGTTAAGACGATTGTTCGGGTGAAGTTTTTCGGCCACCATATGTTCCCATATTCGTTTCTTCTTATAAACTTATCCAAAATGAGATTCAATCAATATCATAGCATTTTTTTGTATCTTTAATTTTCTCTAAGGATTCGTATAGCAAGTGATTCTCTTTGATAATGCTAGTTAAGCAGATGCGTTGTTGTCTCATGAGATGAATTGTTGCCTTGTTATATTACGGTGGACAACTAGGCGCGGCTGACGGGTGTCGGGCTCGACCAATACATGAGCAGCCAGCGTATGACGTCGTGAAAATGAATGTCGTCCGGCAGTTTTGACAGTGTACACCTGAACTAATTTGCACTTTGCTAGATTATCTTTTCGCTTTCGCCGAGATGGTACGGCTCTGCCACAAACACATATATACACACACACACACACACACACATATTGCTAGAAGTCACAGTATTTATATATTTATAGAAATCAAAGTGAATCTTTACATGAATTCATTAAAGAATCGTATATACAGTTAAAACATTTAATAGAATTTCACTAAGCAAAAAAGTAACAGCTATAAAAATATAGATGTTAGTGCTAAAATACGTTTTCTATATCATACTCATCAAAGAAAACAAGTATATTAGCAGTAACCTAAAAATGTTAAATAAGACTCAATACACTACGATTGATTTAACCAATGTACTGCATTCTCACATATTTTAAGACCTACGAGGAAAAATTTTCTGATGAATAAATATATGAGCCTGAGAAAAATCGGTGGGTGAAAGATTTATGGAAAATCATAGCAATGCATAACACCTCGAGTGTGTAACATGCCAATGAATTAACATGACCACAGCTCACCACCATGTGACAGTATACAGAGATTTCTTCCAAAGGTTTTCTGACTGTGTTCATCATCTTAACGGCCATCCAAACTCTGTATTATCAGCGTGACAAAAAAAATATGAATATCGACGCATTTCAGCAAAAGAATTAGACTCTACATTGATTTATGATTGTGCTACTACACACTACATTATTCCCCATGCTTGTTCGCCGTTTACTTCGATACAGAGGTAGCGCCATGACCAAAGAAAGAACGGCCTCATTCGCTTACACCCATTTTCTTGTGACTTGCCATGTATAATGGAACGAATTCTGAGCTCCGTGGTTTCCCTTATCCGCTTCATATGCCTTGGTTCAGCCCACTGTATACCACATTGCCCTTATTCGTTCTATCACATGCACGCCTGCATGTGCAGGCCCGGGCTACAGTAAAATAACAATGATGATAATATATCTTTATCATTACTACTGTAATTACTACTATTGTTATTATTAATATCATATTATTATCATTGTTATTATCATTAATGATAATAATAATGATGATAATAATTCTATGTTATTCTAAGATGGAATGACTATATGTTAGGCTCTTAAAGGCCTCCTCTCCTGGCACCATAAACTATGGTAATATCTGCTGTAGCCATGTTATAAAACGTCACCTTTAGCATGATTACCTTAATGCTGCATTTCCTTCAGCTCCACCCATCCTAAGCTGCAATATTTTCAAGTTAGTTCATTGATTCTCATCAAGTTTGATAAAGTAAACCACGAGCATCTTTTCGAAATACAAGAAAATACTGTTACCAAGACAAAATGGAAAGAAACTCAAAGCTAAAAGATGTAGTACGGACGTGGGGAGAAAAGAAAGCCTCTTTTCCTATAGGTGTGTTGAGCACTGGAATAAGTTACCATGAGACGTAGTGAATGCTAAAACTGTAAACATCTTCAATAAACGTATAAACGACAGCGGTAACAGGGACACTAGATGGCTAATGTGCAGAAGCGGGGAGTTGATGACAGCTTAAAAAAAAAAACTACTGAGCAAAATTACACATTTTGTCAAGTTAAATCTTTCTTTATCTATTTTCAGACAACCCAGTCGTGTGCCAACCAGGCCTCCTGTTTTCTTTCTTTCTCATGTAAACTCATGTAAACTGGTCCTGTGAGCTGTCTGTTTCAGCCTCTGGCAACAAAGGCTGTGGACACATACCACATGCCTGGCTGCTGCTTCCCATAGATTCTGTGGGGAGACGTAGCCATACGAGGACTGACTGTAATGATACCACCTCCCTCCTCTAAACTCCCCACCTTTAAGACTCAAGTCTAGAAACCCTTACAGAGAGATCTCCTAGTCTTTATCGTTCTTCATTCTGCGTTCATTAGACATGGGCATGATTTGGGGCATCTTGTTACCTGTCCCATTTCGATTACTATACGCAAAGGTATCAAAAAGATGACGTAATTGACCAATAAAATGAAAACTCTCACATTATACAATCAAGAGAAGGCTTTACCTATCGTTAGCCAGAAACATGACAATCGAAAGAGCCACCATCGCATGGAAAGGATTCTCTTCTCGTCTGACATGAACTTGGGAGGTGGTAACACACTACTGCTAAGGGCCCGTCACTTCCATGACAGTAACAGGAACAGCGTTACACTGACAGTGTTACGGTCAGAGTAACGGCACAGGGCTAGAAGGATGAAGGTTCAGGGTGAAGCGACGAGGCTCAGGCTACCAGGACGAGGCTACTAGGGTGAAGCTACTAAGGTGAGTCTACTAGGGTGAAGCTACTAAGGTGAGGCTACAAGGGTGAAGCTACTAAGGTGAGGCTACAAGGGTGAAACTACTAAGGTAAGGGTACTAGGGTGAAGCTACTAAGGTGAGGCTACTAGGGTGAAGTTACTAAGGTGAGACTACTAGGGTGAAGTTACTAAGGTGAGGCTACTAGGGTGAAGCTACTAAGGTGAGACTACTAGGGTGTAGATACCAGGGTGAAGCTACTAAGGTGAGGCTACTAGGGTGAAGCTACTAAGGTGAGGCTACAAGGGTGAAGCTACTAAGGTAAGGCTACTAGGGTGAAGCTACTAAGGTGAGACTACTAGGATGAAGTTACTAAGGTGATGCTACTAGGGTGAAACTACTAAGGTGAGGCTACAAGGGTGAAGCTACTAAGGTGAGGCTACTAGGGTGAAACTACTAAGGTGAGACTACTAGGATGAAGTTACTAAGGTGAGGCTACTAGGGTGAAACTACTAAGGTGAGACTACTAGGGTGAAGCTACTAAGGTGAGACTACTAGGATGAAGTTACTAAGGTGAGGCTACAAGGGTGAAGCTACTAAGGTGAGGCTACTAGGGTGAAGCTACTAAGGTGAGGCTACAAGGGTGAAGCTACTAAGGTGAGGCTACTAGGGTGAAACTACTAAGGTGAGACTACTAGGTTGAAGCTACTAAGGTGAGACTACTAGGATGAAGTTACTAAGGTGAGGCTACAAGGGTGAAGCTACTAAGGTGAGGCTACTAGGGTGAAGCTACTAAGGTGAGGCTACTAGGGTGAAACTACTAAGGTGAGGCTACTAGGGTGAAGCTACTAAGGTGAGGCTACAAGGGTGAAGCTACTAAGGTGAGGCTACTAGGGTGAAGCTACTAAGGTGAGGCTACTAGGATGAAGCTACTAAGGTGAGGCTACAAGGGTGAAGCTACTAAGGTGAGGCTACAAGGGTGAAGCTACTAAGGTGAGGCTACTAGGGTGAAGCTACTAAGGTGAGGCTACTAGGGTGAAGCTACTAAGGTGAGGCTACAAGGGTGAAGCTACTAAGGTGAGGCTACTAGGGTGAAGCTACTAAGGTGAGACCACTAGGGTGAAGTTACTAGGGTGTAGATACCAGGGTGATGCCACTAGGGTGAAGATACGGAGTTAAGGAGCTGGGGTCAAAGTACTCACTTAACAGTATAAGTGTGACAATAAGTGTGTTGAGGTAGTGTCATGAACCCGCCTGGTGTGGTGCTGACGGCTGACCCCCAGGTGGTGAGGTGCTGACGGTTGATCCCCAGGTGGTGTGGTGCTGACGGTTGACCCCCAGGTGGTGTGGTGCTGACGGTTGACCCCCAGGTGGTGTGGTGCTGACGGTTGACCCCCAGGTGGTGTAGTGCTGACGTTGATCCCAGGTGGTGTAGTGCTGACGTTGATCCCAGGTGGTCCGGAGCTGATAAGGCCGTCAGGACCCGCCGATCGAACCGCTACATCTCGAGGCTCATCTCCCCCACCTCAAGTGGTCGGCAGCTCCTCCTCCTCTTACACTCTTGATTGACCAATGACAAGACGAGAGTGGCCACTTACACCCACTGTGGTGTAACCTTGTTTGGTGTAGTTACACCCGGTGTGGTGTAGCCTTGTTTGGTGTAGTTAGGTGTAGTTACACCCAGTGTGGTGTAGCCTTGTTTGGTGTAGTTACACCCAGTGTGGTGTAGCCTTGTTTGGTGTAGTTACACCCAGTGAGGTGTAGCCTTGTTTGGTGTAGTTACACCCGCTGTGGTGTAGCTTTGGTGTAGTTGCAACTAGTGAGGTGTAGCCTTGTTTAGTGTAGTTGCACCCAGTGTGGTGTAACCTTGTTTAGTGTAGTTGCACCCAGTGTGGTGTAACCTTGTTTGGTGTAGTTACACCCGCTGTGGTGTAGCCTTGTTTGGTGTAGCTACCTCAAGTGTGGTGTAGCCTTGTTTGGTGTATTTACACCTAGTGTGGTGTAGCCTTGTTTGGTGTAGTTACACCAAGTGTGGTGTAACCTTGTTTGGTGTAGTTACACCCAGTGTGGTGTAACCTTGTTTGGTGTAGTTACCTCCAGTGTGGTGTAGCCTTGTTTGGTGTAGTTACCTCCAGTGTGTGTAGCTTTGGTGTAGTTACAACTAGTGAGGTGTAGCCTTGTTTGGTGTAGTTACACCCAGTGTGGTGTAGCCTTGTTTGGTGTAGTTACACCCAGTGTGGTGTAGCCTTGTTTGGTGTAGTTGCACCCAGTGTGGTGTAACCTTGTTTGGTGTAGCTACCTCAAGTGTGGTGTAGCCTTGTTTGGTGTAGTTACACCCAGTGTGGTGTAGCCTTGTTTGGTGTAGTTACACCCGCTGTGGTGTAGCCTTGTTTGGTGTAGTTATATCACCAGTGGGAGTAAAGGGTCATTATCCACCGTTATATCATCAGTGGGAGTACTTAGTCATCAACCATCGTTAGTACTGGATCATCAACCATCGTTAGTACTGGGTCATCAACCATCGTTAGTACTGGGTCATCAACCATCGTTAGTACTGAGTCATCAACCATCGTTAGTACTGGGTCATCAACCATCGTTAGTACTGGGTCATCAACCATCGTTAGTACTGGGTCATCAACCATCGTTAGTACTGAGTCATCAACCATTGTTAGTACTGGGTCATCAACCATCGTTAGTACTGGGTCATCAACCATCGTTAGTACTGGGTCATCAACCATCGTTAGTACTGAGTCATCAACCATTGTTAGTACTGGGTCATCAACCATCGTTAGTACTGAGTCATCAACCATTGTTAGTACTGGGTCATCAACCATCGTCAGTACTGGGTCATCAACCATCGCAGCTCAAGCTAACTACTGCTTGTCCCATCTCACTGTCCCTCGTCTCCCAGGCGTTCACCCACAGGTGATTGGACTGTCCGAAATGAACTTGGGGTATCCATCTTCAATAATTTGACATAGAAATTTAAAGACGTATTCATTCATTTTACTCACAAGAAACTGACTGATCACATGACCTGGAGCCTTTGTCCCTAAGAACGAGTCCATAAATGCTCTCAGTAATCCAGGTTGTTAGGAGAGTACGAGTCAGCAGTTTACATCAGTAAACCCGTAAGCATAAGTTTACAGTCGGAATCAACTCAGAGTCTGATGATCTAGTTGGTCAAGCGGGGTTGCAACACACCCGGGTGCCTCCCGCTTACTCGAGAAGGAGAGGGAACTGTGTCCGCCGACGTGGCTAAAGTAATACTACCCCCTCAGCCATGTTCATGTCGACAGAACGAGCCGAGGAACATTAAGAAGAACAAAAAGGAAGAGGGGGGGGGGGGGGGAAAGAACGTTGCGCGAGGAGTGATTTGAGTTTGTGTGGACCCGACTCTTGAAGGCGGAAAGGCTGTCACAAGAGCGAAAGAGAGATATAAAAGAAAGGACAAGAATTCCACAGCTTCAACGCATGAGAAACATGAGTATTATAACGGCTCATCCTCGTGTGGCTGGTCTAAATAAAAACCACGTGAAGCAGCGGCAAGCTGTAAGCCGCGGTTCCAGTACTCACATGGATGGTTACAGTACTCACATGGGGAAACACACACATAGCTTACGAGAACAAAGGCCGTAATTAATACCTGTAGAAGAGAGAGGTAGAGGGAAGCAACATTATGGCAGATGGGGCGGGGTGGTTGTGGAGAGGCGATACCATAAGAGCTGACAAGATGGAAATCACTCGTCTTCAGTCTGGGTGAAAGAGAGGGAGGGGCTCCGGCAGAGAGAGAGAGAGAGGCTCCGGCAGAGAGAGAGAGAGAGCACAGCTATGCTCACAAGGATGAATGATATCATCGCCTATGCACTTCCCCCCAGCCTGTAGAAGGCATTATGTGAGAGACTCTAAGACAGTGTGGAGGATGTGGTTATCTTCAATATACTTGATCGTATAGCAAGGCTGAGAAATGTGGCAGCCTGGAGATGAGATTTGGAGAAAGAAAGTGTATTTTGCATTTTCTTCCCCCCCCCCCCCCCCCCCGAGTGGGCCACTGGTTGTTGGTGTGTAATTAGGGGTATATAACCAATTATGTCCACTGTGTGACAATGGTGGTCCTTCGTCACAACCACAACCGCCGCTATCACCGTTGCTACCACCATCAACACCATTATCACCAACGCCATCTGTATCACCAACGCCATCTGTACCATTATAGCCCCTGCCACCGTACCACACACCGCCAGCTGCTGCCACAGAGCCAAGCGACACCATGGAACTGCTTGAAGTGTACCGGTGTCCAAACTGGGTCTTGTTAATACCCCAGGCGTGAGAGGGCCAACACCTGGGTCATAAGAGGTTAAATACCTGAGTGGTAGGAGGTTAAATACCTGAGTAATGAGGGGTTAGATACCTGAGTAATGAGGGGTTAAATACCTGAGCAATGAGGGGTTGAATACCTGAGTAATGGGAGGTTAAATATCTAAGTAGTGAAAGGTTGAATACCTGAGTAATGAGGGGTTAAATACCTGAGTAATGAGGGGCTGAAAATCTGAGTAATGAGAGGTTGAATACCTAAGTAATGAGGGGTTAATACGTGAATAATGAAGGGTTAGATATCTGAATAATGAGGGGTTAAATATCTGAATGATGAGGGGTTAAATATCTGAATAACGAGGGATTAGATATCTGAGTAATGGGAGGTTAAATACCTGAGTAATGAGGGGTTAAATACCTGAGTAACGAGGTTAAATACCTGAGTAATGAGGAGTTAAATACCTGAGTAACGAGAGTTAAATACCTGAGTAATGAGGGGTTAAATACCTGAGTAACGAGAGTTAAATACCTGAGTAACGAGAGTTAAATACCTGAGTAATGAGGGGTTAAATACCTGAATAACGAGAGTTAAATACCTGAGTAATGAGGGGTTAAATACCTGTGCAACGAGAGTTAAATACCTGAATAACGAGAGGTTAAATACCTGAGTAGTGAAAGGTTAAATACCTGCGTTATGAGGAGCAAGAAACACGTGGTGGTGGGGTGGGGTGAGGGAAGAAGGAGGCCGCAAAAATGAACAGCTTTTTTTTTTTGACATGTGATGATCGCAAGTGTGGGTCCTGACGCACGGCTCCCGCTATACTGCCGGTCACCGTGAACCACAGCCTGTCCGTAGCATTAGTGTCTGGCTCGGGTCTCTCATACTATCCTGCAAATGAGAGAGAGAAGAAAAAAAAAAGGTTGTAAAAGAACTTTGTCACCATGACGTGAATTAGGGTTCTTCGGTGATGTCACACATGTTCATATGATCGGACGAGGTCCGTCCATCCAGCACCACCTGACGTGGGAAGTGGGGGGATGAGGAGCCACTGGTGTGGATGTCACCCCACTTGAATCACCACCAGTGGATGTTTGGACATAAGAGGTTTCCCTTTCTTTCACACGTCTCTTTCACCAGTGGATGTCGGGACAGAAGAGGTTTCCCTTTCTTTCACACGTCTCTTTCACCAGTGGATGTCTGGATAGAAGAGGTTTCCCTTTCTTTCACACGTCTCTTTCACCAGTGGATGTCGGGACAGAAGAGGTTTCCCTTTATTTCACACGTCTCTTTCACCAGTGGATGTTTGGACATAAGAGGTTTCCCTTTCTTTCACACGTCTCTTTCACCAGTGGATGTCGGGACAGAAGAGGTTTCCCTTTCTTTCACACGTCTCTTTCACCAGTGGATGTCTGGATAGAAGAGGTTTCCCTTTCTTTCACACGTCTCTTTCACCAGTGGATGTCTGGACAGAAGAGGTTTCCCTTTCTTTCACACGTCTCTTTCACCAGTGGATGTCTGGACAGAAGAGGTTTCCCTTTCTTTCACACGTCTCTTTCACCAGTGGATGTTTGGACAGAAGAGGTTTCCCTTTCTTTCACACGTCTCTTTCTTTCCTTCCATTTCCCCTTTCCCTTCAGCATGCAAAGACCACTTCTGACTTTCATTACTGTTAGTGGGAGAGTTCTACTGATCTGCTCCTGGGAGCTGACCACAAGATGACCAGGACACCATCCCAGGACTACCGACCACCAGGACACCTCAGCACGACCACAAGGTGATGATCCTATTGACCAGGACACCACCCCAGCACGACCACCAGGACACCCAGCATGACCACAAGCTGAACCTATGACCAGGACACCCAGGTACGACCACAAGCTAAACCTATGACCAGGACACGGTGCCACAAGGTGAACCTATGACCAGGACACCTAGGTACGACCACAAGCTAAACCTATGACCAGGACACGGTGCCACAAGGTGAACCTATGACCAGGACACCCCAGTATGAACCCAAGCTGAACCTATGACCAGGACACGGTGCCAGAAGGTGAACCTATGACCAGGACACGCCATCGCTTCTCTGCAACAGGAGGTGGGAGGTGGTGGTAGCACACGGCCTCGCCAATTGTCAGTGGTCACACTTGAAATGATCTCATGATGCGCTGACCGACAACTGACACCCCCAGAGACATCGGCTGACCACTAAGAGCTAGTGCTGACCACCAGAGTGGCTGACAAACAGTTCAAGTGGCTGACTATCCCACCAAGTGGCTGACTACGACACCAAGTGGCTGACTGACACACTAAGTGCCTGACTACCACACCATATAACTGGCTACTGCGCCATGTAGCTGACTACCGCACCAAGTGGCTGACCACCACAGCAAGTGGTTGTCCACCACAGCAAGTGGCTGACTACCCCAGCAAGTGGCTGACCACCACAGCAAGTGGCTGACCACCACAGCAAGTGGCTGACTACCCCAGCAAGTGGCTGACCACCACAACAAGTGGCTGACTACCACAGCAAGTGGCTGACTACCAAAGCAAGTGGCTGACTACCACAGCAAGTGGCTGACTACCACAGCAAGTGGCTGACTGCCACAGCAAGTGGCTGACTGCCACAGCAAGTGGCTGACCACCACAGCAAGTGGCTGACTACCACACAGAATGGGTGACTGGTGTGAGCCAGAGAGGAGCGGGTAACACGTCCAGACCCTTCACGCACAGTGAGGGAGGTAGACACCATATAACTCGTTAACCTGGTCTGATGACTGACCCCCCACAGACCCAGTCGCCCATACACTATGTCCCTGACCCACCCGGGTGTCCCACAGGTCGGAGACGCTGCCCCCACACACAACCCGTGACCCACCCACACTACACAGTACCCACGGAGAGGGAGGAGGAGGTGGGGTGGTTCAGCAGCAGGTAGGGTCATGGGTCAGGTGGTGGACGTAAGGGAACACGAACGGCAGCAGTTGGCTGGTCCGACGCCAGCCAGGATCATCATCTCCAGCACACGATCCTGGCCATCAACGACTCCGAGATGCCATTGTGCGTCAATTACTGGCGTTGTATAGGATGACGATAGACTACCACTCCATCTCTCCCTGGCTCTCTCTCTCTCTCTCTCTCTCTCTCTCTCTCTCTCTCTCTCTCTCTCTCTCTCTCTCTCTCTCTCTCTCTCTCTCTCTAGATACGAACCGAAGTCTTCGCTTTGGGCCGATCCTCAAGCCAAGTATGAAAAGAGAAAAATTATTTAGTAAACTAAGGAGAGAGGAGGTACGAATAACCCAACATTTTTAGAATTTGAAGCTGACGCTTTATGAAGAGTTAGGTTGTGGCTGTTGTAAAGACACGAGAAGGTGAACAGTTCTAAAGCTTAGCCGCGTGAGGAGAGAAACAGAGATCGCAATGGGCCACCGCTGAGCTGCCAACGGCCCCACAGTAATCATGTGGCGCAGTAGCCTCCTGAATATTGAGCTAATGGCGCGCGTACACAAGTTGCCAGTTCTCGAAAGAAGAAATCAGAGTAATATCTATGAAAGAAGGGGAAGAGATCCAACATGATGGCGTAGTGGAAGCGGTCCAAGTTTCGGGGGTTCGACCATGAGAGTTGATAACTCAGGACTGCTTTAGACTCGACTTTATCTTGTAAGTATATCAAGCCACAACCCTCCCCAGGTGTGAGAGCAGTACTCCATATATGACAATCAGTTCCCTGGATATGTTGTTGTTTGCGATTAAACCTCCCTACAACTCGGGAGGTGTGGACCCTATGCTCTAGGGCGCCTATGCTCTAGGGCAGGCCCGCCGGTGGTGAGTGGACCTAAGCACTGGGGGCCTAAAAGGAGTTGGGTTTGTTATCTCACCCGGTGCCCACGAGAGGCAGGGTTCCCTCTATATAATCGAAGCAAACGAGAAGAATTTTCAGAATACGATAAGGACTCGAAGCTCCTCAGAGGCGGAGTCATGGGTGTACGGCTCTGTGGAGTGTCCAACACATAAGATATTACGATGATGAATTTGATTGTTGTGCTGAGTGGTGGATTGATGGAGCTATCAGGGGAGACGGAGAAGTCATGTTGGGTTTTAGACAGATAAATGGGAAGATTTTTTCCTCTTTTTCTCTTAGGGGCGATAGACTTAACTAAGTTGCGTCTACCCTGCTGGAAATCCTGTCTATATCTCGGTGTGTAGAGGCCAATTTTGACATTAAGAATAGATGATCGGGCGAGGGAAAGCTCAGAGGATTTGACAAAAGTGGAGGAATGTAGAATCATAAATGTGTGAGACCCTTCTGGTCGTGTGTTGATCGTTGACTAAGAGGACAGACAACAGAGGAAACTGGACAGTGTCCTGAGGGACGTACCGCTGTTGGCGGGGGAAAGAGGGGGACGTTGATCCACCAGGAATTAAGGAGACTGACGGGCCAGAGAGCCCAGTGAGGCAAGCAAGGCCACACGAGAGAGAGAGAGAGAGAGAGAGAGAGAGAGAGAGAGAGAGAGAGAGAGAGAGAGAGAGAGAGAGAGAGAGAGAGAGAGAGAGAGAGAGAGAGAGAGAGAGGAGCGACGAGATTAGAACCTCGGTGTTAAACCTTGTGAAAAGTTTTCGTTATATCAAGGACGACAACGCACTGGATTCCTCGAATACTCTCAGAGAGGATGACCAGATATTAGTAAGATAGGATATTCTCTCAGAGAGGATGACCAGATATTATTAAGATAGAATATTCTCTCAGAGGGGATGACCAGATATTAGTAAGATAGGATATTCTCTCAGAGGGGATGACCAGATATTATTAAGATAGGATATTCTCTCAGAGAGGATGACCAGATGTTAGTAAGATAGGATATTCTCTCAGAGGGGATGACCAGATATTAGTAAGATAGAATATTCTCTCAGAGAGGATGACCAGATATTAGTAAGGTAGGATATTCTCTCAGAGAGGATGACCAGATATTAGTAAGGTAGGATATTCTCTCAGAGGGGATGACCAGATATTAGTAAGGTAGGATATTCTCTCACAGAGGATATCCAGACACCAGTAAGACAGCAAAAGAGACTGTGATCCTATAAAAGCCATAGTGATGATCAGGGAGAAGAAAGAGATTGAAATCGCTTTATGAAATGAGAGATCCAGAGACTCAAAGACTTCAGGAATTGTGGTGGTCCGAGCAACGTCTCGATAGGTGGAAGGATGAAGACGGTCCTTCCTTTTTTTTTTTTCTGGGATAAGCTGGACTGACGTATGTTGATTCTATAAAGGAAAAAAAAAAAAGAGTTCTAAGTTTTTAAGCCGAAGTAGAACAGACGAGCGTGCACAGGCGCAAATCAAGAGGCACGCCCCCCCCTGTTTTGATAACTGTTTCTTTCCTTACGCGTCAAGCTTTGGAAATCTTTCCACAACTCACGTCTTTTCAGATAACTATGACCTTTCCTCCAAAAATCGTGAATACTTTCCCTTGTCTCCTCTTCTTCCCCTCTCATTAACCTCTCTACATTTCGATCAAGACCCCGCCTTAATGTGGATCTCTGTCCACGACTGGAGACACCAAAATAAGAACAAAAACAGAAATGGAGGAGGGATACCATCTGGTTCAACCTTCCTAATGTGGGACCAGAGAAAGAAGTACTTTATGAAATGAGATCAACTGAACTACAGGTAAGGGCACAGGATTAAAGAGCGGTGCGTGAGGAGTGTGGAAATATGGCTCCGTCGATCGGAGACGCGACTAATAGCGTCTTGAGATCGAAAAAGCGAAAGAAGTATTGAACGACGGAAGATATTTGTGATGCTCGGTTTAGGAAACTTTATCTGTGGAAGATGAGGAGGGACGTCACCAATGCTTCGCCTCACGGATAACATATGTGTTTTCATGATCCTGGGAGGAAGGTGACAGCTGAGTGTGAGACGCAGAGAGGAAAGGTGTTCTGGGCTCAGATATGCTATAGCCAGAAGGATGGCATGTGCTTACACAGCGGTGTTAACAACTCGATACGGAGAGTCACTGATTTGATTTGATTTTTTTCAAGGAAAGTTAAAAGAAATGGATTTTCCAATTTCAGTCTAGTCTAGGCGATCATCAAATTGTTAGTGCAGTCTGGGCTATCATCAAATTGTTAGTGCAGTCTGGGTTATCATCAAATTGTTAGTGCAGTCTGGGCTATCATCAAATTGTTAGTGCAGTCTGGGCTATCATCAAATTGTTAGTGCAGTCTGGGTTATCATCACATTGTTAGTGCAGTCTGGGCTATCATCAAATTGTTAGTGCAGTCTGGGTTATCATCAAATTGTTAGTGCAGTCTGGGCTATCATCAAATTGTTAGTGCAGTCTGGGCTATCATCAAATTGTTAGTGCAGTCTGGGCTGTCATCAAATTGTTAGTGCAGTCTGGGCTATCTTGAAATTGTTAGTGGGAACATAGCGATATAGCTACAGTAGAGACACTGGCAATATAGCGACATAGTTGCAGTGGAGACACTGGGAATATAGTGGTATAGCTTGTGGGAGGCACATCTCAAGCAACGTGATGTCCAGCTTTCAAAGTTCAAGGTGCAGGAGGCATGCACGTAGCTTGCTGGTGTCTGCATGACCAGTGTGTGTGTGTGTGTGTGTGTCCTCATGGTAAGCTAGATCGTGTGTGAAGGTCATGGCCGGAGATATTGACAGGGATTAATGATAACATCCTGAGACGGCTCGCTGAGCCCACACAGACGAGCGCAGCGAGGTGGGAGGACCGTCTCCCACAGCCCTGCACCTCACCTCACGATACGCCAGCCAACTACTCGAATGCATTCCTCTTTTTATGTTAGCTGAGACGGCACGGGCAACTGAGGCCTTAATCAAGGCCATCTCATTAACGCTATATAAATGGTACGCTCGTTGTCTGTCTTGGGCAATCACTTGCTTACCAAATGGCGTCCCAGCGACGTCTCTTCGTTGTATATCAACTGAATGTTATATTTCTTTCTTGTATCTTTCCCTGATGATGTGATTATTACACGAAAGTGCACTTGGGAACTTATCGTGTTTCATTTTCCCCGTGGACTCACAGGAATATATATATATATATATATATATATATATATATATATATATATATATATATATATATATATATATATATATATATATATATATATATATATATATATATATATATATATATATATATATATATATATATGATTATAACAGCCTGAAGAATGGGGTGTTATAGACCAGTAGTTCCTGTCCGTTAATCATGGTTCTCAACGATACGTTCGAGTGGTGAGGCAATGTGTCTTGTGGCTGATAGAGGCGCCAGGCCGGGCAGGTGGGCAACAGATGTGATGTGGTGCACGATGCAGTGTGGTGCAGGTGCCGTGTGGTGTACGTTGCAGTGTGGTGCAGGAGCGGTGTGGTGCACGGTGCGGTGTGGCGCATGGTGCAGTGTGGGGCAGGAGCAGTGTGGTGCACGGTGCGGTGTGGCGCATGGTGCAGTGTGGTGCAGGAGCGGTGTGGTGCACGGTGCGGCGTGGCGCATGGTGCAGTGTGGTGCAGGAGCGGTGTGGTGCACGGTGCGGCGTGGCGCATGGTGCAGTGTGGTGCAGGAGCGGTGTGGTGCACGGTGCAGTGTTGGGCAGGATCGGTGTGGTGCACGGTGCGGTGTGGCGCATGGTGCAGTGTGGTGCAGGAGCGGTGTGGTGCACGGTGCGGTGTGGCGCATGGTGCAGTGTGGTGCAGGAGCGGTGTGGTGCACGGTGCGGTGTGGCGCATGGTGCAGTGTGGTGCAGGAGCGGTGTGGTGCACGGTGCGGTGTGGCGCATGGTGCAGTGTGGGGCAGGAGCGGTGTGGTGCACGGTGCGGTGTGGCGCATGGTGCAGTGTGGTGCAGGAGCGGTGTGGTGCACGGTGCAGCAACTGATGCCTCCCACACCTGTCAGTGTCACCGGAGGATTGAGATCACCTTTACTCCAGGGATGTTGAGGGGTGGCGACTCATCCCCTACCTGGAGTTTGTACCTGACTCTTGTCATACTCTGATGCCACGGTCAACACTTGATCTCCAGTGAGGCGGGAGCGGGAGGACCTGATGAGGCCCTTCACCAGGAAGGACCAACTTGATGTTCTGGTGTGAGGTATGCCATGATGTGCGATGACGGGTGGATGGAGGGGGACGGTGGACGGGCAGATGGAGGGGGACACACACACACACACTGACCAAAGGACGGACGGGAAGACAGACATACACTGACAGATCCACGCAGGGACGGGACAGGTGTGGTACACACGACGAAAAACGTCCGCCATCTACAGGACCAAGGTATACAGCGGCGGCGCCTGAGTCAGGCCAATGACTGCGATAACCAAAGGCCATGATGCCGGACGCAACAAACACTTGTGACAGGCGGTACTGAGGGCCGTGACTCGACCATCTGCCAGGGATGAGACCTGATGCTCTACGACGAGGTTATCTGCTGCGGAGCATTAACGGTCAACTGTCCTCCTGATCTCTGTAGATAGCGGCAGAGAACTAGAGCAGAAGGCTCCGCCCCTCCTCAGCCACCTCTCCCTCCGGCTCACCAGAAGGCAAGAGGGTATATCTGTGTTGGAGCATTATGTAGTGTGCAGGGAGTATGCTGACGAGGAAGTTCTATAGGGAACAGGGGAATTAATAGACACCCTATGCGAGCGTAAAGAATTGGGTATTCTGAAGAGGGGCTCAAATAATCTGAAGAGGAGGGAGCTCAAATAATCGGAAGAGGAGGGAGCTCAAATAATCTGAAGAGGAGGGAGCTCAAATAATCGAAAGAGGAGGGATCAAATAATCTGGAGAGGAGGGTGCTCAAATAATCTAAAGAGGGGACTGAAATATAATCTGAGTAAGGAGATAAAATGATTCTTAAAACGGAGCGCAGATAATGTGATCTGAGTGCGTTCAAATAATCTGTGGAAGGGACTCAAGTCATTCAGGGTGGGAGCTCAAATATTCTAAGGGTGCTTCAGTAATCTAAGAAGAGGGAGTAAGGGATTAAGTAATTTAAGGATGGGGATCCAATCATGTAAAGAATGGGTTCAAAAATAATCTGAGGAGGCGCTCAAATAGTCTATGTAGGGGCTCAAATAATCTATGTAGTGGGCTAAAATAATCTATGTAGGGGGCTCAAAAATAATCTGGGGAAGGGCTCAAATAATCTATGAAGGGGGCCCAAATAATCTATGTATTGGGCTAAAATAATCTATGTAGGGGGCTCAAAAATAATCTGGGGAAGGGCTCAAATAATCTATGTAGGGGCTCAAATAATCTATGTAGTGGGCTAAAATAATCTATGTAGGGGGCTCAAATAATCTATGTTGGGGGCTAAAATAATCTATGTAGGGGGCTCAAATAATCTATGTAGGGGGCTCAAATCACCTATGGAGGGAGCTCAAACAATCGAGAGAGGGAGCTTAAGCCTGAAAAGAGGAAGTTGAACTTCGCTCCACCCAGCACAGGATGAATCACTGGTCACTAATATCTTCAAAGCATTTGTGTGGAAGTGATGCAAAGTTGTGGACAGTCATCCCAGTGGCAGTAACCGTAGGACATCCATTTCAAGACACATGTAAAAGATGTAAGAGCTGCTGCTACTGCTGCCAAATGTCTCACTGACTTCTACCCTTTCGATCACTTCTGTTATTTCTCTGGTTGATGGATCGCTATCTAGCGTGATGAAATTGTCCAGTGACGTCGTCGATATTAATCAGTATTACTCTTACGAATATTAATCAGTATTACTCTGACGAATATTAATCAGTATTACTCTGAAGAATATTAATCAGCATTACTCTGACGAATATTAATCAGTATTACTCTGACGAATATTAATCAGTATTACTCTGACGAATATTAATCAGCATTACTCTGACGAATATTAATCAGTATTACTCTGACGAATATTAATCAGTATTACTCTGACGAATATTAATCAGCATTACTCTGACGAATATTAATCAGCATTACTCTGACGAATATTAATCAGCATTACTCTGACGAATATTAATCAGATTACTCTGACGAATATTAATCAGTATTACTCTGACGAATATTATTCAGTATTACTCTGACGAATATTAATCAGTATTACTCTGATGAATATTAATCAGCATTACTCTGACGAATATTAATCAGCATTACTCTGATGAATATTAATCAGCATTACTCTGATGAATATTAATCAGCATTACTCTGATGAATATTAATCAGCATTACTCTGATGAATATTAATCAGCATTACTCTGATGAATATTAATCAGCATTACTCTGATGAATATTAATCAGCATTACTCTGATGAATATTAATCAGCATTACTCTGATGAATATTAAGAGTCGTCGGGCTCTGCGCCCGTCCGGGGGGAAGGTTATGATTACTGGAGACTCTCTCTCTCTCTCTCTCTCTCTCTCTCTCTCTCTCTCTCTCTCTCTCGTTACCAGATACGGCATATTTCTAAGCGAGGGAGATGAACGTGAGAGATGAAGGAGATTACATAAAAGATTTGATAAGAAATCACAACGTTTATGACATGCACAACAGCCTCGCTGATAACACCGTCTTAAAAATGAAATGTTCCCAGAGATGGCCATGACGGGTGGTGGTCTCTGACCCCACGATGGTTGTGATGGGTGGTTGTGACGGGTGGTTATGACGGGCGGTGGCCTCTGACCCCACGATGGTTGTGATGGGTGGTTATGACGGGTAGTTATGACGGGTGGTGGTCTCTGACCCCATGACGGTTGTGATGGGTGGTTGTGACGGGTGGTTGTGACGGGTGGTGGTCTCTGACCCCATGACGGTTGTGATGGGTGGTTATGACGGGTGGTGGTTTCTGACCCCATGACGGTTGTGATGGGTGGTTGTGACGGGTGGTTATGACGGGTGGTGGTTTCTGACCCCATGACGGTTGTGATGGGTGGTTGTGACGGGTGGTTATGACGGGTGGTGGTTTCTGACCCCATGACGGTTGTGATGGGTGGTGGTTTCTGACCCCATGACGGTTGTGATGGGTGGTTATGACGGGTGGTTATAACGGGTGGTGGTCTCTGACCCCACGATGGTTGTGATGGGTGGTTATGACGGGTGGTTATGACGGGTGGTGGTCTCTGACCCCACGACGGTTGTGACGGGTGGTGGTTTCTGACCCCATGACGGTTGTGATGGGCGGTGGCTTCTGACCCTAGGAAAGTTGTGACGGGTTGTAGTTTCTGACCCCACGACGGTTGTGACGGCTTGTGGTTTCTGACCCTAGGACAGTTGTGACGGGTTGTAGTTTCTGACCCCACGACGGTTGTGACGGGTGGTGGTCTCTGACCCCATGACGGTTGTGATGGGCGGTGGCTTCTGACCCTAGGACAGTTGTGACGGGTAGTGGTGCACACTTGTTGAAGTCTTCGTGGGGGTCATCACCCCCCCCCCCCCCCACAGCTCAGGCTGGGCTTAGGCTATTGGCTTAGGTCGTTGGTCGACCAAGATGCTGGAAGCCACAGCCCTCAGGCCCACAGGACAGAGTGGCTCGTCTGATAGACCTTTTCAGGTTAATCATCCAACGCACACTTAAACTTCTCCACTCTTCATCCCATACGTAGTTAGTACGAAACTGAAGAGTCTTGGGCCCCGGATGTTTAAGGCAATCTCTCTTATGCACAACGCACCTTTGAATTTCAGAGGCAGTAACTTATAAAGTCTTCTATGTCTGTCGTGCCAGTAGGCTGTTACTTTCGAATGGAAATTGGGAAACATCTAGAATTTTCCAGATATAGACGATGATACACCTCTTTCGTCCGCGCTCCAGAGATTTCAGCCTTTCTCGGTAATTCAGTTCCTTTACCACATTAGTATAGGCTGGGAAAGATCTCTGTATATTTTCTAATTTCGCAATTTGGCTCACTTTGTAGGGTAATGTTAGAACGTAACAATATTCAATTTGTGAAAGAACCAGCGATTTGGATAACCTGATTATTAATGTTTCTTCCCTTGTCTTGAAGTTCCGCAGGATCCAGCCTCCCTGCCTTCTGTATAAAGCAACCGTTGCTTTTGTTGTGTTCGCTGAAGGGCTAGCTCTTCAGGCAATATTAATCAGAGGTCTTTCACATTATTCATCTGCTTTATAACAGCGTCTGTATCTGTCTGCTATTCGCTGTTGTTTCTTATTTCTTCATTTTTCCCATACCGGAGGAGTTGATACATATCTCTACTCAAAAACATGTTCTCAGTAACCCAGCTAAGTTTACCTGACTCCTCATTCCCTCCAGATGACTAAAGTATGAAGGTCCTCTCATATACAGACGACCTATAATAATCACATCATAACATCCCTGTACAGCAGGAACATCAAACAAAGCAGCACTTTTACACAATATGAACGCTCGCTTACCCACATCAGAATATCTGCAACTCTAAAGAAGTCTTCATAACACCCTTTTCTATCCCAGACGTTCACGAATTCAGCCTACGCCCTCCAGTCGCCTTCCATGGGCGATCATACCCACTCAACAAAAGACACACTGTTCTGGACATGAGATGCAACAAACGCACACGATATTCACATCCCACACCACAAACATCACATTCAGTGTCCTCTGAACACTTACTAGTACCACCAGATCTGGGCGAGAAAAAGAAACCCATTAGTACCCATTACGTAAACCCATTAGTACCCATTGCATAGACCTATTAGTACCCATTACGTAAACCCATTAGTACCCATTACATAGACCTATTAGTACCCATTACATAAACCCATAAGTACCCATTACATAAACCCATTAGTACCTACTACATAAACCCATTAGTAACCATTACATAGACCCATTAGTACCCATTATATAGACCCATTAGTACCCATTACATAAACCCATTAGTACCCATTACATAAACCCATTAGTACCCATTACATAAAACAACCACGGCGTCCTAAGCCACCTAACCTGCATACCACACAAAACAGAGCATTCAAATCATTCTTGGCTTCCTAATAATCATGAATACTCAGTACACAATAACATCAAGATCCTCCCAGTACAATCCCACCTTCACATGTCCTTCTCTCAACTCTTTGCAACATCACTAAACCCCCTTCCCCGCCTCGCACTCCCCTCACATTTGAACCACTCCATACCTAACCACCAACCCCCCAAACAAACACAACATGTGAAAAAACAAATACGCATCGGGAAGGACTGACAAGCACTAAACAACCACACTTGCAACGCAGTCTCACTCACTCACTCCACCTGATGAATACCCATCTGAAACCACACACCCCCAGGCATACGCAAGTACTACCTTCCTATCTACGATTTGGACATCACTCGTCCCTAGAACACTACAAACAAGAGGTCTTAATATCTCAAGACTCTTCATGCCCACGACGTAATTACCTCACTAAAGACACCGAACGCTTAAATACTGATTGCCCCACACTCTCCTCTCGTAAACACACACACACACACACACACACACACACACACACACACACACACACACGACATCAATACACGTAATAACCCATGGCTCCGCCCGGTGGATGCAGCGCGAGGTAATGCCAAAGTAGATTTTACTCTGGCATGGCGGTAAGAGGATGAAACACAAAAGCCTTTGTGCTGGTGTAGGGATTTGGATTGTTTACACCTGATGAGGCGGGTGTCTTTCGTGAAATTTGTTGCGTATTGTCAAGTTTTAATAACATATCTGAACTACTGAAGTGCGATAACCCCTTCATAAAGTCATCATAAAATCACTCCTTCATAAAATGATAATTATGTAAGGCGTGTGCGTGAGGGAAGAGAGGAGAATGAGTGGTTCTAGATGACAGCGGCAGCGGTGAGTGATGTCATCATGTCTGTTTAGTCTGTTTATGGAAGGGATGGTGAGGGAGGTAAATGCAAGGGTTTTGGAGAGATTTAGGTATGCAGACTGTAGTGGGTGAGGAAGTCTAGGAAGTGTCAGTTGTTGTTTCCTGATGACAGTGCGCTGGAGGCTGATCCGAGTGAGAGATTGCACAACTGCTTTTTGAGTTTGGGAGAGTGTGTGAGAGGGACAAGTTAACAGTAAAGGTGAAATATAGCAACGTTGGTAGGTCTAATAGCAAGAGAGACCGGTCAGTTTGGGTGTGCGTCTGAATGCAGAAAACTTGGATAAAGTGGGGAGTTTTAGATACATGGAAAGTGAGTCATAGGGTGGGTGAGGGGGCAAAGGTTCTGGGTGCAATGAGGAATGTGTGGAAAGAAAGGTCGCTAACTAGGAGGGCGAAAATGGGTATATTTGAAGGTATTATAGTCCCGAGGATGTATGAATGCAAAACATGGGCTGTGTACGAAAATGTACGGAGGAGGGTGAATGTGTTGGAATAAAAATATTTGAGAGTTGATCGAGTAAGTAATGATAGGGTAAGGGAGAGGTAGTAAAAAGAAGAGCATGGTTGAGAGCTGAAAAGGAAAGGTTAACAAAAAAAGGATATATGTGTCGGATATGGAGGGGTCAAGGAGATTGAGGAAACCAAACTATAGATGGAAGAATGGGGCAAAATAAAACATTTTGAATGTTCGGGGCCTTAATGTGCAGGAGGGTGAGAGAGGTGCACGGGAAAAGGAGAAATGGAGCTATGTGGTGTACAGGAGTCGACGTGCTGTCATTGGAATGAACCAGGGCATGTGAAACGTCTGGGGTAGGCCATGGAAAGGTCTGCGAGTCCTGGTTGTGGATAGGAAGCTGTGGTCTAGGTGCATTACACATGACAACCAGAGAATAGATATGAGCGGATTAGGCCTTTTCTTCGTCTGTCATATATTTTTTTTTTCTACATGTTTGCCATTTCCCGCGTGAGCGAGGTAGCGTCAAGAACAGATGACAAAGCCTTGGAGAGAAAAATCCTCAATTGGCTCCTTGCTTTAGTTTCCTTCTTTTTGAATGTAATACAAGAAGAGAAGATTTCCAGCCACCCGCTCCCGCTCCTCTTAGTCAGCAGTGCAGTCGGTTTTAATGGTATGGTTTCTGTCTCCCTATGTAAGAAGCTTCGACGTCTTCGGCGCAGGGTAAACTCCCCCTCACACATGCCTAAGCCACTGGGAAGTAGGAAGTGTGAGGGGTCTGTAGGCCTACCCATTACGTAAGGCTTCCTAAGTCACCTAGGGCGTCCCACGTGAGATTAAAGTTCAATGACTCCTGAGGGATCAGTGAAGGAAACTATCTTTGCAAGAGTTGAGTTAGGTTTGGTGCGTGAGGCGTGAGGGAGTCGAGTGTTGCTGGTGCAGGATGGGAGGGTTCGAGGTCTGCCCAGACAGCCTTGTGGGGTCTCGTAATCCACGTATCTGCCCAGCCAGTCTGGACTATCTCCCTCCTCCTGTCTGCCCTGCAGACGTCAACCCTGACGTGGGAGGGTAGATAACAGGAGACCTGGTGGTCCATAACCAGGCTACTACTGCAGGAGTGACCCAAAAACACTTGTAGAAGGGGGATAGCAAAGGGGAAAGCAGAAGGTTCGTCTGATGAACGATCCTGGCATATTTCCGCCTTGGTTACATGCGCAACAGCACCATAGGTCGCTGCTTTGTCCAAGTGATTGAGTGCCAGCTTACACCTGTGTGTTTCAGGAGTGTCTGCTACTTCCTTGTAGCAGCAGACCAAGACTGTTGTCATCGGATGACCGAGGAAAACTGGACTTGCTGGACCGCTGCTGAGGACAACACAAGGCACATGATCACAGACTCCACTTGACACCTGTCCCCTCCTTCCGGTGGTCTCAGCCTTCCCTTGGCCAAAGTCCTAACATCATCAGCGGTTCCCCTTGATCACAGGCCTGCTTGGTAACAGGTCCACTTGGTCTGTGGTCCGTTTGGCCAGAGCTCCGCTGGTCAGACATTCAGCTTGGTTAGGGCCTCGCCTGATCAGTTTCCCGTTGGGCTCCTGCTTTTGTTTCGTCTTTTGAATATTGCAATACAAGAGGAAACAGCCGAAAGAAATGGCCCAACCCACCCCCATACACACGTATATACATACACGTCCACACACGCAAATATACATACCTATACATCTCAATGTACACATATATATATACACACACAGACATATACATATATACACATGTACATAATTCATACTGTCTGCCTTTATTTATTCCCATCGCCACCTCGCCCCACATGGAATAACATCCCCCTTCCCCCTCATGTGTGCGAGGTAGCGCTAGGAAAAGACAACAAAGGCCCCATTCGTTCACACTCAGACTCTAGCTGTCATGTAATAATGCCCGAAACCACAGCTCCCTTTCCACATCCAGGCCCCACACAACTTTCCATGGTTTACCCCAGACGCTTCACATGCCCTGATTCAATCCATTGACAACACGTCTACCCCGGTATACCACATCGATCCAATTCACTCTATTCCTTGCCCGCCTTTCACCCTCCTGCATGTTCAGGCCCCGATCACTCAAAATCTTTTTCACTCCATCTTTCCACCTCCAATTTGGTCTCCCACTTCTCGTTCCCTCCACCTCCGACACATATATCCTCTTGGTCAATCTTTCCTCACTCATTCTCTCCATGTGCCCAAACCATTTCAAAACACCCTCTTCTGCTCTCTCAACCACGCTCTTTTTATTTCCACACATCTCTCTTACCCTTACATTACTTACTCGATCAAACCACCTCACACCACATATTGTCCTCAAACATCTCATTTCCAGCACATCCACCCTCCTGCGCACAACTCTATCCATAGCCCACGCCTCGCAACCATACAACATTTTTGGAACCACTATTCCTTCAAACATAGCCATTTTTGCTTTCCGAGATGTTCTCGACTTCCACACATTCTTCAAGGCTCCCAGGATTTTCGCCCCCTTCCCCACCCTATGATTCACTTCCGCTTCCATGGTTCCATCCGCTGCCAGACCCACTCCCAGATATCTAAAACACTACTTCCTCCAGTTTTTCTCCATTCAAACTTACCTCCCAATAGACTTGACCCTCAACCCTACGGTACCTAATAACCTTGCTCTTATTCACATTTACTTTTAACTTTCTTCTTTCACACACTTTACCAAACTCAGTCACCAGCTTCTGCAGTTTCTCACATGAATCAGCCACCAGCACTGTATCATCAGCGAACAACAACTGACTCACTTCCCAAGCTCTCTCATCCCCAACAGACTGCATACTTGCCCCTCTTTCCAAAACTCTTGCATTCACCTCCCTAACAACCCCATCCATAAACAAATTAAACAACCATGGAGACATCAAACACCCCTGACGCAAACCTACATTCACTGAGAACCAATCACTTTCCTCTCTTCCTACACGTACACATGCCTTACATCCTCGATAAAAACTTTTCACTGCTTCTAACAACTTGCCTCCCACACCATATATTCTTAGTACCTTCCACAGAGCATCTCTATCAACTCTATCATATGCCTTCTCCAGATCCATAAATGCTACACACAGATCCATTTGCTTTTCTAAGTACTTCTCACATACATTCTTCAAAGCAAACACTTGATCCACACATCCTCTACCACTTCAGAAACCACACTGCTCTTCCCCAATCTGATGCTCTGTACATGCCTTCACCCTCTCAATCAATACCCTCCCATATAATTTACCAGGAATACTCAACAAACTTATACCTCTGTAATTTGAGCACTCACTCTTATCCCCTCTGCCTTTGTACAATGGCACTATGCAAGCATTCCGCCAATCCTCAGGCACCTCACCATGAGTCATACATACATTAAATAACCTTACCAACCAGTCAACAATACAGTCACCCCCGTTTTTAATAAATTCCACTGCAATACCATCCAAACCTGCTGCCTTGCCGGCTTTCATCTTCCGCAAAGCTTTTACTACCTCTTCTCTGTTTACCAAATCATTTTCCCTAACCCTCTCACTTTGCACACCACCTCGACCAAAACACCCTATATCTGCCACTCTGTCATCAAACACATTCAACAAACCTTCAAAATACTCACTCCATCTCCTTCTCACATCACCACTACCTGTTATCACCTCCCCATTTGCGCCCTTCACTGAAGTTCCCATTTGCTCCCTTGTCTTACGCACTTTATTTACTTCCTTCCAGAACATCTTTTTATTCTCCCTAAAATTTAATGATACTCTCTCACCCCAACTCTCATTTGCCCTCTTTTTCACCTCTTGCACCTTTCTCTTGACCTCCTGCCTCTTTCTTTTATACATCTCCCACTCATTTGCAATTTTTCCCTGCAAAAATCGTCCAAATGCCTCTCTCTTCTCTTTCACTAATAATCTTACTTCTTCATCCCACCACTCACTACCCTTTCTAATCAACCCACCTCCCACGCTTCTCATGCCACAAGCATCTTTTGCGCAAGCCATCACTGATTCCCTAAATACATCCCATTCCTCCCCCACTCCCCTTACCTCCTTTGTTCTCACCTTTTTCCATTCTGCACTCAGTCTCTCCTGGTACTTCCTCACACAAGTCTCCTTCCCAAGCTCACTTACTCTCACCACCCTCTTCACCCCAACATTCTCTCTTCTTTTCTGAAAATCCATACAAATCTTCACCTTCGCCTCTACAAGATAATGATCAGACATCCCTCCAGTTACACCTCTCAGCACATTAACATCTAAAAGTCTCTCTTTCGCGCGCCTGTCACTTAACACGTCATCTAATAACGCTCTCTGGCCATCTCTCCTACTTACATACATATACTTCTGTATATCTCGCTTTTTAAACCAGGTATTCCCAATCACCAGTCCTTTTTCAGCTCATAAATCTACAAGCTCTTCACCATTTCCATTTACAACACTGAACACCCAGTGTATACCAATTATTCCCTCAACTGCCACATTACTCACCTTTGCATTTAAATCATCCATCACTATAACCCGGTCTTGTGCATCAAAACCACTAACACACTCATTCAGCTGCTCCCAAAACACTTGCCTCCCATGATCTTTCTTCTCATGCCCAGGTGCATATGCACCAATAATCACCCATCTCTCTCCGTCAACTTTCAGTTTTACCCATATTAATCGAGAATTTGCCTTCTTACATTCTATATATAAATATATATATATATATATATATATATATATATATATATATATATATATATATATATATATATATATATATATATATATAAATTGACTAAGCAGGTGCCCAATTCAACGAGCATCCCACTGAGGATGAACAGCTGGGTTGACTATGGATCGACTGGCTCAACCAGGAGTCGAACCTATGCGTTCGATCCCGGGCAGCAACACTGACCACTACAGGTTAGATGCTTGCTCAGAGGCTCTCTGTGGTCAGACGCTCGCTTGATCAATGGGCCTCCTGTCTTACCAAAACATTCTTCAAGTGATGTGATCTCACAAGGCACCAAGACGTCTCGAGATACATGGAGGCGAACACTGGAAAATGAAGAGTCTTCTAGGCATAAAAGGCGCCACTGGGATCAGACTGCATTATGACCCATCCAGGGATGTGGGCTCACATTCAAAGTCTTCCATCTATCTATCTATCTATCTATGTCTAATCTATCTATCTATCTATCCATCTATCTATTTATCTATGGGCTCATTAGGATGAGAGATCCTTCCACTGATGTGAGCAGAGGACGTAATTGATCCGTCCAACGTGGTTCAGGGATCACACGGGCATATGACCCTTGCCTTCACGTGGGCACACGACACACATAAGTAATGAGGATTCTCACTTGTATAGTCCCGAGTCTGGCAATTGGCACTGTATAAAACTCCTGCTGGTTCTCGACGCTCAGGGTTCTGGTCTTCTATTGTGGTTCAGTTAGTGTGGCGCGGCAGCACAAGGCAGCTTACACAAGGCCCGAGCCTAGCTGCCAATTTGCGTTCAGGCTCGGCTCAGTCTCATACTTGAAGTTTACTTCTTACCGTAGCTCTGTTACCAAGGGACCCCCTCCTCTATGACACACCTTCACGTATCAGACTGTCTTGAAGTCCGTCATGCACTAATACCTTGTCATGCTACGGATCAAAGAATCTCTCTCTCTCTCTCTCTCTCTCTCTCTCTCTCTCTCTCTCTCTCTCTCTCTCTCTCTCTCTCTCTCTCTCTCTCTCTCTCTCTCTCTCTCCTACGCACGCACGTCGGTGATGGTTTTGTTCACACGAAGCGTAAACTTCCCCACGAGTTACGTGACGATCTAACTACCCGAGGCGCCACAACGAGACTAGAAAAGGGGATAAGCAGCTGGACGCACTTGACACACTTGGTGGGGCCGAGGTACATAAGTTACAAAAAGGAAGCCGATTGTTACCATCATGTAACCGGAGGGAGGGACATAAGACCCTGGTGTTACTGGCTCCCCCACCTACCATATGTAACCAGAGGGAGGGACATAAGACCCTGGTGTTACTGGCCTCCCAACTACCATATATAACCAGAGGGAGGGACATAAGACCCTGGTGTTACTGGCCCTCCACTACCATATGTAACCAGAGGGAGGGACATAAGACCCTGGTGTTACTGGCCCTCCACTACCATATGTAACCAGAGGGAGGGACATAAGACCCTGGTGTTACTGGCCTCCCAACTACTATCATGTAACCAGAGGGAGGAACATAAGACCCTGGTGTTACTGGCCCCCCACCTACCATATGTAACAAGAGGAAGGGATATAAGACCCTGGTGTTACTGGCCCTCCACTACCATATGTAACCAGAGGGAGGGACATAAGACCCTGGTGTTACTGGCCTCCCAACTACCATCATGTAACCAGAGGGAGGAACATAAGACCCTGGTGTTACTGGCCCCCCACTACCATATGTTACCATAACGTTTGTGATGAAGAGGATGATGGATAACTCATGCCAATTACTTATCTAAATATATTACCCAAAAGACACTTTAAGGTATCATGTGGCTGGGGAACAGTGGTCTTCAAGACAGGAGCTAAACCTAACTAGTTCTGGGAAAGTTTCATTTCCACACTATGGTCATCCTCGACTGGAGGACGTTGACTATGACCCTTGTAAGATGGGCTTGAGGAGGAGGAGCTGCCACATGTGATCACACGGACGCCAGGACGGGTTACGTACCCTCACATCCTCGACAGACAGTACCATCGTCAGACCCTGGGAACCTGCAATTCAGGTCATCCCAGCTTGACATGACCACAGTCGTGAGAACTTCCAAAATGCCAAAGGTCTGCGCGACTGCAGAAGATGCTGCTGGCGAGCTGGAGTCACCAGCGTTAGATTAAAACCCGTGTGTGAAGTTGACACAATCGATGTTTTCAATGTTTTCTCCTTTGAGAGTAAGTTAGATGTTTCGTAACCTAGACACTGGAGTGGTTAATAGTTGTATATCAAGATGTGGAACTCACGACTGGCTTACACTAGGTCCCCCCACAGTTCCCCCTCTCTAGGTTGTTCATTCCACCGAGTTGTCGTTTTGCCCATCATGGAAGAGAGAAGAGTGAAGGGTGACTGAATCACCAGAGAAAATGTAAAGGGTGGCTGAATCACTAGAGAAAAAGTAAAGGGTGACTGAATCACTAGAGAAGAGTGAAGGGTGACTGAATCACTAGAGAAGAGTGAAGGGTGACTGAATCACTAGAGAAGAGTGAAGGGTGACTGAATCACTAGAGAAGAGTGAAGGGTGACTGAATCACCAGAGAAAAAGTAAAGGATGACTGAATCAGTAGAGAAAAAGTAAAGGATGGCTGAATCACTAGAGAAGAGTGAAGGGTGACTGAATCACTAGAGAAGAGTGAAGGGTGACTGAATCACTAGAGAAGAGTGAAGGGTGACTGAATCACCAGAGAAAAAGTAAAGGATGACTGAATCAGTAGAGAAAAAGTAAAGGATGGCTGAATCACTAGAGAAGAGTGAAGGGTGACTGAATCACTAGAGAAGAGTGAAGGGTGACTGAATCACCAGAGAAAAAGTAAAGGATGACTGAATCAGTAGAGAAAAAGTAAAGGATGGCTGAATCACTAGAGAAGAGTGAAGGGTGACTGAATCACTAGAGAAGAGTGAAGGGTGACTGAATCACCAGAGAAAAAGTAAAGGATGACTGAATCAGTAGAGAAAAAGTAAAGGATGGCTGAATCACTAGAGAAGAGTGAAGGGTGACTGAATCACTAGAGAAGAGTGAAGGGTGACTGAATCACCAGAGAAAAAGTAAAGGATGACTGAATCAGTAGAGAAAAAGTAAAGGATGGCTGAATCACTAGAGAAGAGTGAAGGGTGACTGAATCACTAGAGAAGAGTGAAGGGTGACTGAATCACCAGAGAAAAAGTAAAGGATGACTGAATCAGTAGAGAAAAAGTAAAGGATGGCTGAATCACTAGAGAAGAGTGAAGGGTGACTGAATCACTAGAGAAGAGTGAAGGGTGACTGAATCACCAGAGAAAAAGTAAAGGATGACTGAATCAGTAGAGAAAAAGTAAAGGATGGCTGAATCACTAGAGAAGAGTGAAGGGTGACTGAATCACTAGAGAAGAGTGAAGGGTGACTGAATCACCAGAGAAAAAGTAAAGGATGACTGAATCAGTAGAGAAAAAGTAAAGGATGGCTGAATCACTAGAGAAGAGTGAAGGGTGACTGAATCACTAGAGAAGAGTGAAGGGTGACTGAATCACTACCTTCAAGTCTTTTAGCCAAACTGATGACGTGGACAGTGAACAGCTCTTGGTGAGAGACGTAAGGACAGAACAACTGGAGAACATAACAGAAGATCTGGCTATGAACTTGCTAAAAAGATGTATACAAGTACTGTCACAATGCATTAAAAAAGTAGTCATAAGGGTGGTGGACGAGTGGAACAGATCGGATAAAAAGAAAAACAAAGTAAATGTGGATAGCGTACAGAAGCTTCAACAGTTGTATGATAGTGGAGGAAGGTCACTAGATGGGACACCATGAGCGTAACAGTCCCTCCTCACACAATGCAAGAATATAAGTACACTCATACGTAAACAAGAGAGGACAGACGACATGCAGGTAAGCACAAAAAAGAAAACGAAGAAAGAAAATCACGGTCATACGCACTTGCGTATCCGTCCAGCCTTAGATATAACACTTGTTATCATTAACGCTTCTGTCACCCATTCTAACACTTCCAGACATAGAGGCTCTCTCTCTCTCTCTCTCTCTCTCTCTCTCTCTCTCTCTCTCTCTCTCTCTCTCTCTCTCTGATTGGGAGCAGACGGTAGGCAGCCGCCGGCCGGTGAGGTACACATATCACCTGTACTTCCTGCCTGGGTTAGTGACGAATGCGCAGTGAGGCAGGACTTCGGTGGCTGCCAAGTTTCACTCCTCTGACCCAGGGAGCTGTCATTTCTGTCTGCCTCACCTACACGTGTGTGGGGGAGAGGTGGTCAGTAATCGGTCACACAAAACACATAATCTCTCCATCTCCCACACACGACACCTGGTAACACGTAACTCACACACGACTCGGACTTCGTAACTGTATATCGTCCACCGCGGTGATCGCTACGCGCTAGCCTCGCCTCTTGGCAAGAACCTCGACGTAAGTCCTCTTAAGTAAATACTGTGGTTGTGTGCCAGGTCAATCTGCACACACTTAATGCTCACATCATGGCAGTTACGTAAAAAGATATCTATCATAAGAATAGAAAATAGGCAATTTTTTTCTCTAGATTTTCCCAAAGAAGTATTTGACGAAGGAAAATGGAAAGTCTGGACAAAGGAAGTCGCAAAAGAAAACTATTATAGGTAAAACTAGGGGTGTGGATGAGGCAGTTTCTAGGTAACAGTAGATTCAATGTGGCAGCAAATGTTACCATGTGTGACGAGAGGAGAGGGCTGCCTGGAGAGCATCATAAGGCACGGTGATAAGCCTCTATAATGTTGGCAATAATGATACCAGACACTGACCCAGATGTCAGAGAAGAATAGAGGGGTCAGTTGTTCCACAGATGATGGCACGAGCGACCATAATGATGAGAAGACAAAGACCACAGAATTACAGTTACCTGAACCGATTCTTGCAGATGGGCAGACGAGAACCCGATGGAATCATACTGAGCAGGTAAAGACCCGACGTGACACTGGAAAGGGGACAAAGAAGGGACACAGAAAGTTGAGGAAACATCAAAAGGTTCAGCAGTTATCATTCACGAGAAACTTGACTTAATGGAACACGCCGATATGACTTGGCTGAGGGATCGAGCACAACACTGAGTGTGTCACGAGGGCAATTCACAACGACACACAGGAAGCCAATGAAGATGATCCTTCACGGTGGACAGAGGAGGCAAAAAAACACGGAGCAATACCTCAGCTGGTCACCGGTCATCACCGATGGAAATGAGAGTGAAAACAGAAGTGCATCGCATCCGACAGCCAGGGAACGGAGCACATGAACCCTGCAGAAACCTCGGTTTCTGCAGGTGTTACAGAGAAGGGGAAGGATGTGTGGTGATCTATGTAGGGCAGCACACTGAAGGTCCTGGGTATAGATGCATCTCGACATGGAAGGAAGAGAATTATTAAGTCTGCAATAATGCACTGGAATACACCAGTACACCAATATGATACACCAGAATACACCAGGACACCAATATGATACACCAGAATACACCAGTACACCAATATGATACACCAGAATACACCAGGACACCAATATGGTATCACAGCACACTATTCGTGAGTCTGGAGACAAGAGACTAAGAACACGAGGCTGTAGACGGCATCCGGATGACCCCCAACACTTTGTGATCTGACGAGCGTTGTGGCCAAGAGAAACTCTCACTGATCGAGCAAGACGCGCGGTGAGCGTTACGCGCTGGCCCTGCCTACTAAAAAGTCCTCGTAAATAAGAACGTACGTGCTCTCTCTCTCTCTCTCTCTCTCTCTCTCTCTCTCTCTCTCTCTCTCTCTCTATCAATCTATCTATCTATCTATCTCTTACACGCGCATCAAGCACTCTTCCCGCCATTTCTCGTCCATGCTGCAGGATACCCCGCCCGCCCCGCGCCTCCCCTTCATATACACAAGCGGGTCATAGCAAACAGAGCGCCTGAGGCAGCTCCGGCGCTGGTGCCATCGCCACACACCAGCTGTGTACTGTGTATAGACGTGGAACATATAGGGGTTAGACCCGTGTGTGTGTGTGTGTGTGTGTGTATCGTGATGGGGGTGTAGCTTGTGTGGCTGGTAGTGTAGACAAGAGGTGGTCGTGTATAGAGTGTTGTTGAACGTCAGGTGGTCGTACACATGGGTGTACAGCTCACCACCAACAAGGAACGGCCAGTAACCAAGTTCTCTTTTTAAGAAATGATTTCACTTTACTTCCCAGGTTGCTCAAAAGCTTTCAACGTAAAATGTTGCCTTCAGCAACAACTATACTGAAAAGAATATCAGTCAGGAACTCACCAGAAAGTTCTGCAGGGTGCGTGGATGAAGTACCATCTAAAGGTTGTGATAAGTTTCTTGTTGGGCAGACTGGTAAGGATCTTTCATTTAGACTTTAGGAAAATAGATACAGTATAGTCACAAGGGCATCACCCAAAACTTCACCGCACTTTTTGAAAAGCAGAAAATGAAAATAAAAAGTGTAAGATGACCGAGTAGTGGTCGTGGTAACCTTCCCATCATCCCCCCACAAGATAAGTAGTGCACTTCAAACCACTCTTTACCCCTTTTTGATTAGTGCCATTATCAATGGTTTATCTTACTTTATTACGATTGCAGGCGACAGCTTTGAATCTCTCTCTCTCTCTCTCTCTCTCTCTCTGCACGTCTGGCACACGGTAGCCAGCGAAGGTGTCGCCTCTCTCTCTCTTATCAGTTCACTTGCTCCACTGATGACGATCAATCCGTCAGGGTCAAAGGGGGTGGAAGGCATTCTCAAGAGTGAGTGAAGATGAGCGACATTATTACGATGAGGGTAGTGTATTAAAGGGTGCTGTGCTGCCTCGTGCGTGTGTGCTGCACCACCTTATACTTGTGTGCTGTACCGCCTCATGCTTGTGTGCTGCACCACCTTATACTTGTGTGCTGTACTCCCTCATGCTTGTGTGCTGCACCACCTTATACTTGTGTGCTGTACTGCCTCATGCTTGTGTGCTGCACCACCTTATACTTGTGTGCTGTACTCCCTCATGCTTGTGTGCTGCACCACCTTATACATGTGTGCTGTACTCCCTCATGCTTGTGTGCTGCACCACCTTATACTTGTGTGCTGTACCGCCTTATACTTGTGTGCTGTACTGCCTCATGCTTGTGTGCTGCACCACCTTATACTTGTGTGCTGTACCGCCTCATGCTTGTGTGCTGCACCACCTTATACTTGTGTGCTGTACCGCCTCATGCTTGTGTGCTGCACCACCTTATACTTGTGTGCTGTGCCGCCTCATGCTTGTGTGCTGCACCACCTTATACTTGTGTGCTGTACCGCCTCATGCTTGTGTGCTGCACCACCTTATACTTGTGTGCTGTACCGCCTCATGCTTGTGTGCTGCACCACCTTATACTTGTGTGCTGTACCGCCTTATACTTGTGTGCTGTACTGCCTCATGCTTGTGTGCTGCACCACCTTATACTTGTGTGCTGTACTGCCTCATGCTTGTGTGCTGCACCACCTTATACTTCTGTGCTGTACTGCCTCATACTTGTGAGTTGCACCACCTTATACTTGTGTGCTGTGCCGCCTCATGCTTGTGTGCTGCACCACCTTATACTTGTGTGCTGTACTGCCTCATGCTTGTGTGCTGCACCACCTTATACTTGTGTGCTGTGCCGCCTCATGCTTGTGTGCTGCACCACCTTATACTTGTGTGCTGTACCGCCTCATGCTTGTGTGCTGCACCACCTTATACTTGTGTGCTGTACCACCTCATGCGTGTGTGCTGCACCACCTTATACTTGTGTGCTGTACTGCCTCATGCGTGTGTGCTGCACCACCTTATACTTGTGTGCTGTACCGCCTCATGCGTGTGTGCTGCACCACCTTATACTTGTGTGCTGTACCGCCTCATGCTTGTGTGCTGCACCACCTTATACTTGTGTGCTGTACTGCCTCATACTTGTGTGCTGCACCACCTTATTCTTGTGTGCTGTACCACCTCATGCTTGTGTGCTGTACCGCCTAATGCTGCATCCCATGCAGGAGCAGGGCAGTGATGGACTCCTGTGGAGCGAGAAGGTCCTCCTGGACAAGACACTATATTCCCATCCTTGATAAGCCCTTGCCAAATGTGACTTCTTGCTGGCGGAGTCCGGTAACACCCTTGTAGTAACTAGTGTGTGTGTGTGTGTGTGTGTGTGTGTGTGTGTGTGTGTGTGTGTGTGTGTGTGTGTGTGTGTGTGTGTGAGTGTTTTGTGTGTGTGTGTGTGTGTGTGTGTGAGTGTTTTGTGTGTGTGTGTGTGTGTGTGTGAGTGTGTGTGTGTGTGTGTGTGCAAATCTTTTTTCTTTCTCTCTATGATTACTCGATATGATCAACATGTCTTGCTGGTTTGATATGTCGTGTGGCATTAATCTTTAACGTGTGAGATTAATCGTTATCAAGTCGTGTGGGATTAATGGATAAACACGTCGCGTGGAATTTAATCATTAACCTGTCGTTTAGGATTATCACTGTCCCTTCGTGCGGGATTAATCCTCATCATGTGCGGGATTATACAGTGCAAGACAGATTAACATGCGTGTGTGTTATTAATCACTAACTTAGCATGGGAGATTAATATTCATAACACTAACACATTTTTACTTTTTTTTTGTTCTTGGGTTATGAATAAGTGCTATTTTTCCAGTGGGAAATAAGTGTTATTTTTCCAGTGGGAAATAAGTGTTATTTTCCAGTTATCATGTCCAAAAAGTATAAAAATGGCTATCATCATTCCCTTGAAACTTTGCTTTTGTGATCGGGACAATATTTTCTCATATTCAGAACACTCCAGATAGATTCAGCGCTGAGGAGTTGAACTTTCTATATGTTTCCAGTCAGAGCGGGAGGAAGACGTTTGTAGACCCACATCACAATATATCAAAGACCTCAATGACTTGATCAGAGATCTGGGTCTCACAAAGTCCAAGGATCGTGGAGTGCGAGGTATTCCCCCCGAAGAAGCTCACAAGGAAGGAGGAAGCAGCTCTTGGTCCAGCTGTGTCGTTGTGGCTCGGGGTCTTCCCGGGCAAGTACGAGGCCGAAGACTATGTGGAGCTGGTTGAGACTGTGGTGAAGAACTACGGCAAAATGGGCAGCAGGATGTCCCTCAAAGTCCATAGCCTTGAAGCTCATCTTGATAACTTCATGGAGGACATGGGAGCGTATTCGGAGTAGCAAGGCGAGCGCTTCCACCAGGATGTTACTGGACTGTGAACACCGCCACCAAGGAACATATATCGAGAACTTGATGGCAGATTACATTTCGGGTCTGATTCGTGAAAGTGATTTACAGTACAATCGTAAATCTCGAAAAACTACTGCCTTTTAAATCTTTCGTGATCACTTCTGTTTAACATGAGTGTAAACACATGTCAATTTTGATTCATAATTGTTGTTTTTCTGATTTTATGTGAATGAAAATGTGCAAATTCCCTCGGTGTCTATATGGAAATAGGTGAATTTCAAAGTCTCACTGTCCTGGTCACATGCGCAAAGTTTTGAAGGAAATAACAGACTTTTTCTCTACTATAAATAAACACGTACTTACTCCCCAGGGATAAAGATTGTATTATACAGTGTAATCATATCTCTGTCTCCCTTGAGTGGTCAATACTGTTAGTACCTGGATCACTATTTGCTGGGCGTCCTGTCGAGATAAGGAAGGCGACTTTCCTGGCGGAGGGTTGTCGTAGTGTGGTGGTGGTGGTGGTGGTAGGTGGTGGTGTCAGGGGTTGAGCTGAGGCCACACATCACTGGCAGTCACGGGTCCAGGGGCTGGGCCGCTCACTCCGCCTCCGTCGTCCGCCACACAGGGTCATCCCCTCACACACATACACACACACACGCACACGCCGCCTCGCCTCGCCTCCTGTCGCCACTCCTCCTTCCCCGCGCGGCCTGAGCCTCCGCCACCCTGACTGATCTCTACACTCCGTCGGGAGCGCCAGGGTGGGATAATATGACGGTGCCCGTGACGATGGAGGCGCTGGGCTGGGCATTCCTGCTGGTGATCCTGGCCAGGCAGACCTGTGCCTTCATCCCGGATTTCCTAGAGATGGGCAGCTGCGCCAAAGTCACGCTGAAGCCCGACTTCGACCCCGTGAAGGTAAGTTCCTCTGGAAGGAAAATGGATCCGAAGTGCTCGAAGTGTAGACTGCAGGGCGTCTTCACCTGAAGATCTGGGAAAAGGTGCAATCACGTACATACACGTCCGTTTCTCATGTTCTGAACTGTTGTCTGCAATTACTGGTCTTGTTAGACCATGTTGCACCTCACCCAGACTAGTTGAGGTGACCAGGTGACATAACCAGACCAGACCAGGTGACATAACCAGACCAGACTAGGTGACATAACCAGACCAGACCAGGTGACATACCTCTGCCAGTGGAACAACTTGCCACATCTCTCCAACCATAAGCACCTGTGATCTGTGTATAGTGTGTCATGACCAGTGAGGGTACGGTGCAGTGAGTCGTACCAGATACTGAGGTTAATGAGTGTTTACCACTCACACCTCAGGTTCAACCTCCAACACCAGTCCTCTGGTACACGGTGTCTCACAACCCTCATACATCAGGATGTACTGTTTATCCTTTACTCCATATTGTGAGTAATGAGCTTGCATGCACACACACATATGACTACTCATGGGTAGTTGTATACGAACTCATTACTCACAATCTGAATATCTGCTGAAATAAGAGAGTAAATCGTGCTTTTTTTGAGTTTGAACCTTTGTAATATCTTGTACGTATATCTGAAGCAGTCCTGAGACTCGCGTTCCTAGTGTTGCTAAACCCAGTTTGAACACCAGTGGTGAGGTGGGTACTCTCATCGATCGTCAGGTTGAATTCGAAGATGGAGGTGAGGTGTGTACATGCGTACGTCCATCATCAGTGTACAACCTCACCCCCTAGGTTACGCTGAAATTCTCATCTCACTTGTTGAGCTCACTCGTTCGGTCGACCCTCATGAGCTATGGTTCAAAGACCGGGATGAATCTCAAGTCTAAACGCTTGGATTTCGACGGCAAGTTCTCTTGTGTCTTGCACCACCATCCAGTCGGCTGGAGGGAAGCAGACACAAGCGCACAAGGTTCCCTGCGTTCGTAAGTGCCTCACTTCATTCTGTTTGCCTAAGATGTGGTGAGGTAACCTCCTGTCGTGCCCCACGTCCCATGTCGTCCACCTCTGGGGTGTATAGGTCATCACTTGTGACCGCCAGCGGTCATTCTGAGGTACCTTGTACTCACGCGCCACTCCTGCCCAGACCTGTGGCCATGACCGTGCTGGACCGGGCCGTGGCTCAGCAACAGGCAGCGACCCTCCTTGTGCCAAATCAATCCTGGTCTGAAGTTCGAGTGGCTCGACTGTACAGGGAGGTGGGATAGAATGATACCGCGCAAGCGGCCGCTCATCGTTGGCAATATTGAAATGGGAAAAACTCAGTTCTGGGTAACTAATGTTGGGGAATCGATCTCTCTTGTTGGAGAATACCTTAAATATCTATCTCTGGCAGTCGATAGCTGGGAGTGAGTGACATGATGACCGTAGAAATGTGAGGTTAGATATGGGAATATTTACTAAAGGAACGACGTGAAAGAAACAATGACACCTGAAAACAGAACCAAATTGAAAAAAAAGGAATTGAAATCTCAATAAATCTGAAAGTCTGAGCCAAGTCTATAAGAAAATCTAACGTAACCAATCTATCCTAACCAACCTAACCTAACCTAACCAATCTATCCTAACCGACCTAACTTAACCTAACCTAACTAATCTAGCCTAACCTAACCTCACCAATCTATGCTAACCAACCGAAGCTAAGAAATTTACATAAGAAACCTGACTTAACTAACCTAATCTATCTAACAACAAACCAAGCTATAGCATCTTATCCTAACCTAACCTAACCGGACCTAACCAGACCAACATTTCTCGACAATGAAACCTCCCCACACAACACAGGCGCTAAACTGATATGATGAGTACAACAAAAAGTAAAAAAAAAATATATATATATATAACACGACCCAAGAAGCATAAAACACCAATAAAACCCAAATCCCGTCCATGTGACATGACCCCAAACATCGTAAAAACCCAATCTCATCCATTTGCTCCCAGATGTCATGTACGTGAAGTCATTCACATCAGCCATTATCATCACCTATTTACTTTCTGACGAGACGTGTATTGCAGGCTGGCTATACACGTGTTCCTGCCTTGCGCCAGTTATACAGGGTGACGAAAAACCAGTATTCCTCGTAGACATACATGAGCTGGGGGTACCACATGAGAATACTCC